>NW_008824421.1:1906579-1932598 GCF_000699105.1 Pygoscelis adeliae | reverse complement strand
CACCTCTCCTATGAAGAAAGGCTGAGAGAGTTGGGGTTGTTGAGCCTAGAGAAGAGAAGGCTTTGGGGAGACCTTATTGCAGCCTATCAGTACTTAAAGGGGGCTTAGAAAACAGGGGGGGCAAACTTTTTAGCAGGGCCTGTTGTGACAGGACAAGGGGGAATGGCTTTCAATTAAAGGGGGTTAGATTTAGACTAGATAGAAGGAAGAAATTTTTTACGCTGAGGGTGGTGAAGCACTGGAAGAGGTTGCCCAGAGAGGTGGTGGATGCCCCATCCCTGGAAACATTTGAGGTCAGGCTGGACGGGGCTCTGAGCAACCTGATTTAGTTGAAGATGTCCCTGCCCCTGGCAGGGAGGTTGGACTAGATGACCTTTAGAAGTCCCTTCCAACCCAAACTATTTTATGATTTGTTTTATCATCCTTTCACAGCACATTTTAAAGAGTGGAAGAAGCACTAACTTTTGCAGGCACAAGTAAAGAAACTAATTGAAAACATGGAGATTTCGTGCTTTTGCTTGCCCTGCTTATGCCCTGTTCAATACTAATGGGACCGTATGGGATGTAAGTGGCCACAGCACTTTTGCTGTTATATATAAACTAAATTTGGGGAACTTTTAGTGTTTGTTATGCACAGTGAACCTCTGGGAAAGCTTCAACCTTTAACCTCTGTAGTGGGTTATGACAGGGAAGAATCGTAAGAGCATGATTTAGACCCATCTGTGGAAAGCTGGTTAAAAATACTCAACTACCATGTTCTTCCTCCTCCCCCCTCTCAGTAAAGGTCCTCTTAAAATACTTTCTCTGTGACTTCATTTTTATAATCACTTTGGGAGCCCTGTAGCCAAGCCTGCTTGTAAGGAAATGATTAAATTATATTCATGTTTGTGTTTTGAAATTGTCTTGGTGGTAGTCCAAGAAGTATTTTCTAGCTCTTTCAAATTTCCATGTGCTTTAATATTAATCTATTTTCATCAATGTGACCTGCCCCAGCAGTAAAATTTGTTTGTAATTGGTCATGTAATGATCGCTGACGGGACATAAAAACTAAACTAAATTTATCTCAGGCTTTTAAAAAACTTATTCTAAGAAAAATAAAGTTTTTATTAGAAAATGAAATGGCATTTGACAGTATCAGCGGGTAATTTGTCACAAAACTGAATAGTCATTAAAGAAATTATGGTAGCAGAACTCTTTAATTTTGCTTTTACAAAGTAGAATATTCTTTCTTTGAAATACTTTGTCACTAGCTTTTAATTTTGCATTATATGTTAATAAATGTTTATGCTTGGGTTGTGGTGGCAATTTCAGACTGAACAACCAGTAATGACATTATCTGTTGCCTTTGAGAAAGCACGACCTTTTATGTGGTCTGTATATCACAAATTAAAACTATCCCAAATATCTAGAATTAAAGAATCTTTTTTTTTTTTTAATGATAGCACAGGCAGTCTTTGAAGCAAGCCAGAACATCTGGCTGTCAGTTCAGACTTTGAAATTCTGTTTTGCTAATACGGCTTTTTTGTTAAGTAAAGGTGAAAGGATATTTCGTGGAAGAACAAAAGTGACTTTATTACTTAGGAGAATGGCTATTACTAAGGACTATTAGCTGTATTTCTAGAGCAGTTGATAATATTTTGTTGTTTTTCTCACAAAATTGTTTGTAATCAAAGCTGTTATACTATCGCTTAAATGGAATGGCCACCGTTTGTTTAGAACAGCTGTGTAGTTACACTAGCTTCTATAAATAAGTTTATTATTTTAGATGAAAGTTATAAAGCAATCTGTTTACCTCTGTTGAAGTAAGTAGAATAGCTGAAAACATGCCTAAAAAAAGGGTGCAGAGGAGCATTGGAACAACATAACATCCTTCAAGAGTTCTTTATGCATATTTAATATTTTAATCAAACACAACTTCTCTGTGGTTTTGTGGTCTTAAGAAAACTGGAAGGAAGGAAAGTGCTGTTTCACTCTTCAGCTGACTGAAATGTAGTAATTTCCTTGTTTAAAATATTGATTCTCCCCAATTGCCCTGAGATGTTTTTGGAGGCAGATAGAACTGAATAGGGAAAAAATATGAAATATGAAAATAGGAAAACTTCCATTAATTGTGTGGAGAGAATAAAAGCATTAGCATGCACTCTGTTCTCCTTTAGAAACACATACTGGTTAGATACACAGGTTTCAGTACCACGTATACTGAAAATGTGGTCTAAGAGCTTTAATTTACCTTTGTCTGTCAATGTTAATGGACAGAGCAAGCTGCTGTAAAACAAATCTGTTTTCCTTTTGTCTGCTGTGCCAGATAATGAAATAAAAGCTAAATTATCACTGATAAAAGTAATTTGCAGAAAAGCAATGATAAAAATATAACAGCAGAGCTTGCCATTAGCAGTTTAAATGGATAATGTTTGCTAGCGCTTGTAACCTACTTTTGTCCTCTGGTTTTTATTGTCTTCTCCCCCTTCCCATGCTAGCAAGGGCCTTTTCAGTAGAGGCTTAGAGCAATAAAATTATGGGTATGCTAAATCCCGGCAGGGGTAGTTTTCTGAGGGATAACTACTTCCCTCTCCTTCTTTTTCTGTACTACAGTATTGCCAAGTCAAAGCATGTATACAGTTTGAAGTGCTGTTATCAGTATAATTTTATTCATCCAACTTGAAGAATGTATCTGCTAATGATGGAAACTGAGAAAATGGTTTATCTCATTGCAGCGCTGGTAACTTTTGTAAACTTATCATGAGTTGTACGATATTTACTGTGAAAGCCTTAGTTCTTGGAGTCGTGTTTAGGTGAGACTCATACTTTCCTTTCTGTCTGTCTTTCTGTATGTCTGTGTCTTTTTTTTTTGTGTGTGTAGCTTTTTAACTCTAAGATAGAGAAGCTTGAAGTCATGTCCCAGTTGTTCACAAAAACTCAGAAATGGGAAGGCAAATGTACAGACTTCTGAGCCCCGTGTGTTTGTGTGTGTGCACGATGGTTCTAGTGTGTGTATGTATAAATGTACACACACATGCACAAACATTTAAATCTTATAATTTCCTTGTAAACTAGCCTTATCTCTCTTGAAATTGAGTCATCATTTTTTAAATGCTTGGAATTCAGATTACTTCTATGACGGGAAGCCAGCATCCAGAGTAAAACATTAGCCATAGGGTACTTGAAGGATGATTGGTTTCTTGTAAGAGCTGGACATGCTCATTGGTACATTTGTAGTTCGTAAAAGTATTTATTTAAAGATTTTCAGTTGTGAATGACTAAATAGGGAACAACTGCTAAACTCTAGCTGCAGTACCTAGAAATATTCTATGTTTGCAGCCTGGACGCTGCTGTAGAGTGCTTGCCAGTCTGCAAATGTCAAGGACAGTTACCTCTCACATTCCTAAATGGTTTGCCTCTGACCACCCTTCAGAAAACCTGCCCTTTCTCCAGCTCTCCTTCTCCAGCTATTGCTGCCAATTGCTGTTGTGCTGTGCGGCTGCAATGGCTGTAATCCTTGGGAAGGCCGAGCCTTGTTGGTCCAGGCGATCTGGGAAGGCACATGAGCTCCCTCTCCTTGCCCCAAAAAATAAGACAAGGGCGCCTTGAAATCTGGGGAAACTCTTTTCATGTGTGTGGCTGTGCGGAGTATCAGCTAGACCACACAGTCTTGCTGCTGCTGGTCAGACAATTTCTTACAGGCACAGGCTTGTATGAGGTGCAAAGCTGCTATTGTTTTAATATTTTATTGTGTGTTAATATGTTGATTTTTCCTGTGTAATGTAGGAGAAAATATCACATGTATGAACTTTCTAAAGTACTTTTATCTGACAAAAACCTTTGTGTTAATCTTGTAAGTGATATGGGTCTGTATTGTTCTGAAGTGCTTTACTATTTATTGTGGCTGAACACTGTTGTTATAAAAATATAATGTTGTTATACTCTGAGCTTTGCTTCTGTATCATGTCCATTCTGTGTGTCACGCTTTATTCCCTCTGCAGCTTCAAAGTGTTTAGAAAAAGAAGTGTGCTATTAAAAATGTGTTTATAGCAGAACAGATAATTAAGTTGTTCTTTTGCAATACTGTTCAAATAGGTGAAAGTTGCCTTCAAAGATGCATTTAGTGGCATAATAATTAGATATCAATATAATGGAATAATAATAATGCCGTAGTGGAAGAAACCCCAAATTTTAGTTTACTGATATAAACCCAAGTTTATGGCACTAGCCTGAAGCCGTGGTGGCAGAGGTCTGCTTGCCGGTGTACAGTAGCAGCTGTACTCTGGGTTTTAGCAGGCAGGCAGGCAGGATGTGATGCACAAGCGGATTCTGTTCATGGCATGCTGAACACAACCTGAATGAAGTAAAACTTTGATGAGTAACATCAAAGCTGCATCACCATAGCTGGATAGCAAAGGAGGCTGATGCACTGGCACTGTGTTTACGTACTGGTTAACTAAACCATCAGAGAACAAAACGGAGTAGCAAAACTGATGCTCATTTAGAGACAAAGGCCAGAGTGTGAACTCCAGTGTACAAGTAGAAATAGGGGTAGCTCTGCTGTTTGTCATATCTACGCGCATACTTGTGATCTTGCAGATACGAATGGTTGTTGGACAAAACAATTTCGCTGCAGAAAATGGTCCCTTATTCCCTGAGGAGAGTGAAATGGAGGGGTAGACCACAAAACTACTGAAAACAACAGCATGAAACCTTGAGACCTTTAGGAAAATGGGGTCTCTGCTGAAAACTCGGTGTAAAATACAAATGGAGATGCACACTACTGCAGAACTAAATCCTGTGAATGGCTGGTCTTAGGCTAAGCTCTTGTACTTTCCATCCATTTTTAGGGAGGAGGTTGCAAATGCTCAGCACCTCCTGGCCTGCAATGTGATAGTCGTAGACAGAAGCACACTAGAAAATTAGCCATTTTAGGTAGTTTAGGTGAGCAGTCAGACCAGAGATAATGTGTGTAAGACCTGAGCTGTTTGGACAGACGGCCATGAAAAGAAGTTTATTCAGGCCAGAAGTGGAAGAGACAGCGCAAAAGGCTTTTCACTAGATGAAATTGTTGCTGCTTGAAGGAACAGATGTCCTCATCAGGAGAGCATGTACCTTTCTGAGAAGGGCTAGGGGTGGTCTTGAATGTGCAAGTGCCCAATGGGGCTCACTGAGCAAATAATCACAGGAGCTTGGCATGGGTGAAGACGGGTTGGTGGGCAGCAGCATGGGGAGGAATATTTGAGCGAACAGAAAAGAGATCCTGATGTAAGGTTTATTCTAGATTTTTTTTCAGGACTGAGTTGTTTCTGCACAGTTGTAGTCATATATGTTTATATGAAGGTACTGCTTAATAGAGGGTGTATTTTTATCCTTTCTATAAAACTTTCATGCAGTAACTCTTCTTTACAGTATCCTTGTGGGGATGAGAAGTGACTCCTCCTTTAAGACCACTTCTGATCTACTAAGCCTCGATACAATAGGCTGATGAAGCTACTGGGCAGGCTGAGCCCTTTTGTTCTTGAAAGTGTTATTCGTGGAGTCAAACAGAATTAATCTTTGTCCTTCTACTGTTCTCAAAGCTTGGCTAATTAAGATGATCAGTGCTTGCATAACTGGGACTTGACAGAGTCCAGATGTTCCTGTATTTCAGCCACACTTGCACCTTTTACCCTGTGTGAAGCAAGACACTTAGGGTGAAAAGTTCTCCACTTCTCTCTTTATCTAATTCTAGGTCTGCGCTTGGAAATATTTTCTATGCTCTCGAAGTCTTTCTACACCCATGGGGACTTTTTTTTTTTGGTTGTCTGCTTTCCCTTTCCTCTCCCTAAATCTGCTGACAGCACTCCCAAATCTTTCTTCCATTTTCTGAATTGTGTTATCTACTTCCTCCAGAGATGGTTTGATAAAAATCTGGTTTCCAGTTCTCTCCATGCTTTGGGCCTCTATGTGGTAGAGAACATCATTTAATGAAGGTCTGTAAGTGGCCTTTCTTGCTTTCCTTAAAGTGGTATCCATTTCAAATGGTCCTCAATAATTTTATTATTTTTTCTATAATTAAGTACAATTTTATTGAGACATTAGAAATTCTATATCATAAATTAACTAGATATTAATTCTTTCTTGGCCTATGAAATTATGTGAAATTTTCATTGCTTTTTGTAATAGACTTGTAGAAAGAGTTACTTTTTCCATGCAGACCCCTTGTTTTGTTTAAACTTCCCCCAGAACTGTTGTTTCTACCTACTTTCTTTTTTAAAACCTTTATCCTCTTCTTTTGGCAGCCAAGTAACAGAACTCATATGGAAATTTGGATGTTCCTTCCCATGCCAAAAAGTGACTGCCTACTAGTAGCTGGTCTGGTGTAAGGAGTGTGACATGTCCCAGGAGAATCTGAGAGCAAAGTATTTCCTGTTTATCGGCACTGACACAAGACAAGAAAACATAAAACTTATTTTGAAGAGCTGTGTTCTGATCTCCCATCCGTGCAAGTCAGGATAACTCTATTTAAGTTAGTGTAGTGAGGTGAGAATTGGTCCTAGGCACAGGTGTGATGTGATGCCCCAGAGGGGGACTTGAGGAGAGGAGACTTTGCCTTTAGTAGTTGCAGGCTAGTCCTTCATCGTGGACTCCGTGGTGTCCCCACTGTGTCCTCTTCCTTTGTACCACAAGTACCATTGTTTGGATGGAGTTTCAGATGTTTTTTGCTGTCCTTCGTGTGCTTGAGTTCCCTGCCTGTGTATGGAGGTGAGTGTTAATACTGGATCCCTGCTCTGAGTTGGAGTCTGATGGGGGCAGGCATGGGACAACACGCTCCCCACATCAAAGATGTTTTTCCCAGTCATTTTGTTGCTGTTTTGATTGTAACGCTGAAATGAGGAAATGAGAAGTTTAACATTTCAAGAGGATAATTTAAATAGCTGCAGCTCCCAAAAACATGGGAAAGAGATGTTTTGAGACTGGCCGTGCAAAGCTGTTTTGAGTCAACCCTAAATCAGAGGGTATATGCTCTATGGCATTCAGTCCTTCCCATGTGAACGCTGCGGGGAGGTCACACAGCAACAGGCTTTGCAGCTGCTGCCTGTAGGCACCCTTCGGATTTTAGTGTCCAGAGCAACTCGTCTGTAGAAATGTTCGTGCCAGGCAAAGTTGTGTGATGGTGAGTATTAGTGAACAGTGTAATTCTAAAAAGCACCGAAGTAACAATTTGTTGTGGCTGGTACATACGTAATGCAGAAGGAGAAACAGCATTCGCCAGAGTAGACACACGGTATTTGCTGGGAACCGGACTGGGTGTGGAGGGTGTTTGTGTGTGGGGTTTTTTTCTCCCCAAACCCCATAGCTTATCTTGCTTGTTCCTCTGTCTTTCCTCTCCTCTTTGGCCAGACTCCAGTTTGTAATTCTGCATTCTTTCCTACTCAGCCTGAAGTTTTCTCATGTTATATGTTTGTTTTGAATTTGCACCTTGTTTCTGCACAGAACATACCAGTGATGCAAGACCTGCTGGTTAGGAGATTTTTCAGCATATAAAACAGAGGCTGAAAGTCAAGTGGTATTGGGTTGTCACACCTATGTGCCCAAAATATCTTCAGACCTATAAAAATAGGCAGTAAGAAATTAATTCTTACAGAGGGAAAATAAAATCTGTGCAAATATTTTGACAGTGAAGGTGACTGACCAGTAGAGCAACCTACTAAATGTTACAGTGGGTTGGTTCTCCATCCCTGAAAGTTGCTTAAATTGACCGGATTGTTCTTTTAAAGAAATGCTCAGATACAAACTGTATTAATTCAAGTGAATCCTGCAACCTCTGAATTACAGGTTAGACAACTTGTTGGCATTCTTCTTCCTTTCTGGGCTGATGAGGTTTGGCGCTGTCATTCATCCTTCTCCCAGAGCTGTTAGTAAGCCAGAGCTTTGGGAAACACGTCTTCCTTCAGGATTTTAATAAAACATGCTATAATCATAGTAAATAAAATTCCTGCGTCTGCAGAGGCATGGGCCTACACCCTACCTGCACTCCGATTTGAAGCGTAATTGAAAATATAGATCAGTGGACTTTCCTATTACTTGTCACACCGTGGGTCAATTTTACTCACTGTGCTTTCAGAAGGGGTTTTTCCAGCTTTTGTTGGTTAAAGCTAACCAACCTCTTTTCAGCTGTGGTAAACATTTATTGGTAGATAATAAAGTTTTATTTAGTATCATTGATGAAAATCACCTATTTGATTCTTGGTCAATGATCTGAGATATTGGACCCCTCTAAGTGGAGAAACTGTGGCTGAAATATTCACCCATGTGGGTTTGTTCTGCTAATGACTATTGTCCTTTTAGAGCCGTTGGAGATTTTTTTTTCCCCAGTGTTTTCAAGTTTTCTTTGAAAGACTAGTGGGAGGGTCAACAGAAAGTGGTGGAAGTCCCTGACATGTATGAGGAAATGATAATAAGAACGAGGGGGAAAAGTTGATATTGGTGATTGTCACATACAATCGTGAATAAGATTTTTTTGAAAAATTGGGAATAAAATGAATAGGATGTGCATAAAGTGTATTCCTCTAAGGCTTGTTATTTTATAAATGTGCCATTGACTAAAAAACTATGTTAAATCAAGTTTCAATCATATTTGTACAATTGAGATTGACTCTATTAGGTGTGCTATGCCTTGCTCTTTAATTATTACTGTTGTTTTCCATATGCATTGCATTATAAAGGTTTCTTAGTCTTAAATGTATTTCACAGTAACATACGGCTGTTCCAGTAAGAGAGTTAAATATTTATTCATGTTCTGTATTCTGTATGAAAGGACTTTATCTTTTTTTTTTTTTTTCTGTCTATGAAGGGATAAAAATCTTTACTCTTGGCCATAGCAGCATGTTTTGTACAAATGTCGCTAATTATACTGGCATACAAATAGAATTTAAAAGAATACATTAATGCAAGAAGCAATGCTACCTTTTGGATTCAGCTTGTATCAACAGGGGTACATGGTGCTCTCTCTGCGCCTGCCTCATCCCTCTTCTGCACTAGCGTTTGGGGTAGGGTTGCAGTACTATTGTTTCTCAGCGTACCTCATCTTTGGCCTCTGTACTATCCCAGTTGTGTTTTCTAATAACAAAATCATCAGTTTCGGCAGTGAGTGCAGCTTCTTTTCTTTTTTTCCTTCTTTTTTTTCCTTTTCTTTCTGCTTCTCCTGAGAAAGCAGTCATTTTTGGAACAATCATTCGGTTCAGTTAATTAAGTTTCTGAATTTAGGAAAGGACAAGAAAAATAAAAATTGCATTTTCCAAGAACCGCTGTAAGGAGGCACAAGGTATGTGTACGAAACAGTGCTGGTACTTATTGAGACTCTCAGCTCAAAACGGATGAGAGCACCCTTGCCCCTGCCTTGGGAAGTACCGTCTGTTTTGTGTACCTCTTGTGACCCCTTATGTGTCTACTGATACAGTTGCATGCACTTCAGCATGCATATCTTGGGCTTTCTTATGAGAAGTTTGGCTGCTATACAGTTAGAATAAAAATAATGGAATATCGAGACACCACACCCCGACATATGCAAATTTCTGATAGAGATGTTCAAGACCTGCCTGGTTGTATGTGTCTCTTGTTAAGAGAATGCAAGGGAGCTTAATATTAAGCTGACACTTGTGAACTGTATCGAATTAAACAAATGAAAAATCTAGCTTCTTTTCTGGAAGAACTGATTTTTACCTACCTACTTTTGTCATAAATAGAATTTATGACTGTTTTTGGGCTCCTACCTCCTGCCCTCTTGGGGCGGTGGGACTGTGATGGAGATGAGAATCAGGCCCAATATATGCATATGTGCCTTGTTTGCTTAACTTTAAGGAGAATAAAAGCTCCCGCAGGAATAATGGCAAAATATTTATGTGTTAATTTATAGTTCTGAAATAAAACCCAGAAAATACAGAGCAATGTTGCCATGTGAATTTGCCTTTGTATACAGACCGAATGCTTCCCAGTTTTGCTGCTTCCCATTTATCATTGTTTTTTATTCTTTTCTAGAGTAACCATCCTTCGATTGTAGATACATAGAACTTTAAGGAGTTAGTAGGCAGTAGTAGGAAAGGAAACAAAGCAAGAAATGCCAAAAGAGAAAGACTGCATCCAGTTATTCATTTTGTGTTAAAACACAGACTGCCCTTATATCAGTTCCCTTTGAAAGTTTGTGTTTAGTGAGTAATTGTTCAGGGCGATGCGTCAAAGAGCTAGCGGCCATTTCCCGACAGAACCAAGCCTTAATTTTTAAAATACTTGGAATACTGCAGTTGAGTGTGGAGATGCCACGGTTGTTTCCTCCTTGAGTACCAGAGTTTCAGTGTCCCACTGGCCTCTGCCGCAGCGGTGGGTGCTGAGAGGCAGGTCAGCAGTGAAGAGGGCTCCTCAGGGCGTTGCCAGCAGCCGAAGGAGCCTTTGCCAGGAGCTGAAAGTGTGTGTGGGGGGGGGGGGGGGGGGTGAGGGTGCACAAAGCAGGCACTGATTGCCCCCAAGTTACATCACTCCAGTTTCTGATTTAGCTGTAAATTTAGAGGAGTTGCCTAAATTTGCTGAAGTGACTGCTGGTTTTCTGGCCAGGTAGCTGAAGTAGCCTGACCCTTTGGTTCAGTCCTTTTCCCTTGTAGTAAGAGGAGAATATAATTTGCCCCAGTTCAAGCTACTAATCTTCGATTTTTATCAACTTAAACTACTGACAGACTTGAATACTAATGAGAGATCAAAATCACAGCATGCAAAGTTATCACTATTCCAGTTTACCAGATGACTTAATTAAGAGGAGACGGACAATTAAAGAGCTACTGTATAAAATAACAACTCCCCTGAAAAGAAAGCAGGAACTAGGAATGAGCTGTGTCCCAGGATGTTTGTACAGACAAAACTCACACCCCAGAGGGCAAAAAATGTGGCCTGGCTCTCAGGATCTGCACTTGATCATTGTTGCAGGAAGTGGAGGAAACTGTGTTACATGGAATGATCAAAATTTAGAGCGTCTGTATTGTTATTCTCAAGAATTATTATTCCCTGCTTGCCAAAGAAATGGCTGTTTAATCTGTCTTTCTGGACATCCATCTTCTTACTGTGAATGGCTACAAGTAGCCAAGAGGCAGTGAGGGAGAAACCATTAACTTCCATCATAACTGAGCACACATTAAAATGATTAAGGTCCAAAAAGTAAAGAAGGGTCGGCATTATTTCATAAAGATTTTATTGCAAGAGCTGTTTTCTTAACTTTATTATTAGAAGATTTGACACTTTGGAAGGACAAGGCATGGCTTATTACAGGCAATGGCGCAAAGTAATTTTAATGATAGTTTCAAGCGCTCTCTAAAAGGAGAGAAAACACTTTCATTTTGAGCTGGTGTGTGCCACCCCTGCAGTCTTTAGAACTTCCAACATAGACCCTGTGCTTGAAACAAAGTGACACGAAGTGGCTGAATTTGCATTGTAGATGCTCTGCAGTCTTTATATACTGCACTTGGGAGTAAGGGTGCTGTAGAGGGCATCATCGCAGGGCAGCCCAAAGCCTTAGGAGAAGGAGGAGCTCTTTTTGTGTTCCCAAGGCTGGAGGGTTCACCTGCTCGATCTTTGCTCTGTTAGTAACCTCACTGACTGCGATGGAGACAAGCCTGTTTGAGAGCATGGCCTCCACACCTTCAAAGACTGGCCTCCAGTCTTTGACTATCTGCTCATTTCAGAGACCCATTTCATTATGGATTGGCTTTATTGCTCCTTTTCTGTCTTGCAGCTGTTTTATCTTAAATATTTTATTAGTTCTAGCTACTGTTTTAATTGGCAGAATTAGCAAAAAAAAAAAAAAATCACAGCTGAAATGCATTGTGGAGGGCCGTTCACTTACACAGCAATTTTTTAAATTGTGGCAATCTATTTACTTTATGATCCCTATAAATGCTCGCTATCATGATTGCTTTACTCTGGAAATAAAGATGTCTAATTGAGTCAGCTTACATAGAGAGCCTGGAGATGCATGAGAGAAGAAAGGTGGTGGGGGAGGTTTCGGTGGATGCTTGCAGACCTCTTACATGGCTCTGGTGAAGATTTCTGCATCTTTATGGCTTGCTGATCTCTTTTCAGGGGTTGGAGAACCTACAACATATTGAAGGGTGGGCTGTTTATTTTCCCTGTGGTGTTTTTATGTACTGAAATATTGTAGTGAAAATAGCTGGGTGGGGTGTTATGAATGTTTTCAAAGACCTTCCTTTGAAAGAGGCTTTTTTCCAGCCCTTGGTGGTCACCACCCATTTTCCTGTGCTGTGTGCGCCTCTCTCATTGTTCCTACCCACAAAGGCCACTTGTGTGAACCTGTCAGCAAATGTGCCAGTGCGATGAGATAAAATGTCGTGGGATATTGGTCCGAGCCTGCCAAAGAGCCAGGGTTTTCACCCGCAAATGTTGGTGGGTGTTGCCCAAGGCATAACACAGCATTAGATCGTAAAACTCGGGATTTGTCAACAATTTTCGGAGTAACTCTATCAACTGTTTACGGTTGAGTGGGTTTGAGGCTGAAGCATAGGTACGCATACCACTGACAGTAAAGTCATGTGATGGCAATGTTTGTCCCTTAGGCTTGAAATAAAGCTTAATTGAAAAATTGTCCTTGTTCACCTGCAGTTGCACCATCTTGATAAATGATGCTGGTTGTGGTTTGGTGTGGGCTGGGATGTGGCCAGTGCCCCATCTGAAAAATGAGTCCCATTTTGAGTTTAACTTCTGGGGCCCCTCCCGGCCTGCAAATTGCACTTCGTTCACCTTTAGCTTTAACCCGCTGGTGAAGAGATAAAGCACATCCTTTGGTATGTGTTTTTTAGAGTAGGTAAATAGTTGGGTTATCTGAAAACAGATCTTAGCAATACCTGCTGAGCTTCTGAGCAACAGTATGTATGGACCTCTAGATTAGCTGTCAAAATTGACTGATTACCACAAGTAATGCCACAAGATAAGGATCTGTAATCTCTCGAACACAAACCATTGATAGAGATCTCGTGTTGTGCATTGTCGTAACCTTATCCACACTGCTGTGGTGTGATTCCAGCTCTAGCTGTGCTGCAGGGACTCTTGAATGTGTAAGTAGAAACTATGGAGAAAAGCAGAGTGATACATTTATCACCCCAAAAAAATTTGCTGATTTGAAAGCAAGTCCAGTTTTGGCCAACATTGAAACAGTCCTTTCTGTAGCATTGTGTAGTGTTTGGTGGTGGGCTTTTTTAGTCTGCAGGTTATCTCTGAAGCTTGCTATATCTTGGCTGGTATCAAAGAGTTGATTGCCACAGGGAAGGAATCCATGGTCCCGTATCTTGATGGAGCAGGGCAGTGAAAAACCAGTCTCAGGAGGGAAGACTGAGTTTACATGACTGTGCTCCTGTGAGATTTGACCCTGTGCTGGGCTGCTTGTTTCTCTCCAAATGTCGTTATTATTTGAGAAGTCGGAGGAAGTGTTCCACCGATCTGTTTTTACATTTGGGCTGCAGCAGCTTTACAGGGGTGATCCAGAGCTGTCCTGACCCTTTCTGTGACCGGCACTGGGGCTTGCTGAGCACGCAGTGACTTGGAGTAGCAGAAATGCTCTGCCTGAAAACTAAGCCACAAGAAAAGTCTCTCTGCCATCTAGCCCTAATGCAGGGAATGGGTTGAAAAGGCAAAAAGTCAATGCCTCTATCTGCTCTAACTGCTGATCAAACAGCAGCCTGGCATCTTCTCTGCATGGCATGGGCCTCGCGCGGTTCCACGGGGCTGTGCCTTGCCCCAGGAGCAATGTGTTTGGCACATCCTCTGAGGTACCAGGCTCATGTTGGCGTGGTGACTGCAGGATGGGCTGCACTCACAGCATCGTAAAATAATCCAGGACCAGATTAATGGCTGCTGAAATCCTAATACTTATCTTTCTGGTTCAAGGTACTCATAAAACTAGAGAAAAAACGGTAGAACATAAATCCTGTAGGCGTTGTTTTGCTTACTGTGATTAAATTTATCAAACTCTGGTGATACTGTGAACCTAAATGCTTTAAAAAATATGTAAGTGCTCCTGCAGCCTCAGTAAGGTTTTCAACATTGAACTCCCCAAGTACTATTTAGTTGCTGTGACAACTTCAGTATTCACAATGACACTTTAAATTGCAGGTGCAAAGTGTTTTTCTTTTAGTAGCTGCACTGAATGCAGTGGTATAAGCGTTCTAAAACAGTAGAGGTGTAATGTTTTTTGTCTCAGCACAACCTTTTTTTTTTTTTCAGAAATAAATGCCAGGAATGTTAATGAAAATAAATAAAATACAAATCCAGTACAGCTTAATTATTAAGACTAAAGTTACCATCAGAGCTTCAAGACATTGGAGAAGTTAGTGTCTTACGTGTGGTTTTAATGTTCATATGGAATTTATCCTGTCTAAAGAGCTGATGTGTTCCCCATTCAAGAAAACATATTCCTGGCTGTGTTACTCTCAGCTGTGGTGGTCCTAGGGTGACATGGACTTAGTGAATCACAAACATGCTCGAAGACACCAAAAACTTGGTATTGACTTAGACCTCATCTCTTGATACTCTAATCATACTAGCCAAATCCCCTATCGTGCCAAGCATCCTTTGAAAAGGCCTAATGAGAATGGAAATGAGGTCCTCGCCTTTAAAACAAACTCTTCCCTCGTCTGTCCCTGAGACACTCTTATTTCTCATTTTCCTGACTCTCATGTAGCCTTTGGTTTTAAACTTGGAGGAAAGAATTGCATCACATTGATATGGCAGTAGGTGCCAAGCTTTACTGAACTAGCAGTGATTTGTTATTTAGTGGGTACGTACAGAAACCCAAGAAATCCCCCAATCAAACCAAGGAGTTGGTGGTGAGTTACTCTAAGTTAGGGCAGCTTTAAAGGAAGGGTGGAAGGTATTTGATTTCCTTATTTTTGTAATAGCCCTTTCTGTTAGTAGCTTTTCTTGTTACCTTTGAACTCTCATTTCCTCTGTTAACAAATTCCCCATTTTGGCGTCGTTTGTATTTGTTTTGTCTGTGTGCTGGGTACCATATCCCAATGTGCAGCAATGCTGCTTTAGCACTTGCCCACCGTGAGCACTCCACCTTTTTTGAAGCCATTTTTTTTTCCTCTGTCCAAGAATAACTCTGCATCCTTCCCCTTCCTATTGCTCTTGCTGGTGTGCTGCACCTGGGCATCTGGTGTCTTCTCAGACTTTCAAAATAATTATTTTCACTGGAAAGAGGTATAAGGAGGGGTCTGTATGGCACTGTGTATGGTTTCATTCACAGCTTTCATAGTTTGGCCTGAGTTCCTGGTGAGTGAGTAAATTGCTGTTTGTAGCACTTTTTATTTACTGATGGTCACTTTTATTACTTTAATGGAGAGGACTTTCAAAAACACAGCATGCCATCCAGAATAAACTGTTTGCCAGGTAGAATGGTTACAAATACTTTTTAAAGGAATTTTAAGGCTAAGTAAGCATGACTGCTGGCTGCTTGGTGTCTGTGCAAGCACACCTCTGGGGCCGTCGAGAGGTGTGGTTCTGAGATAGCTATGGAGTGCCTCACAATCAGTGAAACTCCTTTTTAGATATTATCCTGGTTCAAATCATCTGGGGATTTGCTGAGCAGAAGGTAAAGCAAGATATAAACACACAGCAAAAAAAGGATTTGCTAGTTTGAAATAAATCTTTGTTGTTACCTAAGATAGTACTGCCTGTTAAAATATTTTTACTGAGTTTTTACTGGTTTGAATTGGAAAATCTTTTTTATGCTAAGAATCTGACCATTTTTTTCATTTATCTGTACTGTAAAATATTTTCTTATCTTTGCATCCTTAGAATGTATTTTTCTTGTTCTGCAAGTTAGCATTTGAAGCTTTAACTCTAAACCATTCGAAATGAGCATTTACTACAGAAATTTCATGTGACAGCTTAATTAACTGTGGATTCTTGACCTTTAAAGTGCTGGAGCTAGAAACATTTAATAACCAGCCATTGGATATAAAGTAATATGCTTGTTGTTTTACTAGCTTGCATACATGGCAGTTTGAAGCAAAGTCCAAGGGTCACCAAAATGATGAAGTAAACTCAAGCGAGTCAATCTGAACTATGTATTTCAAAGCGTTGTACGAGTGTGTCACGCAGTATGTATGTACGAGTGAAGACCACCAGGTTACATATAAGATATTTTTATGCAAGGTGCAGATTACGATTTCTCTAAAATCTTCTGTGATCTGGACCTACGAGGTGGGAGTGTAGTTCAGTTCAATTACTGTGCTGCCTAGTCTTAAACAAGCAAGCGTGTGTGTACACAACCAAAATATCAACCCACGTGGACTTGGGAGCAGCAAAAGCCTGAGCAGAAGATTGCGATCTTGGCCAGTCTCCTCCATCAGCTTAAAGGAGACCACCAATGTCCTTGACAGAAGGGAGGATTGCTGAAGCTGACCACCTGGCACCGTCATCAGCTGAGTGGGTACCAAGGGCTTTCAGGGGGTAACTACATGCGGGAAGGACCAGGGAGATGTGTGGGTGGAGGTGGTGGGCAGGGATTACTCGTGGAGATGAAGTACTAGGAGGATTGAGACTGCAGAGGGCGAGTATGGTCACAGCCAATGGAAACAGTACCGAAAGGTCAGGTCAGTCCCTCTCTGCTGAGCCGAGGGGGGTTGTGTGGGTGCCTAACCCTACTTCAGACCAGTGAGTGATGCCATATGCCTGTGCGTAAGCTCCCGTGTGGGGGGTGGTCAGTTTGCCCCAGTGTTTGTGGGGCTGATCCCCACTGTCTCTGGGTCACAGGTACTTTCTGCAGTTGCCCGGGCAGGGCAGTTGCAGTGGCAGCAGCGCAGCCCCCGGCCTGGGCTGGCTGCCCCAGCATTCTTCCCGGCTGCCAGAGTCCGGAGCTGTCGCAGCAGTGAGCGCTGGGAAGACAGTCCCTAAGCCGACATGATAGTTTTGCAAAGTTATTTAAGCCGGAGCGGTTATGTGGGGCTTCAGGTTTTGCCAATAAGTTGCCGTGCCTGGAGTTTCCAGTCCTGCAGTAAAAGAGGCCTCAGAAAGCCAGATTATGATCTTCACCCCGAGCAAGCAAGACCTTTGTCTGCAGGCATTCCCGCTGATTTCAGTAAAGCTGTGTCGCAAGGGACTGTCGGAGATGAGCAAGGGGATAGGAATCTGGCTCCCGGGATCCATGCAGGGCATTCCTACACCCCTTCGGATGCTTCTGGCGGGTGGGATCACGTGCTCTGTTCCCGTGCGTGGGTGTACCCCTGAGACCGGTTTATTGTTTGGGTTACTGGGAGAAGCACAGAGAGCTTTTGCTCCTGAAAATTTGGGAGCTTCACCTGAAAGGGCAAATATGTGCCAGTCGTTTGTCATCTTTGCTCACGCACACTGGCCCGTAAATTCTATTTTCAGAGCACAAACTAAACACAGCTAGCGGGGAGTGGGAAATCATGTAAACAGCCGTTCTGGGGGTAGAGTGCCATACTTGTGTTCTGTGGCAGGGATCTGCCTGCGCTGCCTTAACTCTTCCATTCCCTATGGCTTGCGCGCGTGTAAGCTCTGCAGCCCCAGAGCGTTGTCCGGCAGCCCTGGGAGAGCCCTGGCTGGGAAGCAGCGCCTTCCTTTTCCTTCTCCTCGAGCCTCCCGACCATCCTCGGCATAGCCAAGTCCTGGGTGGAGTCCCCAGGCCCGTTCCTCAGCTCAGTCACCCTGTTCCTAGTGGAGATCTGAGCGTCTCCGTTCCTTTCCTGTTGTTCTATAGGGACCGGTCATGTTGCGACTGCAATGTGAGGGTGCGTGTGTGGCCTTGTCCTGCCGGATCCCGGGACTCCTGAGGCAACGAGTGTTGGGGAGCTCCCAGGAGGCTTCCCTGCAGTACCTCTGGGCCTGCAGTACCTCTGGGCCTTGCACCAGCGTACGGGTGGATTGATTTATGGTGGCTTTCTCCTCTCCCTCTGCGTTTTTAAAAATCTGACACAGGTTTGGGTGAGTGAGGTTTCTGCTTCTGCTTGCGTCACTTTCTCCAAGCAGTGACGCACATGTGTGCTCTTTTTTTGCCACATAAGTGGGTGCTTTATGTGCTGGGAGGGAATGATTCATAAATTAGCTAGAGCCTGGGCCTTTTCTCTATTGCCCTAATGATGTGTGAAGAGGATTTGGTGTCAGCCTTTCTTCCTGGCCTTCAAACAGGCAGGTTGTTGAGTAGTTACATTTTCACTCTCTAGCTGCGGGTAGTCCAGCCTCGCCCGGGGTAAAACACTAATCCCATGCATAAAATGGGGGTTAACTGCAGAGAGAGTTAATGGCCTGCTGCCTGCAAACAAAAACCGTGAAAATACTGCTTTCTGCAGAATTCTGCCGCTCGACTGCAATTTTGGGAGGCTTTTGCAACCAGGACGAGTAAGCACAGAATGACCGTCTTTGACACGGGTGTCCCTGGGAGGGACAGCAAGCAAGCGTAGATGTCTGCTGGCGGGGAAGCTGTGTGGGGCAAGTGGCGTGGGGGTGTTTTGGGCCTCTGCGTGCCTGTGCTGGGCTGGCTACAGTAACAACGCCATGTGAGGTGTGCTGGGTGAGGGAAGAAGGGGAGGAAAACTGAGGTGCAGGAAGCCACAGGGGGAAATGTTTAACAAGCAAATTGTTTGTTTATTTGAAATGATAATGGGTGACCAAGAAAGTCTTTTGAAAGCAACCAGCCAGGCTGATTCCTCCCCTTGTTTTCTGATGTGAGAAAGCTCTGGTGGAGTGTGTAATGAACGACGATGTCTCTCTGCAGAGAAACCAAGCACGACAGTCAGAAGCAGTGTTGAGGGAAAGCATCTGCAGCACAGAGGAAAAAAAATCATTCTCTGCTCATAGCATTAGTTATTAGAAACCTTGAGCAACCCATGGTTAATGAAACCAGCTTGTCTTATTAGCCACAGTTCAAAATTATATTTACGGAGGTTAGCAAAACTAAATATTTTTCTTTGTGGCCAGAGTGGCGTCATGAGAGACCCTGTCTTATACAACCCATTTTTACTGCACGAATTGCAACACGGCTTTGGCCTTGGTTCCCAAAGTTTCGTATTTAAACGAGGAGGGATTAGATCTTGTTTTGCCTAAGTTGATTCTGATGTGAAAAGTGTGGGCTCTAGATTTAGAGCAGAGCTCAAACGTCTATGTTTCAAGTTAAATTTTCTAAGCTGCAATTGGAAATTCTCGCAAATATTGCCACATAGTTTTTGTTCTGATGGTTTTGTTTTGTTGCTACTCTTTTATTTCATTGGTAGAATTAGAAACTGAGAAGATTTGTTCCCAGTCTGGCATCTTTATAGGCACAGTGTAGACACATTTTTCTTTAGAGAGCAAGACGTACTTCTGAAAGAAGCATTGGTGTAAGTAGTTCACATGGCTCTCCCGTTCCCAGCACCTGTCCCGGGAGGTTTTCTGTTGTACCTTCTCGGACAGCTGTATGAAGGGACTTTTTTTTTACATGGATGTAGTGTGACTCTTACTTGGCAAGGATAAAAGTAAGGAGTTAGTGTCACCTTGTGACTATCTGATCCTTTAGAGTCAAACTTGGGCAGGTCGGTGTTCGCTCCAGCGATGCCCCTGAAGTCATTATCAAAGTTGGATCCTGCCATTATGTACTGAAATGTGTGTAGGTCTCATCCCATGCATACCTCCTGTAACAGATGCTGTGTTAGAAAATACTCACCTCAGGCAAAATAATTGTGAGAGAGGTTTGCTGAGGGCTGAGCATGGATCTTGAGAAGATACCATAAGCAACTATGAGGCCCCTTGCCCTGTTAGCACACCCACTGGTGAACACCTATCTGATACCTAAGTGTATGCCGAGCTTCATGTGTTTTGCAGCACGAAGGCCCTCCTGATGTGTTGTGAGCACATTCCTGATTTGGATGATGATGTTGAATGCCCAGCCTTGCCTGGGCCCCAGCAAACACCTTACTGTAACTTTAATCTTAGCAGTTAACACGCACCCTGGCTATTTTTCCTTCTTTCTAGTTTACAAAGCCACCTGCAGTTTCCATGCTAGAAGCTTTTGCAGGCAGTCTAGCTCTTCTAGAAATGGTTGTCTTCTTTAGAATACATTACTATGTATTAATAGTCTTTTTCTATTTTCTGCAGTTTTGTATGAGACCAGCCACGATTGAAAGAGTTTCTAGAATTATGTGATTAATATTTGTTTTCCTCATCATCTTCATACAAGAGAATATATTTATTGAAATATCCTGTTTTGATACGATTTTTTTTGTTGTTGTTTATAGGCTCATTAGTTTATACTGACGTTGGAAAAAGCAGGTTATAAGGTGCTCCATTTTCAGGCAGCCTTGCAAAAGGAGAGCTGCCACTGGTGATTCTAGAAATGAATGTGCAGCCACAACAGCAAAAACAGTGGGGCTGATGTTCTCCACACCCTGTTCTGTACTCATCCAAGCTGCACTGTTTGCACTGGTACAGTATTACAGGAGTCTGCCTGAAAAGAAATATATTCTGTGTTGGCGTGACTAAGGTGCAACACCTCAACTCGTGGTTGTGAGTGAAGGAAACTTGTAGTATCAGCAGAGCTACATGGGGTTGAAATAGCTGATGGTTCTGAATGGATTGAGGTTCTTCATGTTCTGGAATAAGAATTGTACTTTATAAAAGAATCCTAGAGTCAAAGTTCCCTCTTAAACTGCCCTATCCCAGATCCATTATAAATATAGCCCTTGTGTTTCTTGCATGTTAAATTTAGCTTTATGTCCTTCGGTGGCTTAATTTTGCATACTTGCTTCATAAAATGTCTTCCCCTTTGTTACTTCCCACTCTTCTGTTCTCTGCGGAGTTCAAAGGAGGCTGCCTCTATCGGTCACATTATTTTACTCAAGAAGGAATCTGTTTTCATAGACAATGGAGAAGTGGTGATTTAATTAGAATAGCTTCTACGAAGGAGGGGTTTCTTGCATGCAACAGTATTTTCTTTTCCATGTTGTATCCTTCATGGTCAAGCAAAGGTGGTTTTGAGCTGAGACAGTTGTATATACAAACACAGTTTGATACCCCGCATTTTATTTTAATGTGGGGAACAGCCATTGCAAGTCATTATATCTACAATGTAGCCACGTGTACTGTAATTGTTCCAGCTTTAAAATGGATTGTTATTTTTCAAGTAAATTAAATTAGATTGAACAAACGGAATTTTTATTTTTAACATTTCCTGATTCCCAAGAATAATAGTTTGCTATTTCATTTTGAATCTCTCACCTAAGGCAGATCTTGATCCTGTTACACTCAACGGGGATTCACGGGGTCCAAAGGCTGACTTCTGTAGAATCAGAGCCCTTTCCAGTTGTGGCAGTCCTTTCCTAATTCCCATTTTAGAAGGGGCAAATAGATATTAATGTCTGGTCAATTGTTTTAAACCAGTTGACAGAATGGATTAATTTCTGAGAAGATTTACTTTTGTAAATGCCTCTCTCAAGTTGTGAATTGCATTTCAAGAAATGCTTTTTCCTTTCTCTCCTTTACCTACCAGAAGCAGTTCAGAACGGAGGAAGGAGAAATCAAGAGATGCAGCGAGATGCAGGAGAAGCAAAGAAACCGAAGTTTTCTATGAACTGGCACATGAGCTGCCTCTGCCCCACAACATCAGTTCCCACCTGGACAAGGCATCCATAATGCGCCTGGCAATCAGTTTCCTACGCACTCACAAACTTCTGTCTTCAGGTAAGATCTAGCTAAAAGAAGTTGTCAGTGCTAGCTGATCGCAGCTTGGTAAGATTGTGCATGTTCTTTTCTGAATACTGGGTCCTAAAGTGAGACCAGGACGCAACTGCTTGCGTTGTGAGAATACAACTAGATTTAAAGATAGGTGGGTGGATTTTTTTCATCAGAATTACGTATATTTCAATTGGGTTAGAAAATCTGAGTGATATTAGTCACGTAAGGTCTTCATTACCAAAATAACAACTGGTGCAGTTTTGTCTCTCTAAAAAAACAACTCTCAAAACTCTTGAATGTGGTTTATTAAGCTCAGTTACAAGATTTTTAACTTCTAAGAGTTTAATCAGAATACAAACATACATCTTAAGCTTCCGTGCTGAAGCAAGTGCATTTTGATTTGGCATGGCAAGCATGTTTGTGCCAGTGTATTCAAAAGGCAGATGGGAAGTTCTGAAGGTCCAATACTTCATTTGAAAGGACTGATTGTGCTATATGCTGGTAGTAGTAGGTCGATTGTTTATGACAAGGTAGACTAAGATTGCTAAAGCAGAAACTTTTAAATACTTGACATGAACGGATTCTATGTAGTCAGAATCTTGCTCATGTTGGACTAGTAGGAAATGTGAACTAGCATCATTTTCATAGCCTGTGAAAACTGATAAAATTAAGTGTTCTTATTTTGCACCTATATTTGAATAATCACTCTGATGGAAGTCTGTGGTTTGAGTAGCCTGTGAGATCAATGAAAACAACTGATGTTTCTGGGGGAACTTTCACACGGTGACCTATAAGTGTCCAGAATACGTTAACAAAACAATGCCTGCATTGTTTGTGAAAGGTAAACCCAAAATGTCATCTTTTCCTTCATTAATGGCAACACTCCAAATAAGGTCACGATTGCACTTCCTCTCTTTAGAAAAGTTGAGTCATACCATAACAATTACTTTAATAAATGTTATTAGGAAGTATCTGATTTTGTGGAAGAGTATGCTGTTGGTTTGTTGTTGGTTAGTCTGAAAAATATGACAAATTCAATTCTGCTTTTGTGTGCTTTGTAATTTTTGTAGCTTTTTTGGGTTCTGCTAAGACTATTGTGTAAAATGTGGGTATTTTCATCTTAGCTTATAGAATGTGGTTTTAACATTTACTTCTGCGAAAAGACAAGTTTATTTGCTGAACAGTGCTTGCAAATCATCTTTGATTTCGTCATGTAATTAATACTTGAAGAAGTTGTATAAATAGGTAAATGTTCTTAAACATGCCATACATCAAGCCAATTTGTTAGTAGCTTTCTCATAAAAACACAGCTTCAGCTTTTCAAATATTTATATGGCATGAACTAGAGACTGGCATAGCATAGGAAAAGCAAACTTCTGAAGGGCTGTAACAGATAATATAAATAATGTGTGTGTCTGTGAAACTTGACATGAAATAGTTCAATGCCGTCATCATCAGAAAAATACATTTGCTTACCTGGAAACTGCTAAGTTTAAAGTGAAATTTTCATATACATGTACATTTCTTGGTGAGGAAAATATCTACAGATAAAACATTTATTTAGTGCTTCTGTAGTGTTAAGGCTTAGTCTCGTATAATTTGATAGTGATGACAACTCAATATATGTATATAATATTCACACATACACATACATACATGGTTTGTCTGTGACAGTGTTTGAAAAACAATGTGATTCATGTAACTGATTTACGTGTTCTTGAAGTACCACCAGGACCCAGCAGTTAGAAAGGAATCTGGAAATGAAACGTTACAGTAGTGACAGGCTGTGATTTAATATTTCAGGCTTTCTCTATGTTAATTATTTGCTTAGCCTTAAATCTGATGCACTTCCCCAGTCTAAATACTGACTTGGAGGAAGTCCTCTCATTAAAATTTGTGTTGTTAGTCAAATGCAGTTTTGTGCATCGCTGCATCTTTAGACACTGGAGATGTAGATAAAGGTTTTTAAATCTTTAGTGCTTCTGTTTGGAGGAATTGAACTTAAGGTACTTTAAAGGGACTGATTTTCTGAAAGAGCTGGGTATTATTTTCTGACAATGAGAATACACTGAAATGAAAGAACTCAACCCAGAAAGCCGCCGTTTGCTTGTAAAGGCCTCATCTGCTACTTCTTTTCTTCTGAGTATAGCTAACATTTAAATTAGCCGAGCTAAACAAGAAGGCTGAAAATCTAAGCCCTGAATATTTGAAAGATAAAATTTATCAGGCATTGGAATAAAGTGGCATCAGAGACAGAACTTTCATTATCATTATCAGAATAATGACTTCAGAGTATTATTTCTTCCTCATGCAGTTGCCCGACAGTTTACACTTGCTGAGCCTCCTGAGATTCACAGGTGTAGAATACTGCTCTGGCCAAAGTAGATCTCTTACCAGGTTGAGAACTGGTTCTTGCTCTCAGGAGACAAGGCTGTAAAATTGAATATAAGCATTTCTGGCAGGTGAGCTTTGTTGAAAAAATACTGCCTTTCAGGACTGATTAATACCATGGCCGTACAATAGCTGCTTAATGCAGCTGATGTTTGACGGGTGCTGTTTTCCTGATCTGTTCCTGCAAAAGCAGAATTTGAGTTTTTAGTGGTGGGCTTCTGAACCTTTATAAGGACACTGGCTCTCACTAGAAGGCCCTCCGATTTAATTCAAAGCGATAGGTTTTCGATACAGCTTTTGGCTCTCGGATGAAGTTTTCTGCTCATCACGTTTTGACGAGGGTATGGAGCAAACGGACACTGGGCTTGTGTGATGCCTGTCCATGCTCTGTTCTCGCTTTTGCTCTAAACCCTTTCTGAGCCCCAAGCAAAGCTGCCCCCGTTTCACATGCATGTTTAGCAGACTGGAATTCGGCCATTAATTCCTCATTGCATTTGAGGAGCCTGATGCGACTGACGGGGAGCACAGGGGTTACTGTGTCGTTTCTGACAGGTGAACTGGGAAATGGGGAGGTGGAGAACTGCAGTGTGCATGAGAAGCAAACGCCTGTCCCAGCCCACAGACTCCCGCCTTTGCTTTATGTTGTCTTCGTGGAAATAGTTTTGATTATTTGGGCTAGACACTTAGTGTAAACTGGAGTTAAGTGGGCGTATTTGTTCTGTCATTAATTAGGACATTAAAATAACATTTACTGTATTTTTATATATATACGATGTCACTAAAATAAGCTTGTAGTGCAACTTGAAAAATGCTTCAAAAGGTAGTAAAGAAAAAAGTACCGCTTGATTAGCATTTTTGTTATTTATTATTGATTCTATCAAAAACTACTGGAACACCAGATTTTATTTTATATTACTGCTTGTGGGCACGATTCTCAAACGCCAACACATCTCTTCGTTTCATGGCAGTTTTGCTGGGAGCGGAAAGAGCAAGGGCCTTCCCAGGACTGCATCCTCATCTTTCTGCAAGCTGATGCTCCAGATGGGATTTCAGAGACGGCTGTAGGCAACTTGCCAGCCTCAGTCCGCTGGCATTGAGTGTCTCATGCCCCTTCCTATTATTCCCTGACTTGGAATAGGGCTTTTCACTTGTGTAACTCGGGCTGTTTTTACTAGCTGTGTCTGCATAATGATTATTTATCTGTCGGAAAGCCAAGACCTAGGGAAATCTATGCCCACATTCTTCCAGCAGGTGAATGGCAGAGCCCGCAAATCTGAGCCCTCATTGAGAGCTCTCCCGCTACGTGCCTCTAAAAATCCTGGCTTCTGGATTGCAGGGTGCACGTCTCCTGCAGGCATTGCAGGGCCCGAGCTTGGCCCTTGTATCCTATCATAATAGGAAATAGCTGGTTGTATATCTCAGAGTTCAAAAGGGTAAAAAATACCAGGTTTTGCTTTATAAAAGTTGCTGCTTTACTTAGTAACACGTTTCCCTTTGATTTTCACAGTAGGCAGTTCTGTGTGGGAATGTTGGAGAGGAAGCCTTTAACATTTAGAAATGCAGGCTGTTCGTCTGACGGCCTGATTGAGATTAGCATCACAGGAAGCAAACTGAAACAATAGCTTTATAATACTGTTTCCATGTTGTGCACAGAACAGTGCATGGTATAATTGGAATGCTAAGTAGAAATATCATTTAATTATGAGCATCTTAAATATTTTTCAAGATGTCTCCTAATTCTGTTGGCATAATACATTTTTGCCATCATCACATTCAAATGTTTGGGATAAATTTAGAATCAATGTTTGTTCATTTCAAGTAAAGCTTTTGATCCCATAAAGTTGCAGCTGAAAATAGACTGTTTGATGCTTATCGGTAGTGAGTGGATTGGTTGGATTTTGGATCTTAAGTCCTTTAGTATAGTAAAAATAACAGAAAGCA
>NW_008824421.1:1900395-1906421 GCF_000699105.1 Pygoscelis adeliae | reverse complement strand
GCCTCTGTGTTTTTTTAAGAAAGGTGTGAAAATTGGCGTAGTTTTTTTTTTTTTGGGGGGGGGGGGGGTTAATAGATGGCAAAAGAGAAATAACTGTCTTTTGCTAAAGAATGGCTGTCTTGGTTAACAGCTAACATCGTGATAATTGCTAAGGCTGCCTCAGACAGTGTCTTTTTGTCTGAATATGAGGAAGAGAATCCACTTTAGAAAGCCTGTATGGGCAGCATTGGCATGCGATGCCACTAATTTTAAGTGTTTATTTGTACCATGCTGATGCTAAAGGCATTACAGGAACCAGAACTCCTTGGTACCAGTGAGTTTCTGTGTGTCAGGGCTGGAGACTTTTTAGTCAGGCTAATCAGGCAGACACAATTTTATCAGCTTTCTTTAATCCCATCCCAATTGTGCGGTCACCTGGGTGTCTTTTCTGTGCAGAGATCCAGCAAAGGAAACTGGATGGGAGTTGCTCCTGTGCAGGCAGACAGCAGCAGAAATGGGGAGGGAACGGGGAAGCAGACAGGAAGTTGTTTGGGAGAAGGGAGGCCACGAGGAAGCCAGTGTGAAGTTGTTTCAAGGGAGGGAGACAACAGAGCCGGAAAGCCAGCAGGGAGCAGAAGGGAAAAAATAGCTTTTCTCTAGGCTTTTAAGGGAGAGGACAAACTGTAGGGAGAAGCGATGTGGGCATTGTTTGTGAATGTCTGGACCAGCTGCATCTAATCTCAGACCATTGTGGCATAAAACAGTGCTTTAAAAATAGCATGTCTACTTGTTTGCTTTTATTAAATTGGAAAAATAGTTTTGTGCCAACCGTGCTGCTAGGAATGAGAGCGGAGCTGGGTGCCGAGTGCTTCAACTGCTTGAAGTGATGTCCCTTTTCTGGGAAGGTTGCACCAGAAGGTCCCACGGGGCACAGGAAGCCTGGTCTGATGGGGTGCTGCGTCCCACCGTTCAAGACCGATGGCTGCAGGACTCGAAGCAGCTTCCTGGGAGCAGCATCTGAATGATTTGGCTAGATACAAACTCTGCAATCAAAACAACACTAACCATAAGTGTTTTCTTTATCAAAGTTGCTTGTGCACTTGGAGATAAGAGCCCTTCAGGAAGCTTCAAGTTTAAGAGTAGCTTTTTCTTGATGTATCTAAATTGAAAGCTTTTATTGAACACACTGAAAATATCCCCTTGAACAGGATGTACTGCCCTGTCAAGACAGAAAAAAAGAAAAAGGACCAAAAAAAAATCAGTCGCTTTCCTTTGATGCAAAACAAGAAACCAGGAAGAGACAAGTCTGTCTCAAAGCTGCTCTTTCTGATGCAGGATGGAGCTGCTGTCAGATCTTCCCTAACTTCTGCCTACCGGCGTCAGGCAGTTTTTACAACCCTCCTCAGGAGTGGCAGCCATAGCCTGGTGTCTGTTACACACAATATCCAAGCAACTTACTGGTACTTGTAGGATCGAGGATTAGAGATGAAACCATGAAAATTCTGTGGAGGTAACGGTATGACCTCCAGTAAAAACCCTTTTTATCACTCTCTACCTCTGAACTGACCAAAAAGGCCCCTTGGAGTCAGATCAAAGGTGTTGAGAGGAGTATAGGCTATTTACGAGGAGGTTGTTTATACCTGAGCGGTTATTTCTTGTAAGGAGAGCCTGATTTTTGAGCCTTCAGACTCATTCGAAGAGGTTGGACTGAAGGAAATGAGCAAGCATCTACGGAAAAAGTGTTCTTAAACTTGGGAACAGTGCACATCCTGACAGTGGGAATTAATCAAAGCTTGTTTACAAGAGCTATTTTTAGCATAAAAGGTTATCATAAACACTGGAATAAGCATTTGCCATTACAGTTCAAAGTTTCTCGTTGAGGAATAAATTCTACTTTGGTAGTTAGAAAATTTTTCAAAACAGAGCTGATTAAAAAATATTTATCAAAATTTGATGAAGACTGAGACATGGACTGAAAAATACCGTATCAAAATTTGATGCAGACCAAGAAAATACTGCCTTGGGGCAATATGAACAGTGGATAACCCGTCAAACTGGGACATGGGACACGGTTGCTCTGTTTCTGGTTCTGCTGTAGCTCTGACAGTCACCCCAGGCAGGCCACTGCACTTTTCTGTGGCTCTCTGACGTGTTTCAAGGTCTCTCAATCTCAGCTAGACAGGGATTCTCCCTCCTTTGCAGGCTTCTCAGTGCTACATGAGCACAATCTTGGCTGAGATCCATAAATGTAACTATAACATGAACAATAATACTACAGTACTTCATTCTGCTGAATGTGCTATTAATTTATAGTTAAACTGGCATATTTGCAGTCCTGTCTCCCTGCTATACTGTCATGGTGCCTGAACTGAGATACTCTCATTAGTAGAGATGGAAGAAGTTGCAGGAAAAAATAAGAAATGCATCCTTATTTCAAAATTTATTTAGCAGCTATTTTGGAAAGCAATGCTGATGACAAAACCTCTACCTAAAAATCAGGGTAAATGAGTCCATGGTTACCTTTCTTTAACACCTGGAAAATTCTGGCAAGTCTACATGGGGTGCCACTACCTGCATAAAGTAACCTCAGACCTACTGGAAACCAAGTTTTGCACCCACCTCCTCAGGCTAACCTCTTACTTTGATTTGGTCACAGCTTCCTCAAATGTTTTCATGAAACATTTCTCATGATAAAGTGAAAGACAGTAGGGATTTTGGAGCAGCTTGCAGTAGCGATGGCTTTATTTGTTTTTCTTCTGCAAAATAGATTCTTTCTAAAGCAAACCGGAATTTTGCTAGTGGCAGTAACTGAATTGCTTCTGATGTATCAATCTCCTAATGTGTGTGTATATCCTCTGTGTATTAGTATCTAGTGATTTTCACAGGAGAAAGGGAGCAAGCTATAATGCTGTAACTGCAGCCATGAGGGACTGTTATTTATTATTTACAGTACTATAATCATACTAAGTTACCTGATACAGGGCATACTAGGGCCACCACAGTGATGCCCAGCATATTTATTTTCTGCGGACTAAGGATCTTCAGGTAGCTAATACGCTTCAGGGGTTTAGCCCAGATGACACCTTCTGGGACAGTGTGTTTGCAACCACCACAAAGAACCTGGACGCACCAGAAGACACGAGTGCCTTTGGTGCATCCCCCAGTGCCTGGGCTTCCCTGGGCAGGCTGCTGGGGGATGCTCGTGGAGGACAGACAAGGAATAGACAGGCGGCAGCAGCACAGTGGCCCCTGGAGGTACTTGTCACCTACCTTTATGTGCCTGATAGTGCCTACAGTTTCCTTGATACAGCTGCTCCATCTTTAAAACGTGAGCATGCCCTATTAAGTACTACAAGAAACCCGTATCTGCCAGCTCCCCTTGCCTGCTGCAGCCGAAGCTGCTAAGGGGGAAGGAGGGGATGCAGTGGGGTTTATTGAGTTACCAGGGAAGCTGGAGGGTGTCTGCAAAACACCTTGATTGCGCTTTTGGGTTATGTGAGAGGGGGTGCACAGCAGCACAAACCTTCTTCCCTCCCTCCCTCCTCCCAGTCCACATCACAGATGCCTCCAGCTGGACAAAGGTAATTTTAATAAAAAAAAGTTGAACTCTGATCCCACAAAACCCTGTAACTGCGTGCTTTAAAGCTGACTATATCTTTAAGTGCTGTGCTCAGCTAGGACGATAAGGGTTTGAACCTGCAGCTCCGATGTGAGTGATCTTATATCCTCTATGTGTGTATATGTAAGTAATATAATTTATATACACGGAAAAGCAAACTTAATCATCTGATAATACAAGTAAAGTGTTTGTCTTTCACTGTTGGAGGCATTTAAGAATACAAATGCTTTGAATAGCCTTCCTGCCTTTGAATGGTCATGTTTTGTTAATGCAAACTTAATGAGCTGAGGAAAAAAAATGGAAAGGAGAGTCTGGGGTTAGAGCTGAAAAGTCATTTTTTTCTCTGAACCCACACTTGGCTGATTATCTTGGGCTATAGCCATGATCCCTGCTGAATAAACCATTTGTTTGCTTCCGGAAAAGTAAAAAAAGACCCTTGACATTCTTTACACAGCAGAAACAAGCTTGGGAGCAGATGGTCACTTACCTTTTTTTTTTTTCTTCTTCTTCTTCTCCCCCCTTCCCTAAATGTCATTATGGTCAAAGTGCATACTATTGAAATATATTATTGTGTATTTTCTGTATTTTAAATGCTAGCCCTGATGTAATTTCCTGAAGTCAGTTGCTTTGTGCTGAGGAGAAACTGGCCCCTGCGTGTGTAGTTAGAATTGCAGTGCAGGGACACAAAATGGTAAATCCCCAGCCTGTGCTGGCCATCCCCAGAGAGTGTCTTCTCTTCCCTGCTTCCAAATGATCACGTTGAGAAGCAAAGGGTGATAAACTAAGTGTTCCCAATGGCTTTGGGGCTGAGACTGTTCATTCCTGTGTTTGTACGATGGGTAATGGGCTGCTGCCAGGGAGGGATGTTGAGGAGCAGGAGGAGGATTCAGAAGCAGCAGCCAGCATCATTTTTGTTACCACTCATCTGTTCCAAACACTGGCTCAGTGGGCTCTGCATTGCAAATGCTCATCCCTCTCCGTTTGCTCGCTGTCCATCCTTAGGTACTAGCAGATGCAGTTGCAGGAGATACATAGATCAGACTCGTCCTTTAATCATAACTCATTCATACTTGAAAGTTAAAACTGTACCAGTTTGGCTCAGCCTCTTCCCTATCCAAAAAAAATTCCAAACCCAAACCACTCCTAATAATGTTTTACAAAGCAATACCCTATTCCTGCTTCTAAATTTCTTCCAAAATGAGTATTTCAACAAGAAACATGAAGGGAAATGATGAATGTGCTGTTTCAGGGAGGAAAAGAATAAAAATTGAAATACATTTCACAAGTGCTAATAGAATGTGTACTAGAGAACAAAAACTGTATGCTGAAATTGCAACATTAAACCAACAAAGAAGAGCAACTTCTCCAAGAAACTCGTTTAAGAGTCTCACTGTTCTTGCAAATAAGGCTGACACAGTTATGGCTGGAGCCTCTGGCCAGCAAAATTGGTCGTGGGCCCAGCCTGGAGCACTCTTGTGCCACCAGGGAGGGGCACAGAGCAGCTCGCTTGCAGCTCCTCTCAGATCATCCTTGCTGCCTCAGGCTATGGAGCGCCTTTGATCTAGATGGGACTTACCCATGGCCTTGTATCTTCAGCAGTGTATGGTTGGAGTTGGTTATTCTTTATTCTGAGACAATAAGGTGTTTTTTTGTTCGTTTGTTTGCTTGCTTTTTCCCCCCGAATTTCAAACCTTACCACTACACATATTTGCAATGACTGATCGCAAATGTGCAGGCTGACAAAACTATAAAGATAAGCTCACCACAGCATGTCTGAGGTACACAGACCAGATGCGGTATCTGTAAATAGTTTTGTAAAAAAATAATCCCAGAAGTTTCATGTAAAACATGTCAAGAAATTAGTGGGCCAGCTCCTACACAGAAATTTTTCGATACTAGTTATCTACAAATCATGTCCTGCAGGCTTCTTATTCATGGAGCTGAAACATGCTTAAAAGTGTAGAAGGGAAGGGTGAGAGTGCTGAGTGGACGCTTGGGTGACTGGCATTAGGAGGAGCAGTCTCCCTCTCCCTCCCTCCCCGCCTGCAGCTTTGCCTACTTACTGCCTCCCATCGCAGGAGATGAGCAATGTGGAGCACACACAATGAGGGCATTGCAATGCCATCAGTTGTCTCTACAGCACAGCCAAAAAGCAACAGGAAAACAAGTAACCAAAAAAAAATAGCTCCTGGAAGCTATGCTAAGGCACGTGGAGGACAGGGAGGTGATTCGAGACAGCCAGCGTGGCTTCACCAAGGGCAAGTCCTGCCTGACTAACCTGGTGGCCTTCTGTGATGGAGTGACTACATCAGTGGACACGGGAAGGGCTACAGATGTCGTCTATCTGGACCTCTGTAAGGCCTCTGACACGGTCCCCCACAACATCCTTCTCTCTAAACTGGAGAGGTATGGATTTGATGGGTGGACT
>NW_008824421.1:1887038-1899960 GCF_000699105.1 Pygoscelis adeliae | reverse complement strand
CTGCCGAGAAGGACTTGGGGGTACTGGTGGATGAAAAGCTGGACATGAGCCAGCAATGTGCGCTCGCAGCCCAGAAGGCCAATCGTACCCTGGGCTGCATCCAAAGAAGCGTGGCCAGCAGGTGGAGGGAGGGGATTCTGCCCCTCTACTCTGCTCTGGTGAAGACCCCACCTGGAGTCCTGCGTCCAGCTCTGGAGCCCTCAGCATAAGAAAGACACAGACCTGTTGGAGCAGGCCCAGAAGAGGGCCACGAAAATGGTCAGGGGGATGGAGCACCTCTCCTATGAAGAAAGGCTGAGAGAGTTGGGGTTGTTGAGCCTAGAGAAGAGAAGGTTTCGGGGAGACCTTATTGCAGCCTATCAGTACTTAAAGGGGGCTTAGAAAACAGGGGGGGGCAAACTTTTTAGCAGGGCCTGTTGCGACAGGACAAGGGGAAATGGCTTTAAAGTAAAGGGGGGTAGATTGAGACTAGATAGAAGGAAGAAATTTTTTACGCTGAGGGTGGTGAAGCACTGGAAGAGGTTGCCCAGAGAGGTGGTGGATGCCCCATCCCTGGAAACATTCGAGGTCAGGTTGGACAGGGCTCTGAGCAACCTGATTTAGTTGAAGATGTCCCTGCCCCTGGCAGGGGGGTTGGACTAGATGACCTTTAAAGGTCCCTTTCAACCCAAACCATTCTATGATTCTGTGATTCTATGAGATGCACTGCGTTCATGAATCTATATAGGCAAACAAGGGGATGTATGTAGAGTCTGAGGCTCTTCTTGTGGGACAGGAGGAGTGTAGGTGGGTGACGAAGCTTGTCAGAGTTTGGCTGAGTGGTACATAGGGAATTTTGACATCTGCAGATGAAAAAGCAGGTATTGGTGGGATGGATCTGTGTTTTTCCCAGGAATACTGAGGTTTGTGGGATGAGAGAGAGATTCCCCTGAAAGGGCTTCAAGGAAGTGTTTTTTTCTTTTTTTTTCTACTAAAGGTAGTGTTAACAGACCTCTCCATACCGAGTGGAGAGGTCTGTTTAGGCACGCTTCATAGGAAAAGTATTCAAACGTCTTAGAAAACTTGACCTGATGGAAATGTTTTTTCTTAGGTGTTTGTTAGGAATGCACAAATTTACTTACCTTCTGTAAGATTTGCCCTATACTTTGTGCCTGTTAGGAGATATAAAGGTTGCACATGGCCAAAAGAATGTGCACAAAGATGCACTTCAGTGTCTGGGTATATAGGCGTTATGTACTGAAAACACGTCTTGCAGAAACACTCTAAAGGTGAATAGAGGGTCTGTTGCATTTGTCAAAAAGTTTAGAAAAATATCTTTCTAGTGATAAGGACATCCCTTTCATACACTGTGCAGACAGCTTTCTTCTCAAGGAAGGCCCCACCGGGAGGGGTTTGTGGAAAGGAAATTCTAACAGCGGAAAAATATTTTGTTGCCTTGTAACTGGATGTGCGTGCGTTGAAAAAGGCTGGCTAGGGTGCTGAAGGCTTTAGATGCTTTTTTTTCTTTTTTTCTCAGTATGTGCTGACAACGAGAATGAACTAGAGGCAGACCAGCAGATGGACAACCTGTACCTGAAAGCTTTGGAGGGATTTATTGCCGTGGTGACACAGGATGGAGACATGATCTTTTTGTCAGAGAATGTCAACAAATACATGGGTCTTACCCAGGTAACTTGTTCCCTAACACTTTCCTGTCTTTGTAATACAATTCCTAGAAACGAGTCCAATGCCTAAATGCAGAAAAACAGCTGCGTGTCACTGCAAAAAGGACTGAAAATAAAATTTCTTATTTCTCAGGCAGGTACCCTGAACACCAGACAACAGTGTGGTGTTTTTTCCTTCTCCCTATCAAAGTTGTAGTGTCTTTGGTGACTGTAGACTTGCCTTCCTAGATATTACCGTGGAGAGAATGGGCATTTATTCAACTTGTGCCTTAGACTAAGGGACAGAGGGGAGAGAACTGCTCTTTCAGGTCACCCCCTGTTCTGCTTTGTTGCTTGGGGTTTTTTCTCCTTCTGTGTTGAAAATAACTAGTGGTGCTGACTGTAACCGCACCGTGTAAATCCAAAGAGAGAATTGTTCTGGGGAGAAAATGAGAAATAGTGCATAGGATAAACAAAAGATTTGTGTCTGTGAGCATCACTGGATCTCAGCAAACAGAGCACGTGGTTTAGGGAGACTAGAAAAGTGGGTGCAGCTTTTGTGGTGGGAAGGCTGTTCTCCTGATTCCCAGTCTGCATCCTCTCACACCTGGACTGGGATGTTGTTAAAGACAGCCATAAATCTTCAGAGGATTGTGGCTGGATATATGTGCTCTTTAGTGCAGACTCTCGTGAGTCACCAATTTGATGTGGTTGTGGAGTCAAGGTAAACAGGTTAAATTCAGGACACAGCACAAATTATTGATGAAGGAGACTGAGTTAAACCTACTCTGACCCACTGCACACCACTGACCAGACCATGGTCAAATTTGGCATATTTGATTCCTCTTAATTCCTCTCTGAAAAATCCTGGAAATGAGCCTGAAGCTGCTGTTGATGCACTTAGTTCTAGTGACCAGTTTCATCTGAATAGGTGGTATTTAAAAACAGATAAATGCTATTAGTTGCTTTTATTTGGCTAAATAGAGTTCTTACTTCTGCACAGGTGGAATTAACTGGACACAGCATTTTTGACTTCACTCATCCATGTGACCACGAAGAAATTAGAGAGAATCTGAGTCTGAAAAATGGTAATAATGAAAATAGAAAAGAGTCACTGTTTGCTTTTTAAATAACCAAATGAAGTAATTGGCTGGCAGTAGAGATCTGTTAGTCATGGTAAAGGGAATTTTCATTCCTAGAGTAATCATTAACTGTTATTCAATACTTTGCAGATTTGTTTTGTTTTGCCAAATATTGCTTATGTATGATAGCACTAAGAACTGTTTGTTTAGTGTTTTCTTTTCATCAAGTTAAGACAGGCGTAATGTTTTCACTTGCACGCTTTGCAAAGATTTATGTGCTGCAAGCTAAAACATAGGTTTAAATGCACAAAGTCCTATTTAAGTTCCACTTGAAGTTTTAGGTCTGAGCTCTACAAACTGCTCTTCAATGGTCCATGCATCTTTGATGGTCTCTGCAGGTAAATTATGAGAATTAGTCTTTCTATTGAATCCTTCATGCTTACAAGTAGACGAAATCAAGAAGCAAAACTTAGAAAACTCATTTGCCATTTTCTTTATACAGGTCCAGGCTTTGGAAAGAAAAACAAAGAAATGTCAACTGAGCGTGACTTCTTCATGAGGATGAAATGCACCGTTACCAACAGAGGCAGAACTGTTAACCTCAAGTCTGCCACATGGAAGGTACCATATTTGAGCCATAATAAGTGTTTTTTTATTTTAAAAGACATTTTGGCATGTAGAGAAAGTACATTCTGTTTCTCACTCAAAAATCATTTCAGGTTTTGCACTGCACTGGACAAGTTAAAGTGTATAACACTTGCCCTCCTCACACTCTGTGTGGGTATAAAGAGCCTCTTCTCACCTGCCTTATAATAATGTGTGAGCCTATTCAGCATCCTTCAAACATCGATATCCCCCTGGACAGCAAGACGTTCCTGAGTCGCCATAGCATGGACATGAAGTTTACCTACTGTGATGACAGGTAAACACTGATTTTTCCTTTCCATGGGTGTTTCTATCTTCTTGAACAAAACAAGCAGTCCTTCCAAATGTCCTCCGGTGTGGACCTGGTAAGCAAGGACTAGAAGAAAGTACAGTCTGTTACCAAGACAGCTATTCGATGGCTCGCTTAATCCATTTCAGATCTCAATTTAGGCAAAATTATACGCCTGCTGTATTTCCTCCTCCTGGTCGGTGAGGAATTCAAGTTCACTGGCAGAAGATGAGGCAACTTAGAGCCATAAGCATTAGCTTCTTGGGTTTTAGCAAACTGAAGAGTACACAGGATTTCTGTTCTCATTTTTTAGAGAACGTCTCAAACAACATGCCTTACGGACCTTAGTCAAGGACTGTCTTATGGTTGGTTTGGCCCAGGATGCTGTTATCGGTTAGCTGGAAAGTACTTTATGCTCTAGATTAACTAAGAATTGCTAAGGCATCCAGAGCATCTGCCGCTCGAAATGGGGTTGCAACCTCTTGCTCAATGAAAAGCAAACAACCTTTGCTGGTTATCTATCTGCTCCTTTTAGTGGCGAAATGAAGGGGAGGTGAAGATCGTGGGTCAAACAAGGGGCTGTGTCCTCCATTCTCCACATTTCCCTCTTGAGTAGAAAAATGGAGATCTCCTTCGTCTCTGCCTGCCTGATTTCCCCTGGGATCTCTATGGCATTTCATACCATCTACCTCTTCTCCCTGTCTACATATTGTGGTAACCATCTTCCCTGCCTGTGAGTGAGCCAGAGATCCCTTCCCATGAAGTGTCCTCCTGTTCCCCGTTTCCCCAAAAAGTCCTGTCTGTACTACTGTGGGTTTGGTGTTTGTTTTGGGTTTTTTTAATTTATGAGATTATCCCTGAATTTAATATGAAGTTTTCTGTCTAATGAAACTGATCTCCTGAAATTCAGATATGCTAGCAACTGCTGAGGTCTGTAGGGTTGTCAGTGAGATTATATGTGTGCTCGCATCTTACGCAAAAACTCATGGGACTGAGATCTGGGTTATTTTTTTCATCCTTCAAAGGTTTTTTAAAACTTGTTCTAAGCAAGATTATTATTTTAAACAATGTGATGAAGCAACTGTATAAACTAGCAGTGTTAGCAGCTGTGGATGAAAGCAAGATTACAAGTGTGAAACTTGTGACTGACCTTCTTCTGGCCTCTCTGAGAATTTAGCAGCAAGTATGCTGTAACTAGAAATGTCCTCTGATGTAACCACAATAAAACAGATTACTTTTTTTTTTCCTTGTTAATACTTTCAGGATGAAAATATTGAGATATCAATAGGATTTTGCTGCTGGGGTGGGAAGCAACAATACAGTAGTGACTCATTATTAAAAGCAATGTACCTCTGAATTACTGGGGCCATTCAGTGGCAGGCTAGAGGAGAGTAACAGAGGATTTTGCTGTATTGCAGCATTCACATGTTTCTGCCAGACTTGATGCATAAGGAATTATAAATGAGAATTGGAGGGGCTGATACTATCCCATTAAAGATACACGTGCTTATTTTAAAAAGAATGAAATATTATGCCGTGTCTTAAATAGTGGGAGTTAATTTACAGGGCAAACTTTTCACATGGCAATGAAATACAACAGCTTCCTCTGGAGGATTTAACTTGTAAGGAATTTCAGAGATTTCTCTTTAAAACCAGACAACAAAACAGCACGTCTTTTACTAGATAGTTTTGGTTGGATGTTTCTTTCATGTTTTGTTGAGATGATAAAGCTGTAAAAAGCCAGCCAGGCCAGAGAAGGACAAGACCTCGCTCACCTTTCAGGTTCTTCCCAGCAGATCCTCCTGGCTCTCGCTTCCCTCCCAGAGGGATGTTGATTTCTCTCCAACAGGCGACACATCACTAGACACATAAAAATGCAAAACACTCAGCTGTTCCTATCAAATTTGTTGCTGCTAGACAAATTGTATTGAAGGAGCAGCTTATGCCAGGAATGTAAATCCAGGCTGAGGAGCCGGGGAGGAAAAGCAGCATGTGCCAGTCAGATGCCTAAACCCTTTTCAACCTACTCTGGCCTTTCTGCAGTGAAGCAGCAGGGCTGACACAGCTCATTTCTCCGAAAGAGATTGTGTCTTTCCAGTGCAGGGCTGATATCATTGAGGGCAGCGTGCCTCCTCTAGCAGGCTTCTGCAGCGATCTGAGTATCCCCTTTGCAGTTCATCTGGTGTGGACTGGTCTGCTTCCAGGGAGCATTAAGTTTTTATTTTTGAAACATTCAGTTAGAGAAACTCCAGGATTTCCGAGGAAGTACCTTAATGAATGGCAGCCATGGTGGACCTTAATAATGGAAGCATCCACCTTCAGCGTGAAGCTCAAGTGGGTACAAAAGAGAGTTGCCCTTGTACATGTAGCTGAAATTTATCCTTGCGGAAAATGAGGATCACATTTGTCATCTCCTTAGGAAAGCTCAAAGTCTCTGTCTGTGACAAAGCAACACGTAAAATATAGGCTGGCTACCTTTCAACACTTTGTAACAAAAACTAGTTGGCTGACATGAAGTGCCTTGATTCTTTTGGCTTTTCCTCAGAAGGGTACACAACAGATGTGATATGAAGCAGGAAAAGAGTGGCCTTCCCTCATTTAAAATGTGTGAGACACTAGCTTGTATATTTTGCCTTTCAAAAATAATTTATATATGTGGGCCTATGACTTGCCAGTGGTTAGGTGGGATATATTTGTATTCTTAAAACAGCTTTTGCAAGGGGATGAGCCTGTAAAGAAAGGTTTGTAAGATATAAATATTAAAAATAGGTTGTTCTGTTAAATGCCTGCTTCAGCCGTTCCTGGAGAGCGCTTTAAAAATGTTCCCTTGCTCCACTTATCTTGGCTAAGTGGTTTACAGGAAGGTTTATTTTAGCTGTAATATGGAAATGCTGATCAGTGGTACAATTCAATAATCCAAATGAGGATTTAGTTCAGCTGCACAATGCTTTTGTGTCAGGGAAGATCTCCAGTTGAGGGTGTGTTAGTCAGAAAAAAAGGCCAGCCTTTGTACAAAGGCCATTTTGTTACCTTGGTGGCATAGCTGATGCTCAACGTATCTTCCTGTGCAGGGCCACAGGGGCTATGGGTACATAGAAATAGCGGCAATATGTTCCTGTGGCAAAAAAAAAATTCCATAAAAGTGAAAACTCTATCTGAATTTGATAGGAAATACTGAAACTACTTCAGGTGCCCCAGCACATGCAGTCTCAGCCTTTTTGTTTTATGCATAACAAAAGAAAACCATACACTGTGTTTTGGAGGGAACCAGGGTTTTGAAAGCAGGGAGGGTAACGTGGCATTGTAGGCGGCGTTAGCTTTTCACCTTCATACCTGTGACCTCCCTGGGGTGCTGGGGAGGGGAGGGGGAAGCGCTTTTTGCCTGTCATTGCTGTGGGCAGCATACATGAGAGGAGAGAAGGCTAAGGAAACAAATCTATTCTGCACGGGGCGAGATACGCAGGCGGTGGCTCCAGAGGCTGCGTCACAAACCAGTTCCCTGGCACCAGCATGCTGAAAAGCATATGTTCTCCATTACTTTGAAGGCATGGCTTGCTTTGGGGAATTGTATGTTCCTGGTTACAAGAAACCCAATTAGTTCTAGTCTTTTTTACTTGATTGGAACATTTTAATGGAAGAGTTGAAGAAGAAAAAGGAGCGATGGAGGATGTATGGTCATTCAGAATAGGATGGTGCAGGAAGATGCAATGCCAACAGTGTTGGTCCCGGTTAGGTTTCTTCTAATGTGTGAGTGTACATGTGGGATCCAGGCTGTGTCTGACTGAGAGGAAACTGAGTTGTATTTTGCTTCCAGTTACATCCCTGTAAAACAGAAATATACAGGCACAGGACCTCATATGAGGGTTTAAGTCAATTTGCCATTTGACTTGTATTTGGGAAATATTTTTAAATTAGGTGAGAATGCAAATAAGCATTTGAAAGGACCCCCTGTCCCTCCATCCCTGCTCAGGGGAAAATTCATCGTGGAGACAACAGTGAAGTGATCATACCTGAAGCCAAAGATCCACATTTGGCAAAACAGGCTTTTGGTATATGCCATATTTAAGAAAAAACGTGACCAACTTCTTTTGTTAATAATAAAATGTTGATTTAGATGGACCAAATGAGTAGGACAAGATAGAGTCCAGGTGAAGTTTTTAATGTACCCATCTAGGTTTTTTGCCTAGCAGGGCAGGTACACCTGACCAGGCCAGCCATCCCTCTAAGGAGTGGACAGGGGTCCCAGGATTCTGCATTTTACTTTTTTTGTTGGCCTGGGTTAGAGTAGAAGAAGCCATGAATATTTTCAAGAGGAAATGTGGGTACTTGGCAGGACTGCCATGCTACTCTGCTGCCTGCTCTAGCAGTCTGGCAGAGTGCTTTACCCCAGGCATAGTGGCTGTGTTGGGCTTTATTTTCTTTCTTTCTTTCTTTCTTTCTTTTTAACTCATTCTGCTTTAAGTATAACTTTGTTTGTTTGTTCCCGTCAAGACCAATTTAACTTCAATAACTTGGTAACTGTTTGAATACAGAAAGACTTTGTTAAGAGATCCACACCCTCACACACACAGTCCACAGAGGGCCCAACGAATATACACCCAGCTCTTTTTTTAAGAGCAGTAAACATTACAGCAGTCTTTTGCAAAGAGCCTCACTTCTCAGTCCTGACAGTTCTTACTATTTTAAGTCAAGAAATGGTATACAATAAAAAACTTTGTGCTCCTATAAAGAGACAGAAAAGCACAATTTTAAGAAAAACCAAAACACTTGAAATAGCTCATCTCTTGGGAGATACAGCCTTTGAAGCAGTAAGCTTTGTTTGCTTTGCCATGTCTCGAAGAGATAAAGTAGGGCAAAGTTGTACAAATCTAGAAATAGGATTCAGATTGCTTGTTTCTCCTCCATTGTGTACCCTAAGCACAAAACTTTGCCTTTACTCATATCCCAAGAAATGGGTATATTAAGAGAAACTGAAGTCGTGTTCAAAAAGCATTTAAGTAGCGGTAGTTGGGACAGATCCACTACTGTGGAGGGCTACTGCCCACCTCTTTACTGTGTTTTCTGAGATTTTGACCTCGGTACATCATGGTGACAAGTTTAGGTCAGAAAACTGAAGTGCCAGTCTGGCAAAATTAAGATTCCCCCAAAGGTATTTATGTTTTCAGAAACGAGTGGTTAACGGGAGAATAAACAGCCTCTCAGCCCACCTGTCGTCTTCAACAAAAATTACTGTTATCCTTCTAATTAGCACTGATTTAGCTTTTACAAATGCAAAGGAAACACAAAGCCTACCATGGTAGGAATGCCATCCAAAACCACCATACAGTTTGTTTTCCAATTTTGTCATTCCACAGCTTGCACAAAGAGCAATTTTCTGTCTGGTGTCTAAGTAAAAGTAGAAGTCTTGTGTTCTGGACTCAGGTTTTGTAAATGACCCTTTGGTCCCACAGGACATACACATTTCTGTGACTCTCTTAGTTATGTACTCCTCCTCATAGCTCCGTAGCATGCTTTTTCCTTTGCACTTAGTCCTCTGTGTATTCACTTGGCATTTTGTATTGCTAAGAGGCTCCTGTGGAAAGCACGCGGAGTTTGGAGGGTGCACCTCACTGGCGAACCTCAAAGCGATGCTCAAGTGAGGTCAGTGCAGAGACCTTTGCTGAAGCACTCGCTGCCTTCTGGCCCAGGTGCTGTTCGGGCTGTCAGCTGCGACCAGTCTTCTTCCACGAACGTCTCAGGAGAGTCATGGGACGGGTGTGATGGAGACAGGGATGTCCGCCCGCCTCGGCCCTGGTGCGTAATGCGGCATGGAACTGGCTCATCTGATTTCCAGCCCTGCGCTGCCTGCAGCCCGCGAGCTTTTTTTTTTAAGCTTTTCAGAGTCAGCAGCACCAGAGGAGGAATAAAGGAGGGTGTGATCTGCCAATTCATGCACCCAAAAACGATACTGCTAACAATTCTTGGAGAGAAGGTGTTTGTTGTAAAATAGTGGTATTTAAAAATGTATCTAGGAAACATGTCAGCCAGTTTTTGGGATGGGAGAAAGAAACATTCTATAATTTTTTAAAAAATAACTTAACTCCCAGGCGTGTTTAAAGAGAAATGTAATGCATCTGAATAGTGGTAACAGATTAACAGATCCGTTAAGAAGGGCATAAAGGCTGTTTAGCCTTTTTTTTTTTTTAAGTAACTATTTTAAAACAATTACTCTTGTTTAGTATTTCACTGTAACCAGGCGTGGGTTTAGAATTTGTCCAATGTTGTGGAGTTTGTGGGTAATTCTTTGATATCTTATTTTTATCTTTCTGTATACTTTCTAGTTGTTGTAGTAAAAAGGTATCAACCCACCACTTGCTATCTTTCATCCAAGATTACATCAGATCTAATTCAATTTGACATTGTCACAGCAGGATCGCACCACAAGTCATTTTGTGCCATGGAATGACAAGAAGAGTAATTTTATAGTGAGGACGCTCATTATGAACTGATCAGTGAGGAGCAATTTGAGAGAGGAATTACAGGATTGGAATAGACAATTTGGCATAGAGATTGCGATTCCTGTATGATAAGACTTAAGAGTCTCTCACCTGCTGTAACGCAGATTTTTTGCTTGCTATCTCAGTTCCACTGTTGACACCCACGAAGGCTGTAACATGGCTTTGGATTTGCATTGGTGCTGCTGGGTACATGATGATGCTTTTTTTTTTTTTCCATTATCTTTATTTCCTTTTCCTTCTCCCCGCTCAGCCCCCATTTGGCTCTCAGCTCCCAATGACAGGATTAAGAGTAAATCCTCAACTTCCTGAATTTTAAAAGCTTTGCCCTTGTGATGAGCTCCAAATTAACCGGGATGGTTTTATGATACTATGCCATTATATAACGAAAGGCCATATTTTCTGTTTTTAAAGATTGAATATTTACACTGGTCCTGGCAAAAGCCTCTGGCCACTTACACAAATGTGTCCCAGCTGACTGCGTAAAGGCAAACAGTAATTGTATTTTGGGAGCCTTACTTTTATTAGGGCTCCTTCTGTATTTGTTGTTTTCTCCTGATGGTTCAGCTCTGATGACCAACTTGTTATGAGAACCTCTGCTTTTGTTAAAAAAGAAAAAGCAATTGTGGTTTCAGAGAAAAGTTACAGATTTGACTGGGGTGCAGTTTAAAAGTTCAGAAGCTTGTCAGTGAAAAGAGTCAAAAAAGCAACTCTTTGAAACCTGATTTGAGAATTTCCCCTTTGTCGGTCTAACTGTAAGCGTAAATAAAACTGCAAACATAAACAGAAGAGTAAGTCTTCAGGGGAACCCAATAAAACCAACTACAGTCTTTGCTCAACTAAACCATTATAAATCCAAGTTCGTTCCATGGAAATCAGGACAGAGAGTAGTTTTCAGAGTGACAAAACCAAGGTGTCCCGGGGGTATGAGCTATGCAGTTCTGTGGAGGCGAGAGAAAAGCTGACTCAATGCCTTGGCGTTCAAACCATACACAAAATAGCTCCATCTTATGTGTCTTCCTTGCTGGAGGGGGATCTGGGAGATGAATGCCATGCTCTTGCTCTGTTTGTTTTACAGTATTTACATGTCTGTCTTGTAAAGACATGCTTGTGTCTGAAGGGCTGGGCCAAGGCTGTCCTTCAGGGAGCACACAAACCTGAGGATGTCTCTCTTAAAAGTAGCAACGCCACTAATCAAATGTGGTGGTGGCAGATAAAGCCTTTCCAAGGGAGTTAGTTACAAGGCATAAAACTTGGGAACTGCCATTGATGGAGTGATGTGCCGCAAGATGTGACCATTCCTTGCAAACCTCCTGGCTTTTCAAAGTTTATGACAGCTTAGCAGTCAGTTTGTAGTTGTTTCTGCTACTGCTCTCTGCTACGTTACAGGTTGTTATTGCAGTTTAAAAGCTAGGAAAAGGCATCCAAGAGTGTTGTTGACTTGGAAAACAGTAATGTTTCCTTATTTTCCCAGAAGATAGGATATCTTTGCTTTTGAATTATTTTTTTACTAACCATATTTCCTGTAAAGTTGTGTGTGATGGTATTTTGAATTGAATTTAGGAAAAAAGAACCCTTTTGCTCCACCCCCTCATTAGAGAAAATCATCTGCACAGTTTGATGACCTATTTTCATTTATTCAGGAACTTGTGAGAAATCCTGCCTTGCCTGAGTGCTCAGAAAGGCTCTGAAAAAAGTCTAGTTTTTGAGATCATAGCTTTCTTTGTGTAAAATCCTACTTAGTTTGTGGATTAGTCACCCAAGTAACTAATCCATGTGCTAAAGTTCTCGTATAATTGAGAAACACTAAGTAGAAGAACTGATTTATTTTTTTTTTATTTGAACTGCCCTTAATTTCTCACCTTGCATTTTTATTAATAATGCAATACCCAAAGTAGTGATTTAACCCTTTTATGTATGTTTTTTAAACATACTGGGAGTTTCTGCATGTAGTGGACAGCTTGAGAACTTTGTCAGGAATGGTTTTCCAGTTGAGACCTTCTGTAAGAGATACTGTGCAATCGGCCTGCGAAAATTTGCAACACACGTAAAGACATCCCTACGAATTTTTATTCCAGTAGTAGTAAAAGGCAGTCTATTCTGAACATGGAAATATTTCAGAATGTGATCAGAAGTCCTCTACTGTGGAGGACTCCTAATGTGTTCGGAAGTTCAGAATTTCTCATATTGTGGTTTTAATTCTGTTAGTCTAAGGACTAGAGCTGATAGCTGCCCTGCATGTGTAAGCATAAGGCTAAGGTGACCAGAATTTTAAATATTTGTTTTTTTTCTTAACCAAGAATAACAGAGTTAATTGGATACCATCCAGAGGAGCTGCTGGGCCGCTCGGTGTACGAGTTCTATCATGCCTTGGACTCGGAGAGTATGACCAAGAGTCACCAGAACTGTAAGTCACATTCTTATTTTTCTTCATAGTTTGCACATAAAGCACAGCTTGCAGGTACCTCAATAAGTAGTTGAAAATACAAATGCACCTTTTGTGCAGATATTCTCTGAGAACAGTATTTATGCTTTGCAAGAAAGCTTACAGGTTACCGTGCTTGTCTAGCTGAAACCTGCTGCTGATCTTTCTAGAGGGTCTGATTTTTGCCATAATTAAAACTAAACTTGGATGGTAGAGAGGAGAATCGCTGTCTCTCTAAGGGATAATACAAGAATCAGTTGAAAATTTGAAAAGCTGAGTTAGGCAGTACCAGGCTGGTGAGAAATGTGTTTATTTGGTGGTATTACCCTTCTGGTGTGCCATTG
>NW_008824421.1:1861428-1887013 GCF_000699105.1 Pygoscelis adeliae | reverse complement strand
TGAAGGGTAATAGGAAGAGCTTATTGCAGTGTACTTTTGAATGTCTGTCTTCTGCTACCAAATAACAACTATCTTCCCCACCCAAAACAGATGTGCGGGGAGACTTTCTAAAGGGGATATTCATTATACAAATAATATATTCTGCCAGGAACAGCTTCTTCTTGTTATTCTTATGCCTGTGTGAACTGCCAGTTTTAGCTGTTTTTAATGTAAAGTGCCCGAATCGTTCAGGAGCAGAGATCAGAGCCAAGACCCTGCTCCCTCTCTTCAGCAGGCCACACGATTATGCTTCCCTTCTCTCTCATAGAAAGTGTTTCAAAATTATTGGATTTAAATCTTCAGACTCTGTCCTTAGAGTTGGCGCTACGGCTGGAGACACCATGGTGCACAAATGACATTTCCTACCTCTGGCTGTTAAAACCACTGAACTAGTGCATGGGAGAGTTCTCAGCAATGAACCACTAAAACTTCTGCTGCTGCTGTTTTTATTAAAAACAAAGCAAAGCTGCTAGACTCGAGTCCACAAGCTAAAAAAACGCCCACCTTTTAGTTACTACGATCAAGGTCTATGTCCTCAGGAAAAAAGCCCATGGCTTAGGTCATGTCTGTAGGGAATTGCCCACCAAATAGACTTACAGAAAGTATTTCTGTGCTTCCCAGAGAAAAGTAGCAGTAAAGAATAACTGTCTGACCTTAAGGGAAAAAGGGAATATGCGTTAGCTCCAATGGCAAGGATTCAGGACAGCTTTGAGTTGAAATGTTACTTGAAAGAATGCTTGGCAGTGATTAAAGTTGTGTGCTGTAAAACAGTGTTGGTATGAATCATCCTGTTTCCAGAGCTGCTTAAAAAAAAAAAAGAGAAAAAAGATAAAAGAAATTGCACCATACTTACAGAGAGTTGTCTGGGAATGTATTTGTTAAAACTGTTTCTTAGGTAATATGTGTTCCTGTTTTTAGTAATGAAAAGGAATTAGTGATATTCATAGATAGGATGTCCATTCCCTATGCTGGGCTATCAAGAGTCATCCTGCGAAATCAATGGGTATGCTGCCCTGAAGCTTTTGAATCGTTGAGTTGCATTTCTAAGAATGGGATAATGCCAGGGAGGGAATGAAATGAGAGCTGGCAATCTCTTTGGTAACAGGAGAGGGAGCGAGCCCTTGTTGGTTATCCCTATCTAATTAATTAAATGGGACCATTGAGTTGGGACTTGTTCACATAAAGATTTCTGGAGAGTTTCTACCAACCATCTTGACCAGGCATTGACTGAGGTTGCTCCTCACTCTAGCAATTTGAGTCACCTCATGTAGAGCACAGTTTATATCTAGATGCCATTTGTGCCTTCTGGAAAGGGCCATGTCCTACAAACTTTTGCTGTTGGGCATCAGGACTGATCGAGAAGCAGAACGAAGGCAAGGGAAAGTCTAGAGGGGTGAGTTATATATACCAGCAAGAGTGCTCAAGGCACTGTGCACTGCACAGGTTATAAATATTTAGGAGCAAACTGTTCCATAGTGTTTCTGATAGCACAGGATCAGCATGGATGATCTTTACTGTTGGAAGCACAGGACCAAACTCTCTGCTGTGACAAATGCTGTTGCCCACAACAGAACCATCACTTTACATTGCCAGCAAATTTGACTCTCTTAGATTTTCTAAAATAAATACTTCTCATGTCTTCTGGGACAGTCAGGCTTCGTACCAACTCAGAGAACAACCACAAAGGCGAAGTGACAGCAAGCTGTGACTTGAGAAAACACACATAAGCCCTCCAAACAGAAAATCCCTAGGTTTCATAATGTGTGCCACCGAGATGATGTCTAATGCACAGGGTAACCAAGCAGGTATATAGCTTATACAGAACTTAATAGTTCTTCTTAGCACGTAGCTATACAGAACTTATTAGTTCTTCCTGGCCATGGTCATTTATACATGGAAATATCCCTCTCAAAATTCATGTTCGGCACACTTGTATTTATTAAACAATATTTTTTATTAGAAATATGCTATGTATAGAGTATATATTCATGCAATAATACAGTCATCAATTCTGACAGTGCCAACCATTTAGTGTTGTAAAGATGCATAGGAAATAGAGGAAGGAGACTGAAGTTTGAAGAGAGAGAGGAAGAAAAACCTCAAATTAATCTCTTAGATAGAAGCAGAACTTCTTCCCTTTCCTTCCTTCTAATTTAGTGATAAATCATGCTTATTGCAGTTTTACTGTACTGTAGGGTTGGTTGTTTTTTTTTTCTTGGGGGGAAATAACCTCACATTCGAGCAAGCCACAAATAGTGTTTGTGTTCTTGGCTGGAAGTATAGTGCATATAGCGTACGAAAGTCTTAATTAGTCACCATCAAATGGAAGATTAGAATGCGTTTGGCAGCATTTAGCATACCCAGTTTTTCACGTTATGCAAGCAAGATGAAAATCTCTGTCTTCTTGCATAAATCTACACAAAAGATTGACTAGTAGAGATTGGTAGAGATGTATTTTCCAATTCAGCAATTAATAATCTATAATCGCTTCCATTTAGAGTCTGGTCTTGTTGCCATTAAAGCCAATGGGAATTTTGCTATTGACTTCAGCGGGGAGCTGAATGTCACCATCTGGAACCTGCCACTTGGTAGTGCATAGCAGAAGTTCAACGAGCCTTCCGAGTGAATCGTATTTCTCAAGTGTCTCTCAGCAATTAAAAAACAAATTTTGTGTTCAATTAAATTCACCCCTGCCTTCCCCCTTTCTCCACCCAAAAATAAGGAATATAATTGGAGCCTATTTCACTGAGATGTTACTAGTTCTGTAGAGAGACAGGTAATGTATACTTTAAAAAAAAAAAAAAAAAAAAGAGAAGTGAGAAGTTCACTCTAAGGCAGAACCTTAAAAATAGTGTTGATAACAAAGTCAGTAGTTACGAGTGTATTAGTAATTTATGAGATTACCCCATGGAGGGATTCTGCTGTACTTTATTATATCAGAACATGACATGCTTTGAATAATAATAATAAAAAAGATTAAAGCAGTAAAAAGCTTCTTTGTAATGTAACAGGCACCTACACTGCGACTCTTATTGATGAGCTGATGATTAGGAAGCAGTGTAATTATGTTTTGCAAGCAGAGCAGAACAGTCCAGTCACTAAAAGACTTTGAAATAAAAACCTTTTGATTTTGTTCCACCAGAAGTATTTAATCAATAAAAGTAATGTTCTACTTTGTCTGAATAAATTAAATGAAGGATGATTAAATACTCCTAGGAAGAAAACAAACAAACTTCAGAGACAGAAGGACAAACACAGCAACAATTATCTGCAAAACAGTTGTTGCATTTCACAGGCCTGGATTTGTACATTTGTATGGTGGCGATGTAGGAGAGACTGACAATAAATAGCTTCTGTTAATGGCTACATTCACAAGGAATTTTTCTGCACAAAGACTGCAGAATCAAGTTTCCAGCCTTACTGATTGAGTCAAATTGCATTATTTCTAGGGCATTAGTTTGATAGCATACTGCCTTCAGGCATAAAAGCTGTTTAAAAGGAAAGATCGTCAATGTGGTCAAAGGTTTAGTTGAGCCAGTTCCCATTTTTGCTACTCAGTGCGACTATGTCTGCTTACAAATACAAACTCTTATTAGTACTGCTTGCATACTCCAGCCCTAATTTTATTGCCATTGATCGACAATATTTTTCCTCAGCTGACAACTGTGAATTGCGTGACAATATTCATTGCTTTTAGGAAAGGATTTACAACAGACAGGACATCATAAAACTTTACATCTCAGAAGTCCAGAGCTCCATATTGAAAACTTATTCTCTTCAAATATTACAAGTTAAGCATCCTTGCTAACAAATGTCTTTTAGTGTAGTTTTGCGTAATGAAAACTCAGAAGCGGGTTTATTTAGAACAAGTGTTACATATTGTGCATTCCTGTCCTGCTGCATTATTTATATCTCTCTGCCCCCTTTTCTCAGTGTGTACAAAAGGTCAAGTAGTGACAGGCCAGTACCGTATGCTTGCCAAGCATGGTGGATACGTGTGGCTGGAGACTCAAGGAACGGTGATTTACAATACGCGCAACCTACAGCCTCAGTGTATCGTCTGTGTCAACTATGTGCTGAGGTAAGCTGTACGGGACAGCAAAACCGTGTACGGGTTCATGTGCTGGAATAAATGCAATAATCAGAGGAACTTTTGAAGGGTCTATTTATTCAGTGTTGTTACTCTGAAATCAGTTTAGTCATGTTTGTTCGGTCTTGTTTACTGATGTTAGACATCGATGAAAAATGTGGCATGCCCGTTCCCATACGCGCTGATGAAATACACCACAGCCTTTCTCTTCTGCAGAGCGGCTGCTCTGCTGATATAACAGAGTATAAAGCCTGCACTGAAGGTTTTATTGTGTAACACAACTGTTAATATGTTCTGTTTTTCTAATGCTGTGACAGAGAGATAAAATTAAGTAGTAATTGTATCTTATGTTGCTAGGAGAAGCTGTTTTCTGCCTAAAAATCAGGACCAATCAGGAGTTTTGCCTCTGTCTGGCAAAACTCAAGTATTTTTGGTCCTAGATGGGGCCAAAATAAGAAATACTTATTTGAGTGATAGTCTGGGTCACTATAGCCTCGACTACATCCCTTTAAAAAGCACAGCAACAAAGCCCCGAGTATTCCCACAGAAGTCCTGACCACACTCTCTGCGTCATCTGAGATGGTGGTGCTCAGCAACGCTGGAACTGTGCCTTGCCTGTCGAGAGCCTGGCATGCAACTGAGAGAGGCCAAAACGCTTGTACGGGCCCCAGCTTTAGAGAGTTTGTACTGCCTACATTACCCGCATCTTTTTTTTTTTTTAGAGTGCAAAAATACCTAAAACCTATTTTCTTGTTAGTGAAATTGAGAAGAACGATGTTGTGTTCTCCATGGACCAAACGGAATCACTCTTCAAGCCTCACCTGCTGACGATGAGCACCGCCTACGAGAGCGGCATTCCCGGCACAGAGAAGAGCGACTTCTTGTTTACTAAGTTAAAGGAGGAACCAGAGGAACTTGCTCAGCTGGCACCAACACCCGGTGATGCCATTATTTCCCTGGATTTTGGTTAGTATTTGTATAAATAATTTTTGTGCAACAAAGAACCACATATGAGCCTACATTTAGAAACTTAACAGACAAGGTCTGTTTGCTGTGTGTACAAATCGGGAGTAATGGCTATAAGAGCCCATGTGCTCACACCAGCGGAAAATTTCTGTGAATGAGAGCAGAATCAGGCTTTCTTGCTGACTAAACAACACGCATTAAGTCTATGCCAACTTATTGTCATGGCAACTAGGAGCAGTGTTTACTTTCAATGAATAGCTGAAATTATATCATAACCCAGCACAACCTAAAAGCATCCATTAATATTGTTAAAACTCCATGCAGGGACACAGAAGTTTGAGGAAGCCCCTGCCTTCACCAGTGCTGTTTTGACACCAAACAAAGCATGGCCAGTGGAAGTGAAAAGCCACGCTGCTCAAGGTGAAACACTGACGATACCATCCTTTACAATGCCTCAGATTGCACCTGGCAGCAGTACTCCAAGTGCAAGCAGCAACAGTAGCTGTTCCACGGTAAGAAGAGCTTTAAAAAAAAAAAAAGCAGGTTATGTTTCGTATATAAGTCCCATCAATATATGTAGATGACATTTTCATGTTAGCAGTCCTGTCTCATTGCTTATTAACAAGGCCTAGTGTATCTATCCCTCCTGTACTGCGTGTATCTGAAGCATCAATAGCAAAAACATCGAATGGGAACTATATCTTGCCTCTACATTGCAATCCTCATTTTCTCCCAGCTGTCCCTCAGTAATTACTATAACCTATAAAACAACTAGTAGAAGAACGTGCTACCACCTTCCATGGAGTTAGCCTTAAATAAAAAGCCAATGTAAAATGGTGTGGTCACTAGCAACGTTGCCCCAGACCCATATGGCCTCTTTCTGTTTGTTAACTAGAAGCTGTAGTCTCTAGTCCAGAAACTTTACCCAACTTGGGCTTTTGAGAGCAGCTCCATGGAGTTCCTTGCTGAAAGAATGAATGTGCTTTCAGGGCATTGCCCCCAAGAGCTGGAGCCGCTCTTAGCCAGCCTTTACTAGAGGATGTCCGATTTTAATAAAGACATTGAGGTAGTGCTAAGCGTCTCCCTTCTCGACAGAAGTATTTCATAGTGTACATCTCATGTTGCTGGTCTGAGTTGCCAAAAACTAAACTAAGACGGCAACTAGGTTCCTGTATTGGGTGCCTTTGTTAATGAGTATAGCTCCCAAATTTCGTAGTGACAAGTAATCTTGTGTTGGAGAAAAGCATATGATAGAAGTGGACAGTTTTGGGTTCTGAGGACACTAAATATATGTACATATATATACAGCCTGGTATCACAGGAAAGATCTGTTACTGAATAGCACAGTATAAACTGCATGATGCTAAGCCAATACTGTGGTTGCCTTGCTGCTTATAGCAAATTCTTATTTCTGTGCAGCCAAGCAGCCCAGGAGATTATTACAGTGCTGTGGATGAAGATCTTAAGATTGAGGTGATTGAAAAACTCTTTGCCATGGACACAGAATCAAAAAGTCAGTGCAACTCCCAGGTAAGGAACTAGTTTCTCTTCCAAAGCCATAAGAATCACTCCCCTGCTAGCAGGTAGTACAGATGCACGCTGTATGTGCAGATATAGTAACATACGTGCAAACTGCATTTGCACATGTACACCAAAAGTTTGATGCACAACACTAACAAAAATACACACTTTCAAAAGCTGGGGTGTAAATTTCTATCCCTAACTCTCTGAAGCAAGTGCCTTAGGGTGTCACTGTGGTGGCACTGCTAAGAAGAAAGAAGCAGCAGAGAGCTTTCAGAATTTGGAAGCTTCTGTAGACTGGATAAGGAATATAAGCAGCAGCATTTTTTCCTAAATCTGGCCTAATGACTAGCAAGTAAACATCCTTTCTCGAACAAAATACAAATAAACTAATTCTTGCAAACCTCAAAGTGAGAGAGAAATGCCCCTCGTAGCACATGCCTCCTTTAACTACAAAATGAAAACTGTCATTTTGGATCTATTCCTCTTGTCTACCTCTTGGAGGATTTCAGGGAGATGTGACAATTACTTGCACATAAAGTAACATAAAGTATCAGTCTCCTGCATTCTAATCAGGGTGTAAGCATAGAGATTCCCTCTATAAATAACTCTCTTAATCCTCCACTATTACAACATTACATCAAGTGAATAAAAGGTGTAGGCCTGATTCAGCCCACCTAACTTTAGGTACTTAATTGAAATGCCTTTGTTAAGAGCTTGTATTTCTTAATAGTTAAGAAAAAGGAACAGGCATTGCTGGCTGGCAGCTCAGACCTTACACTCATCTCCTTCTATTAATCCTATGGAAAGTTTGGGGTGATTTGGGCCCAAATGAGGTGCCTCAATTTGCCAGTGCAATTTGCAGACTTTGTAAGATACAGATAAGATACAGTCCATATCCTGAAGACATTTCATCTAGGTTTGGACATGGAAAGAGCAATGAAAGCAATAGAAAGAGTGGACAGATAGATAGGAGGAAAATGTGGATCAGGATCAAACTCAGTGCAAGACTTGACATGTGCAAACTTCAGTTTTGTCAGACTTGGCATCTGCTTTCACAGGTGTGTCCCACCACATCAGCAGGTTTGTCTGGTGGGAAAAATGAGTTAGAAAAGTGCCCCTGTTATGAGCTGACTGGTGGGCCAACATTAATTTCCCTCTCTGTTCAGCTCTGGTCAAATGCCGAGAGAAATGAATTTAAATATGACTAGTTCTCCAAGAAAAAAAAAAAAATACAGATTTAAGTGCAGTAGTGTCCTTCCAATTACATTTTTTAAAACTTTTGCATTTTTAGATGCATTTTTTTCATGTAGTTGGATTACGAGAAAGCTGTGTTTTCTGTTGTAGCACGAAAAAGCCTGAGGATGAACTACATGCCACATGTTGTAGAGTCTTGGCAGACAAGTTATTCAAAGCTTAATGAAACACAAGATCTAGTTTACATCACAGTGATGTTGCAGGCCGCATGCAAGCTGCTTTAGCAAATACTGCTTATCTGGAAGTTTTTTTCTTCGGTTTGTTGTCTTACTTTGCTGCTGATGATATGATGAACATGTATGCTAGTCACAGAAATAAGACATCTTTAAATAGGAGCTGCCCAGCTTTATGTAGGTAAATTTGGCATAGAGTGATTTTTCAGCTTCACATCTACTAGTATTTCATATCACACTAAAACTGCCACAACTATTATTAACTTTTAGTTTCTTTACCAACTTAATTTATTTTTGTGCAGACTGACTTCAATGAACTGGACCTTGAAACCTTGGCTCCTTACATTCCTATGGATGGAGAAGATTTCCAGCTCAGCCCAATCTGCCAAGAAGAACGTCCTCTCTCTGAAAGTGCACAAAATACCCAGCAGAGTCTAAGTAGCATGAGTACCATCTTCCAACCCCTTGCTTCTGCTTCACAGAATCAGTTCCTCCCAGAGAAATATTGCCCACAGCTATCAAATAAAAACATGAACCCTGGTCACGGGTCCCTGTCATCAGTGTTCTTCAACAATGTGAGCAGGTCATCAATGCCACCGTACCATGACCAAGCCCGCACTCCCCTGTCTTCGATGGGAGGAAGACCAAACACCCAGTGGCCACCTGATCCCCCATTAGAGTATGTTCCTGCTAAATGGAGACTCATGGATAAATACTCAGGATCCCTATCACGTTCCCCTTCAGGGCCACCAGTACATTCTCCCAGCATGCCCATATATAAAAAAAGGTAAGAGTTTTTGGGGTATAGCATGTATTTTACTCAAAAAAGATTTTGGGGGATGGGGGGGGTCATAATATTGAAAAATTCCTTTTTCTCAATAGTTGTTTTGATAAGCATCAGACTGCACTTTTGGGGAAATTAGTGTGGTGGTCTCCCAGCAGCAGTCGGTCTAAGGGAATCAGAAGTGGGCTAATTTTTTGCTGCCTGTAAGGATGCATGAATGGATTTCCTGCTGGTTGGGTAAAGATTATCCAAGTAATTTTGCAAAGCCTGCTTGACTTTGTGCAGTTATAAAAAAATTCTGAGAAGGCTTACTGGTCCAGCATTAAGCTGGGACCCATGCATACTTTCTTATTTTGCACATATTTTTTGCACGACAGAAAATAGGGGAGAGGGAGGGATGACAGTACATTTATTGTTGGCATACGTAAATATTACAACTAAGATTTGAAATTACAGGTTTTTTTTCTACAGCCCTCCTTTGCCTTGATCACACTTTCTTACACATGTGAACAGTATGGGCTGAGACGTAGATCAGAGGCTACAGTCCTAGGAGTTTCCCATCGTAGCTCGAAGTTTCACTGTAGGCTCTTTGGTAGCTTGCAGAGTGTGGGTCTTTGGTGTTGGTCATGCTAAAATGTTCAGGAGGTACCTAAAATAGCAGCGGTCATTTTAAAACATGAAGCTGTGCAGTTTACCTGCAGTTTGCTTTCTGGGATTTCTCGTTGTTGGCACAAATACCAGTGTCTGAATATGCATCTGGAAAAAGAGGGTTTGTCCCCAAACAGCAACCTGTGTGTTCATATTTAGTATGCAAAGCAAGGGGACAGGCGTAGCTCTCAAAATCCTATCCTTAAAAATTGCATGAGTTTCTTTTCCACAGCATTTTTATGTCTGCCTGGAGATTTCTAGAGGCTGTTTATGCTAGACTTTCATTAGTCTTTGATCATAAAAGTCAAGAGTTTCCAAAGCTTGTGGGATGACTAACAAAAGGAAATAAAAACATTTGACGTTTGAGGTCTGTCCACTGTTGTGTGTCAAAGACACCTTAAATGTCTTTAAATGAAAGAAGAATCTGTATAAATGAACAAGATGGTTTAGATTTGCCTCCCTGATCACTCATCCCGAGATCTTTTCTCAACAGGCCCCTGGATGCTTTTGGGCAACGAGGCATAGATATAAACCCAGCAAGAATTGCTCTGTCTAACAGTTTGAAACTGAAGCGACAACTGGATTATGAAGAACAAGCGTTGCAACAGCTGAGTGGGGTAATCATAAGAAATGCATCCCCTTCACAACTTTGGACTCACACGGTCATGGGTGTAATTATTTTGCTTTTCTTCACATTCTAGGGAGATCCATCTGTCATTAACCCATCTCACCTAATGTGGAAGAGAATGAAATTTCTCAAAGGGGAAAACTGTTCCTTGGTTACAGAAAAGAAGTCTCTCAGCACAAGTGTTCTTAGTGGTAAGAGAAGAGAAAGTGGTTTTGCAATGTTAAGTATTGAAACACAATTTTAGAACAGGTTGAATAGAAGCAAAAACTCTTTCAGAAGGCAATGTAAATAAGCTCTGTAAATACTACACTAAGCTAAAATTAAAGATCAGATTGTATCACTAAGAGCTGAACAATTTAAGGTACATTTCATAACTACCAGGAAGATGGTTCACGTACGTTCACACCCTTGCTTTGGAGGTAGCAGAGATCAGCTTAACGGAGATGAGCTTACCTCGTGCTGATCCAAGGTGCGGACATCTCAGAGCTAGAGCTGATACTTTCTCTCTACAACATTGTGTTTCCTTACACAAGCGTATCTTGGGTGCGATACTACTTCTAGAGCTAGTGCTGTTTCTGGACTTCCTTTGTGACAAGATGTAGGTATGCCTACGCCATGTGACTGTCACACCGAGTATCACTTCGCTTTGAATTAGTATTATCTACTATAATTGCTACGCTGGCTTAATTAACTTTTTTTTTTCCTACTATGTAAATCAGATGAATTTGTCTGTAACTCAAGAGGTCTGAGCCAACCAATGAATCAACTGCAGCAGCAGCAACAGCAGCAGCAGCAACAACCCACCTGTGGCAGTCCTGGTGAGAATTTGAAAGCAGGAGCGTTTCCCCCTCCGTTTTACAGTTCCCATTATCAGGACTATACTGTCCAGCCAGCTCATAAAGCATCAGGTAAGAGCTGTCAGATACAGAAATTGGAAAGTGCTGGTATTTAGTTCCAGTACTGATTCCATGAAAGAAAACACTTAAAAAAATATGGAGGAGGATGATAAACCAAGAACCAAATATGTATTGCTTCATAGAATGAAAAATTAGTTCTGTTGTTTAGTGTGAAACTTTAATGTTTACGTTTGTAATATATGAGGAAAAATTATTTTTGCCCTTCATTTCAATTAAACTTAATACATTTTTACCTTGGAGGTCCATCCATACTCTTGCCTTGTGATGGAATTAAATTGTACTAAACAATGTCACTGCAGCATTGATATGGGAGGTTTGTAGGTTAGAGTCTTAACACGTGCCTTCTAAAAGCAAAAATAAGTAATTAAAGGGGACGTATATATGTCCCTTTTAATATATACGGGTAGTGGGTGTCAATTTAGAAACTGTATTGTTTACTACAGCTTTCCTCATCTGCACCAATATCATTTTTCTCAGAACAATCTAAATTGGGGGTGGAGGTGAAAAACTGCACCTGTGTGACACGCTTGCAACAGTTGAAGGTAGAGCCATGCGTAGGTTTGCTCTGAAACCTGCAACTGCTGGTGGTTTGAGGCATACCAACATAAATGCAAAATGAGATTATAACTGGTATAAACGGAAGAGGGAGGAGAGGAAAGAAGTTCTCTCTCTGTCTCTCCGGTCTCAGCACCATGACTGACTGACTTCTCTAATCTCCTCCAGGTATGACCAGTCGTCTGCTGGGGCCCTCCTTTGAACCCTACTTGTTGCCCGAGTTGACAAGATATGACTGTGAGGTGAACGTCCCCGTTTTGGGCAGCTCTACGCTTCTGCAGGGCAGTGAACTGCTCAGAGCGCTGGACCAGGCAACCTGAGCAATCCTGCAATATTCCGTGGCCTATACTGTTCAAAACAGCTTCAGTTTTTAAATATATTTTTGCAAGTAGACAATTTCTAATACCAATACACTTTTACAGGATTTTACTAAGATATTGAACCTGTCCACGTTACCAAATAGTGGCCTTTTGAAGTTACTCACTTTATTATTCATATTAAAGAAATACATCTACTGTATTTTCTCTGTTGCAATTAAAGTGTTGTTTAGAGAGTTTGATTACCCTCCCCTTATCTCATTACTTGTAATTTATACTCTGAAATTTTCTTCAAATTTCATGCTAATAAAAAGCTGTGGTATAAATGCCTCATCATGTGATACTTTGGCTGCAGTACTGCAAAGATTTATTTTTATTGCCAAAGATGAATGAAACAAATTTGATCTCCAACCACAGTTTTTTGTTGATCTGCCAAATTGAAATCCTTTGAGTCTTTCTCTTTTCCAGCATTTATTGTATTGTAGCTTTCGTAACTTTTGGAAAAGCATACTAAAGAAAAATCCCAGCCTTCCGCCTCCCCCCTTCCCTTCATTTTTTATACACTTTGTTGAAAGAAATGTGAATGGTGAACTGCAATGTTTATGGGTATCTGTGAAAGTTGCACGTTGTAAGCTTTTTTCCTCAGAAGCAAGCCACATTCTCAGCTGCCTTAACCTGGCTTAGCTCTGTAGCCAAGGGAGTCTTACAGATTTACCCCAGTGGAGGATTTAGGCCTGTGTTTTTGTTTGTGTTGGGGTTTCTTGTTTTGTTCTTTGTTGTTCCCTTTGGTTTTTTGGTTGGTTGGTTTTTGTTTTTCTTTTGCAACACAAAACAGATTTTTTTTTTTTTTTGTTGTTAATTTCTCTCTGGATCAGTTGTTAATCATCTCTTGGTACTTTTGCTATATGTAGGACACAACAACCTTAAGAGCTGTTTCTGCTAGAACTAGTAGTATTTGTTATGGTGTTGCTGATGTTTCAGGAATCTGACCAGCGGCCAGTACTAACACCTCTGATTAATGTTACCCTTTTTCATTTGACATGCTAGCTAGCAATATAATTGCAATGTTGAATCGTTAAAACTAAAAGTTAAAGTAGTACTTCCCAGCGTATTAGGCTAACTCAGTTATAAGCAGACGGAAAGAATTAAGGATCGTGTAGCGAGATGAATAGCTGGCAGGCAGGTCTCTATCATTTTTACTTGCCTTGCCTGACATTAATCAGTAGCTGAAATGTCACTAAAAGGCAGCCAGACATTTTCAGAGCTCCTTTCCAACTATCATTGGTTGTCATGCACGTATTTTAAAAAAAAAAGGCTTTGAATGCTTTCAAAGGCAAAGGGATTTGAAAGTTTAAATTACAACATATTTAAACAATAAAAGGCAGGTGAGCACTTCTGACTTTAAAATACCTACAGACCTAGATATATGTTGGGATATATCATCTGGTGTCCTCCACTGGTATAAATCATCGTAGCTTCATTGAAGAAAATGGAACGGTGGCAATGTACAAAGGGTAAAAATCTGGCGCAGAAGCTTAGAACAAAGATATATTCTTTTGAGGCTTGTGATTCTGCTGAAGCCTGGTTTATAAAATTGCTTTATATCATGCACTGACACTTGCAGAGAGGGAGCCTTGGGTTTGTTGAGCACTTCAGAGTTCACTGTGTTAAATGAGTCTTAACCACGCACCCTTAGAAAAGCTGAAGATCTTTTGTTATTGGTACATAATGTAAAAAAAATGATAGTCCCTATCGTAGGCAATCTTTCAAGAGTTTATTACCAAAAATAATCTACTGCTAAAGTGAAGTTATTACCGTGTGGAAAAAATCTATTGTAAGCATCAAAATCTGATGAAAATTGGCAAGCCAGATTTGACAAATTTGCAGTGGCAAGGACTTAAAGGCTTCAAGGATTAAAGACACTTGAATACTGCTCTTCTGTTTCTTATTTGTGTAGTTTCAGCATTAAAAATGTTATACCCTAACAGTTTACTAAAACACTCTGAAAAAAATATTCCATGTCTTAATATTAATCATCCTTTTTATCATAATTATTTCATAATCTATATTGCTGAATTCTTATTGACAATATAATAACTGTATGGGAACTTTAATTTGATAAGGAAATGTATTTTGACACTGATACCTTATTAAAGTATACTGATCCTAAATTCCTTGTGACTCATTTGCTATGAATTTGTTATTTGTTGTATCATTGTAAAACAAAAGTATTTATTAAATTATTTATAGAAAATAAAGGTTTGCATTGATCTTTGAAGAATGAAAGAACAAACAAAAGTTACCCGTACTGGAGAGCTGGGAAGCAGCCTGCCAAAGGTCCGTACCACCAACCTTTTTGTAGCGTTTACCCAGCTTTCCTCAAAGGGAGAATTAATGCCCTGCAGACCGCCCTTCCGAAACACGTCCGATGGTTCAGGCTGCTGCTTCCATTTCAATAGTGTATTTCTGTCCAAGGAGCTGAGGGTGCCTCTTGTAATGCTACCCTTTAGAAAAGAAAAGAAAAGAGAATTAAGTTGACAAAACGACATTTTAGAGGCAGAATTACCACAGCTCCTCACCTCCGTTTTTGTGGCAGTAACATAAGCCATCGTATTCTGGCAGTCCTGACAGGCCCGTGAATAATGGGCTTCCCCCCACCCAAGCCTCTGCTTCACCCACCCAGTCCTTTATCCCAACGCTGCTGTTAAACACGCCAGTCCTTTTCCGTACGGGAATTGCCAGTTTTGCCGATGTAACAACACCGATCACGCGGTAGGAGGACAGAAATTCATTTCCAAACATGCACTTAAATTCAGGCTGGACTGTGCGGCAGCTGTTGGTGCTTGACCCTTCTGATAGCCTGCCTTTGAAACCCGCAGTGCCCACACAGACACCGTAGACCTTCTCAAACAGCAGCGAATCTTCTGAATAATCCGCAGAAGCGGGCTATCATTGCCTCCTTTTCTTGACGGGATGCTCAGCAGGTGTAGAAAGTAACTCCTTGCTTCTAAATCTGTTGTAACTAACAAGAGTCACACAACACCCAGCAGTGAGGACCGAATGGTGGTGTGCCTGTTACCCTCCCTTTCAAAGCATCCCATTGATCTTCGGGGCACTTGGACAAAGACTAGCTCAGCATGTCAGATCCTTATCCAACTGGGGGTTTAAAAAAAAAAAAAGGCCAATGTCTTAGGTAGCGATTAACCTGTTCAGATCAATTTCTATCTTTCAAAGGTGGCGATCACTAACTGCTACTGTAAAATAGTGCTGCCAGGCACTATTTTTTGGGGTATCCCACTCTCATTCTGGAGAGCTTCAAGCATTCACCACTCCCATATTTAAGTAGCATAGAACATACTAGTAGGGCCTTCAGCTCCCCGCCCCCCACCTTCTACTACAGCTAAACACTTCTCATGTTAGTGAGTTTTAGTGGTTTTTCCCTTATGCATATGAATGTCCTGGATAGCTAAGCTCTGACATTGCAATTTATGTACCCAAAAGAACCAAATCTGGCCAGAAACAATACCTGGATTGCACAATAGCTGAGCTTTGTGCTGCTGAACAGGGGTTTATTACAGCTTTTTAAATATGCTGATTTTTTTTTTCCCCCAGTAGGCCAGCAGAAGTGCTTAAAATTAAGTGTGTGTCATCTTTCACTGCCTAAAAGCACCATTTCTTGGCATCAGATCTTGCATCTCCAACAGCATAGACGGAACTGATCACAAGTAGGTTGTTCAACACTCACTATGTTCTCCTGAAAAATCAGGCAGTTTTGCCAAACGCTCATGACCGGGGCTGGTCTCAGTCTCTGGCTGATTTTTCAAGTCTATCATCTTTTTAAAATGATCAAGCCAGCGTTTTTCCTAGACCATCGATTTCACGCAGGTAAGATTCACGCTGTTTATCAATCAACCAAACGGCTACAACAAACTACTATAGGAAATTCTCAACATCCTGGTATATATGTATATGTTATGATTACTAACAAAACTGCAAAAAAGCCCAGATGATAACTTGGAGCAAAGCCCAACTGCCTTTTCAGTCGAGACACCAGCTCCTAAGCAATACTGAGATCTGTGGGCAGTAGGTGGTCACCACACTCGCTTGCCACAGTAGGCCAGAGCACAGGAAAGCACTCAGCCTAACACACACCTGCTCCAGTTCTAGATGGTGAAGGTTTCATCTGTTGCTTCTCCCTGAGGAGCTTTATAAAGCTGTTCACAGACATGCCAGATTTTTTTTTTTTTTTTAAGAGCTACAGTGGAGAACTGGAAATAATCACCTACATTTAAACAAACAAACAGCATCATTTTCTTCCTCCCCCCCCCACCTCTCTTATTATAGGCTTCCCAAGAGAGGAAGAAACAATTTCTAAGAAAAAAGAAAAATCCTTAATAATATTTTCTTAGGACACCAAAATCTGTCACACGTCCCTGTTCTGCTCCCTTGGTGGAAGCCAACACACAGCACAACAGCCACCTCTCGGTTCTCTCGCCCTGCGAGCTCACCCTCGCCCGCAGGGAAGGCAGGTGTGGATTCCCACTCCCTCGGGCTCTGTTCATTGTTATTGCTTTCCTTAGTCAACTGAAGCTACAAAAGCACCAAAGGAAGGCTCTAGCAATTGGTATGTATCCCATTTTCAGGTGTTCACATTAAAAATGGCTTCAAATTAAAAAAAAAAAAAAAAGTGAGAAAAATCTTAGCTCCTCAGTTTGGAAGCATCACCAACATTTCTTTTGTCTGTAAGCCAGCCTGCAGTTTTGGCAGCTTGTGATGTGCCTCAGGTCTCACATGGCACATTTTCCTTGAAGAAGTCCTAAATTCCCGTAATCAAGGAGTTACTTAATTCTCTTCAGTCACGCCTCAATTGGTAATGTGGTGGCACGTGGTTAAGATGCCTCATCAGGGAACAGAAGCGCAAGCGTGAACCTGGCTTGCAAAGACTACCTGCAAGCCAGCTGGTACCAGCTTCTTCTGCCTTTGACGCCAGACAGTAACAGGCAGCTGGAGGCAACAGCAGCTGTGTGACCCCCTCACGTGCTATCCGCTATGGAAATGGCCGCATCTTAACCACTGTGGCTGGAAGGCCTGCTTAGACTTGGGTCGTGTCTCAAAATCCCAACAACTCCCCTTAGCTTCATGAAAAAAAAGAAAAATAGGCAACCCCCCCCCAAACTCCCCACTTGAAAAGTCTGTGCTTAGGTCTTCGAATTACAGACAAAGCTGGCAAGCTAGATCCTCAAAGGCACCAGCACCAGAAAACAAAAGTGAACCCCCTCAGGTATACTTTTAAAAATTACATTCTTTTTAAGCTAACGAGCTGGGGTCTGACTGTTGGTCTTTGAAGGACTGGCACTGGCTGGGTTTTGCAAGAAAAAGCATTATACCGACAGCTCTAGCAACTGAAGCTCTGTCTCCTCGTCTCCTCGCAGTATTGACAAAAGCAAACCGACAGCGAAGTCTCCTGTGGCAGAGGAGAAACCTACCTCAAGCATTGCCTCCTCTAGGCATATTAGTGTCACTCTCCAGCACGTAGTTCCAGAAGGACCAAAGGTCCTAGATAAACCACAGCAACACAGGACCAGCAAGCTTGATGGCTTGTTCATCCACCAAACATGCAAAGTCCTCCAGTCTCTCAAGAGATGAATGTGCTTCTTGGCTGAGGCAAGCAACCTTTATTGCTTGGTCTTGATTCCTGGCCTTTCCTCTAACCCCGATCCCATTTCTCCCCCTAGCTCCCAGTCTTTACCTAGGTCTGTGGTTTCAACATTCTGGTTTCTGCCTCATGCTGCCTTCCCCAAGCTCACCTTCCCCTCCTGACAAGCCTGCTCCAACCTACCCCATCTCTACATGTCCCTCGTTGCAGGCAGCAGTTTTTAGCATGGATTCAAGGACTTCCAGTCCTGAGTATAGGCTTTCTCTGCTCACGCCCTTGCTTTGGCTGTCTGTTCGATGTGACTATCAGCCAGATGCCCAGCCCTTTTTGCCCAAACCCTCGGCTTCTGCGGTTCTCGATCTGAGCTCATGTTGAAAATGTCCAAACCCCATTCCCGCTCTAGCTGCTGGGCATGACAGACCACAGTCCTTGCCCTGACATGAAAGCAGATTTAATGCTCCAAGTCACAGGAGGCTAGTACATCCCCCTGAGAGCTGCAACACCACCACTAATTCATTTCAAACATTTTCCTCGGCTATTAGATGGCTGTTTCCATTTGCTACTCAAACAAGCGATGGTGGGGCATGGATGAAAAAGGTTCTGCTAGCTCACAGACAGTATCTCCTTCATCATCCCCTTGACACTGTGCTTAGAGTAAAATCCTAACAAATTTCAGACATACATAGAGTTTCTCCTGCAGTTTTGGAAATGAGAGCAGAGTTGAGTAATTTCACCAGATGGCTGAACACTGCCCGTAAAGCCAGAACAATTTCCCAGCCATAGGCGGAGCAGTATGGTTTTGCTCTTTTAGTCCTATCAGCACCATAGAGCTAACACTAGTGGGAAGAGAATCCATAGTTGTGGTTCCCCAAACCACCTCCCCATATACAAATAATATACAAATATATACAAATAATTTTTTGTTCAGGACAAAAATTAAGCCTGAGACAGAGAGAGGCGCATACACTTGTTAGAGCGCTTCCAGACGCTGCTACATGCTTGACAGACCCCAACAAGCTCGCTTAGGGTGTGATTTCCGAGTCCAGCTGTATCCCCTGATATTTTCAGCCCTGGGCAATCCTTATGCACCCACTCCAGAGTTTGGCCATTCAGAACTTGGAGAACTCCGGGGTGCCCTGGAGGAGAGTGATCCAGAGGGATCTCTCTGTCCAGTTATAATCCCTAGGTCACGAAAAGCAAAGGTTAATGCTCCCGCAGGCAAACTAAAACCCGCTCGTATGTCCGCCAGAGAGAGTGACGGTAAAGTGATCACAACACCCCTTCAGCAGAGTTTTCCAGAATAAAACTCTTTCTAAAGACAGCGACAGGGACACATTTTCCCAGTTACAACTGTTTTATGCAACTGAATTTAGAGTCTCTATTGAAAAAACAGCAGCTTGAAAGTCTTACTCGCTTTTTCACAATTGGCAAAAGCCCAGACCGAAGCCCACAGCTCCCTGGCATTATTTTGTAGCAGAAGTTGCATGAACTTCTAAGTGGCAAACCACAAAATTTGCATCATATGATGAGCCTGATGATCAATACAAATATATATAATTTTAATTCAGCCCCTCCTCCACACAGCAGCACCACAACAGTATTACACTGGATCAAACGAAGCATAAAATGGATGTCATCACCGTCCATTTTTAGATACATTGCATGACATCTATTGGCTTTTTTCCTGGAAGAGCAGGCGATACTAATTGTGTCTATCGCCTCACTGCTAACACAGATGGTGCTGTCCTTAACTGTAACCCCCAAAACACACTGGAGTTAGCAGAAAGCAAACCAATGGAAGTTTACTGGGAAAACAGGTTGCTCTCCATTATTTTAACTTCAGCTGCAAACATCAAGATGAGCTTTCCTGTGCCTTGCTCAACTACAGAAATGCTTGTACTTCTTAGCGTATTTACACCTTTTAACACAGCTCACGGTTCACTTCGATTTGTTTAGACTCTAGTCAGTTTTTGAAGTGCACAGTATCATCTTTTTTAGGGCCAGTCTGATCACTGCAGAAATCTCAAAGATAAAGAAGACACCAACACTGAACACTTTAATTTTCAGTCAACCTCCCTTTTCCCTTCCCAAAGCGGCTCTTCTGCAGAAGAGATTCTGTTTAATGATAGGCAACACCTTGAACAATCGTGTACTGGTTTTGCTCTTATCTAAAACCTCTTTCTGCCTTCCCTGGATCCACAGCAAGCAAAGTGTGTGCAAAGCCAGCCAAGCACTCTGAAAAGTGGACAAAAACCTGGCTTTTGCAACCATCAATTATATCTTAATATACTGAACAAACACTTTAACTCGTGCTTTCATTTTTAGAGTGACTTCTCCAACCTCCCCCCTTACATGTTCTCCCTCCCCCCATGCACAACCAAGAAGAAAGTATCTTTAGAAAAAATCAAAGTCTAAAAAATAAAATACTCGTCTGGGTAACAGCAGAGGAACCAGGAACCAATAAAATATCTGGAACTCATTTAAGTTCATTTGAAAGACAGGGAACATTCAGGTCAACAGTGCTCTCATTCTTCTTTCTGTAACACAGTCCCTGCTGGGCAGGGTTTGTTTGCGCTGAGGTTTTGTATTAGAAACACACACACACACATATACACACACACTTAGCTAAATATGATTTTGTTTATCCAGGATTTCTTCTGTCCTGTTCAGTGCATAAATTCCACAAACCTGTGCTGAAAATAATAAACAGGGTGAAAAGTGCCTGTGCCCAGTGTTCAAGAACCAACAGGTGAACAGCAGACTGCCGTGCTGGGCATACTCAAAAGACTTGTCCTGAAACCCGCTCAGAGCAAGTCCTCTTCAAACCTACCAGGAGAACGCTCTCCCTGATGGGTACGTTTAGAGTGGATCCCAAACGAGCCACCTCGGAGAGCAAGAAATGCTCCCGCTGCCTCCTGCTAAGCCATTCCCCAGGACATTTCCAAGAAAATAGAAGTGATCCTCCTTCCTCCCCTTCCCTTTTCCCCCCCATCATGCCCCCTTTCCGTGGAAATCTCTCACAGAGTATTTTGAGTCTTAGGGGAAAATCATGTCCTGACTCATGCCAAGGAAATAAATCCCATGTGTCTGCAAAGCCTACGCTACAAACTGGTTGCTGAGGGGTGACCATTTCCAAGCCCCTGAAAATTGGGTCTTCTGCAGCCTATGGCAGGAACTCGTGCTGTCCATCAGGCACTCCTGACCCCGACACGGGAGCGCCCAGCATGCTGCAGGACATGCTGCGGCTGTGCCCAGCAGACATTGAGTCACCGGCCAGAAGTGCAGTGGCTGGACAAACTGTTCATTTTGTGTGCTGTCCCCAACATAGGTCACCTATATGAAACCCATTTAGTTAGGCTTAACGTAGATAATGCACAATCCACTTACATATGGAGCAAGAGGGTAAATAAGCCCAGCAGTGTGTTACTTCCATGGTTCACAGGAATACTTCGTGGCTGTGCATCACAGAGCAACATCATGCATGGCAAAAGCTGCTTAATAGGAAATTGCCCCAGGAAGCTTTCCAAAAACCATACTTTCCTCTTTCGCACTAGCCCCCCAAGCTTCACTGCCCAAAGGGCAACAGCATAGCGCACCCACTACGCTACAGCTGATGTCCTACCCTGCTCTTCCCAGCAAGCCAAACCCTAATGGCAGCAGCTTGCTAGGACCAAAAGCAGCATTGCAGGGTCCCCCAAGCACACTTGTGCTCAGCAGCCCTCATTCACAACAGCTCATTTCACAACCACCAGATACTTCCCCAATTTGTTGCACCCCACAGCCATACCCTCCCTTTCCTAACTACCGAGATGCTGAATTCTTCTCCTCAGTGAATATCTCCATCTTGCTTTTTCACAACAACCAGTAGCATTTAGAAATCCTTTTCCAGATGCTCTGATTGGAAATGCAGACCACACAATTGCAAAAGGAGTTCTGGGATCTTATCTGTACCACTGTGACTCATCTTTGAAAGCAGCATTGCAGCAGCACTGAAACGTACGTTCAAATTATTTGTTGGTTGTTTGTTTTTTTTTCCTTCAAGTGAGCTACAGAAGAAAAAGGACGTGGACAGTCACGCAGTCGTGCAGCACACTGCAGTTGGACAGGCCTAGTTTTGACGGTATGAGACGTATGTAGAACTAGATCGGTCCATTCCCAAAGAGATACGGGCTTGTGGGACTAAGCTCTGTTAAGAAAACTAGGCATTCAGAACCAAATTTTAAAGATAATATTTGTAGCTGTGCATCTAACACTAGATTTAGGAGACAGCGTTGCACCTGCACCACGTGGTGCCAGTGACTGAACTAATGCTGAAAGTGTAAACTCGCTCTCCTTCAGGATCTCCAGTCACGATCCAACCAAACAGGTATTTTTGCAGTAACCAAGGAAACAGGACAGAGTGTGTTTGAAGGCAGAAGTCAGCAGGATACAGAGGGGCCTTTTTGAAAATAATGCCGACTATTCTCTCCATTTTTAAAATGGAAACAAGTAGACTGTCATCCATTTCTACCCAATCATAATGTGTTCCTGCCCAACATTTCTTTCTACTCATAATGTTACACCTTCAGATATTTCTGCTCTATTTAAAAAAAAAAAAAAAAAAAAACAAACACCCGACTGACTTATTTGGATTTTTTAGCTTCTTAGTGTCTCCTCTTAGCAGCTACAGAAATGTAATTTACAGGCTCTAAAAAATGAGCTACTTTGAAAACTTAACTTTCTAAACAGCTCAGAGAAGATGGCTGTCATCCTTTCATTTCCAAGCAGCAGTTTGTGTAGATCTTAGTACAATCAATTCAGGTCTATGTCATGTTTCATTTTCATGCTTCATTTTACAAGCCCACTAATCAGACTAATGAGGTTGAATGTGAAGAAATCCCTTTGTTTCAAGCTGCACAGCCTCTGAAACCACAGTTATAATGGTCCATCTTTGCTTATTCAATCCCTGCTTGCAAGTAATAGCAAAAAAAAAAAAACGGCATTACAGAATTTTTCTGCTAAACCTTAAAGGCAGAAAGCCATCTTATTACAACATCCCCTGTAATTTACAGGAGCTCGGGCTGCATATTGATGTAAGGGAGTCACAGCGTCGTCCACTTTGTGAACATGCTTAAATGAAAATAAAAATATTATTAATGGCTTTGGTAGGGTCACAAATATGTTCCATATGTTCCAAATCAGCGGCTCAAGACGGTCCAGTAAGCAAATGCCTGTCTGCAGGCAGCAGGGAGTTTGGCCTGTGCTGACCATGGCTCCTGCACGGAAGAGTTGATTCCCTCCGCGCCTGTGTACGACATGTCTAGGACCCGGGTAGGGACCGGAACCTTGCTGGTTCGTTAACCCACCTAAACCATGAGCCACACGTATATAGATTATCCGTGGCAGGAGACCGAGAAGCTAGAAGTGGAGATGGAAATTCCCACTCGGGGGTTCATTACAGAGCAGTCCCAGGCTGCAATACAAACCCGCCAGTGCTCCTCGGAGCTTTTTGTCACGAGTCAATAGGAGTACAGAGAGACGCACAAAGAGACTTACAAGGGAATACACACAATTACGGGACGATGCCACAAAAGGCAATGCTGTCAACCCCCCCACAACTCCGATAAACTTGAAATCGTAATCTCAAAACATTCCTGGCTTGAATTTGCTCATTCTTGAGGTTTTGGTTTGTTGTTTTTGGGTGGGGTTTTTTTGTGTTGTTGTTTTTTTTAATATCACATACAATTCCCCATCCCACTCTTGCATGGAAAGCAAAGTAGTAGCCAGTATATAATAGTAATCAGAGAAAGGCTTGTTTCTGATCCTCTGAACACCTGAAGCAGCAGCCCAGACCATCTGGTTGAACAAGTGACAAGTACATTGCAGAGTTAGGAGGCCACACAGCACTTTACCATCAAGGTTACTATGGGTGTCACTAGACCTGCTCAGTATGAATATACAAGGTTCAACCGTGGTTTAGAGTTGGCTAAAAGATGCTGGATATACCTATAAAAGGGCATGGAGATGGGGAGGGGCGAGGTTATCTTTTTAGACTGTAGCAGGATGATACCACAACAAGCACAGTTCCATGGCTTACATCGGGGCGAAGGATGGCTCCCATTCAAAGCATAAGGCACCTATAGACAAAACCCAGGCAACCCATTTCCTCCTAAATCCGTAAGCCAAACATGAGAAATATGCTCCTGCTACAATACATCCCAGGCTACGACAGAAGCTTTAAGTCCTTCACATGTCACCTATAACATCCTGAGTTAAGAGTCAGTGGGGCTTTAGAAGATTAGAGGCATCAAGTCACTAAACCTCCTGTCCCCAATCAGTCCATGGAGACGGGGTGAAGATTTATCATGCCACAGCAGAGGCCAACACTACCTCTGTATGGGTTCTGCCTGGTTAACCTTCAGCACTTTCCTAAGGGAAAGGAGGAGCATCACTGGTGAGAAGACAGAAAAAGGCTGTTCATCTCCTGCCCTTTCCCACTCCTCGAGCAAAGACACACACAGCATAACAGCACCCTCCGTATCAGGTGGAGCCTGGCCTGGCTGTGGAGACAGATGTGGGGGGACTGGGGCAGAGCACACGGAGGGTCACAGGACCAGCCTGATGGCTACCACCACAGCACATGTAGCCAGTGCCTACATCCACCCACAGAAACCAGACATTTGAAAGTGCTTTTGTTTTTCTCCTTCATAGGAGACAAACCTGAGCCACTCATCAGCAGTACCATGGCAGGCAAATAACTAATCTGAAGACTTCTATGCAGAAAAGGCATCTTAGCTTTCAACTATCTCAAGTGATCCTCTGATGTTTAATTAGGAATAATTAAAGAACAAACAAAAAGCCTTAATCCTTTCATGAATACTTCATAGGTATATGCTAGTTATTTCAAACAGGAGCTTGGTTCCAGGGTGGCAGACTCCCTTCACACAGAAGCCAAGGAAAAGCAAACTAATCTGTTAAAGAAATAGAGCAAAAAGGTGTCAGATTTCTTCCAAAACAGAGATATTTTTGACAACAAACTGGTTAGTAAGCTTAAACAAGATGACTGACTAATGACAGACAGTGATTCCCCACAATCAGCCTCAAGACACAGGTGTTATTAAAAATCAACATGTAGCTTTACTGAATTCTTTAAACACTGCACTGCCTCCCAGGCATGGGAAAAGAATAAAACTGCCTGAGCAGCTTGGGTTTGGCATAGAAAGAGAGAGTTAATTAAGGAATTGGGTTATTCCCAAACCATGCTATTTAAGAAGCCCCATTATACCTGCTGCACAATAGGTGGGATCCATTTTCTTTCAGCAACGCTTATGTCAGATGTTAATTCAAGACTGTATCGTGTTTAACAAATACTCCCCCTAAGACAAACTACCTTCTGCCGAAAAGAGGTAAGTCATGTCGCTGGGAATACTGCAAGGGGAAGCTCATGAACTAGAGTGTGTGGGTGAAAAGCAGGTGACATGGCAACGCACATTCAAGCAAGTTTAAAGGTGGAAGATGGAATATCGTTTAGAGCCATCAGAGATAGGGGAGGAGCAATGGAAAAGGATGATGGCGCTCCTCAAAGCGGGGAAGCACAGCCTTTACCATCCTAGTACCCCTCCCGACTTCTCTCTTGTTTCCGGCGCAATCTGTGTTTCACCCCTCTGGAGGCACGTACCCCAACCTGAAGAATGCCCCCTCTGTGCTGCCGGCTGCAGCTCCTGCACTCGGCGGAGCGGGGGGTAGTCACCACCTCACGAGCATCCCCCGGGCACACTAATCCTCCTGTGGGGGGGACAGAAGGAGGACGGGACAGAATCCCATGGCCTTCACGCAGCTGTAAGGGCAGCAAGCCACACGCGACTGGTAAATCGGCAGACACGTCGCCTCTCCAGCAGATGTGGAAACAGCCTGTGGAGGCCTTCCTGTGTGAGGATGCAGCTGGTACGGGGCCTGCCCTCGCCTCCTGCCCCCGCCACGCCAGCTGCACGGCCCAGCTGGGCACTCCTCTGGTGAGGGGGGACCGGCACGCGCTGGCACGGGAGGGAGGGCGGG
>NW_008824421.1:1860671-1861225 GCF_000699105.1 Pygoscelis adeliae | reverse complement strand
ACTAAGAAATGGAGACCATGCCAGCCAACCCCCAACAGCAACTTTTGCCTCATTTTACCTCCAGAGGTCTGCAGACCTTCTGAGGGTGCTCAGGAAGGTCCTGAAGGTTAGTCTTGAGGCTACGTTTGGAAATCGAGAGGGTGTGTTGCACGGGGAACAGCAGGTTCCCGACTGCTGACCACAGGAAGGAAGGAGGCTCTGCAGCCACACAGGGAGGAACTGAAGGGGTGGAAGGAGGATGGGGTAGCACACCTTTCTCTTCCTTGCCTCACTGGTCCATTTAGATTTGAAGCGCGCTGGTGCGGGGATTTTCTCTCCCTGCTGGTTTTCAAAGTACCTCTGAGGATGGAACCTTGAAGCCGTCTGTGGCTCTGCAGAGATTTCCGTAGATATAAATCATAGAATCATGGAATCATTAAGGTTGGAAAAGACCTCTAAGATCATCGAGTCCAACCGTCAACCCAACACCACCATGCCCACTAAACCATGTCCCTAAGCGCCTCATCTACCCGTCTTTTAAATACTTCCAGGGATGGTGACTCAACCACTTCCCT
>NW_008824421.1:1832030-1860317 GCF_000699105.1 Pygoscelis adeliae | reverse complement strand
CAGCCTCGTTGCCCTTCTCTGGCCACGCTCCAGCACCTCAATGTCCTTCTTGTAGTGAGGGGCCCAAAACTGAACACAGTATTCGAGGTGCGGCCTCACCAGTGCCCAGTACAGGGGCACGATCACTTCCCTGCTCCTGCTGGCCACAGTATTTCTGATACAGGCCAGGGTGCCATTGGCCTTCTTGGCCACCTGGGCACACTGCTGGCTCATGTTCAGCCGGCTGTCGACCAACACCCCCGGGTCCTTTTCCAGACCTAATTCCGGAAATAATATGAAGCAGAGGAATTTTAGTCACGGGATGATAATGTAAAGGAGGTATTTAAATCAGCCTCTACCTCTAAGCACTTAACACTCTCCAGTAATGCTTTCACACTACTGCTGTGCACTTCTTTTTGCAGCTTGGGTTTGGCATAGAAAGAGAGAGTTAATTAAGGAATTGTGCACATCAGCATTACATATGAATCCTCTGGGCAATTTTTGGTCACCTCTTCGTGCCCTGCCCATCTTCCCCCGCATCAACAAAAACAGCGTTTCACACAAAATAATCAACAGGCCTGCTGATTGGGGCACTTCCTAACTGGAGACAAAGCTTCACCGCTTCACAACAACCCTTTTCCCCTGCATGCCGAAGGGCAGGGCGTAGCGCTCTCTAGCTATTTGATAGAGCAACACTTTGTCTTCAGCATTTGCATCCCTGTAGCTAAGCAATCACTAATAGTTAAGCTCCCAAATTCTAATCATAAATAGTGGCAGCGGTGAGTCCATGAGCATCAGTTAACACCTATTAATTTAAACCACACAAACTACAGCCTGATGCGCCGACCACAATGAGATCCAGAGCAGTTAGCAGACCCCCCTCATAGCAAGCTAACAGACCTCCCCCTGCGAAGTTAAAATGCTGAATTTCATCTAGAGCTCTAGTCTTGCAGATGTTCCTTCACCATCTCCCGGCCCAGCTGCTATTCTTGCAGTTTTTAAATACTCTGTAGGAACCACCATATCTTTCTGAAGGAAGTTCAGCTGCACAAAGTGAGCAAAGACAAACAAATCTAAGTAACAGTGCCTCAATTTCATTTCAAAACTAACCACCATACATTGCTCGGACACCAAAACCATTTGCAGAACAAATGATAGTCTACAGCCCACCAGCAGCAGGAAAGGTCACATTATTGTTATGGTTATTTTTCACGCTTAACCCTTCCCATCTCATTTGCTTTTCTCTTCAATGTCCTCAGATAGTTTGATCTCAGTGTGGAGACCTTCTGAATTCAGCAGAAACATGTGAAAGGGTGGGAGCCTATTTCACCGATCTAAACGTAGGACGGGGACCTTAAAACTGTGCTGAATGGTAAGTTGTTAACAGCCTTAGGAAAGCAAGAAATAAGAGATACTGTACTACTCTAGGATTTTGAGCTACAGCTGTTTAATAAATTTTTAAAGTTTATTCCACAAATTTTTCAAAATTTTCTGCAGAGAAATTGTCAACAAATGCTACAGAGTATTCTGAAGGGCACGCACGTAGAAATATAAGAAAGATAAACACTGAAACTCTTAAAGTACAATCTCTCCCCTCAACCGCTTTAGTTCTAAAAAGATGGATTTAAAGGCAGAATACTTGTGCAGCAGGAAATATACAGGGTTATACACTTTAATGATTATAATTGGGGAGTTGTGGAAAAGACATGTTCTCCCCCCCCCTCCCCCCATATATTTCAGGCAAGATTTTGGACCTGAAGAAGGGTTTACACATCCCAAAGTTAGTTAGTTTTTGGGGAGTAGAACTTAACACAAATATGTTATGAAACAGAACAATATATTTTAACAACAACAATAAAAAAGGAACATCACAATATTATCTCATTTATTCTTGGAGCTTTTTGTTACATGTTCTCACCCATCCACCCTTCATACTTATTCCAGGGAAACACACAGCAATAATTTGTGTATATTTTGCTCTACAATCTTTCCTCAATATAAAAACATTTTTTCTTGAGGTGACCTTATTAGTTCCTAAAGGAAACATTAACATCAGCAGATCTGATCACAAAGTCTCCCCAACGGTTAGACAATGTTTATGCTTATAACAAAAAACCCATAACAGACTAAGCCCTCTGGGATGAGTAAGCAGAAAAGAACATCTAGACCAGCGCAAGTATCGTGCCATATGTTTCTTCATTAAAACAACTGTGCAACACTCAGTCGAAAAGCTGAACTTTCTGTATGCTTCTCCAGTAAGTAACGGGTAAAATGACCTTATTTTTTTTCTACACAGCTTGCCCTTTAGCAATATTCTTTTGAAGGACAACAAACCACGGGCAAACGAACTCTATCATCCCCCTAGGATCCCTGAAACAGTTTAGCCCTAATAAGAGGTTTTTAATGTCTCTTCCCAGATGCATGGGTATTTTCTCATAAGCGTTTACCTAAGTGAAGCAATGAAGCGCAAAAACGTCTGTTTATGTAAGCTCGTTCATGTGCAAACATGTGCATGAATACCAAAGGCTGAGACTTGGGATCTCATTCGAAGGTACTTTGAGTCAAAAAGCCAGGACTTAGTGCAAACAAGATCTTAAAAACAGAGGTTCTGGGTGCCGGAATTTAAAACTTCCATGGTGAGAAATATGTCTTGGTCGTGATGACACACAGCCGGGTCAACACTGGGTTTGAAGACAGATGCCTGGTATCAAGTGTTTTGCATATATAAACGCTGACAATTCAGTTAAGTAAATCTCAGACATACATAAAGATAAATTATATTGAATTTAGTTACAGATACACCACACAGTATGTAAAGCTTGTCCACTCTCAGTTTTATATTTGGAAAAAACATAAATACATATTTTCTTCTTCTCTGTGCTACTCAGTTTTCCTATAGATGCCACAGAAAAGATGCATTTCAGGGACAGAGTGAATTGTTTACCCTTCTCAGGGATGACAAAACACAAACGAACTCTGGTCTAGAGACTGAATTATCTGTGCAAATGTACGATTAAGACAATATGGCCTGTTTGAGCATACTTACAGATGCAAACCCATCCCATTCAGAACATTTTCAAGCATGGTATAAAACGCAAAGAAAACAAAAACTCATTACATTTGCCTATCCATAAAGACAAGTTTTTAAAATTGGCTTCTGAATCCATTAGAGAGAACAGAGGACTAAAGCTCCTTCAAAACATTTCCCTGCATGGTCCACTTATCTATAGGAAACTCATAAAATCCTCATTGTGATAGCAAGTGATCATCATTGCAACTGCTCCCACAATCGCTGAGATGCCTTCTGGCTGTTTGTGAAGGAGAGTCAGAGGAATTACACAAGCACTTGAGGGTTCAAGAAGTGTTAGACCCAAGATTATCATGCACTTCCCCTCCACTGTGCCAGTGGTAAAGTACCTGTGACCTTCTACTGTAACCTTGTATTTCCTTTCCTCACGAAACTTGCTAGCGAAGAAATCCAAAGTGCCTGAATTCTGAATACCTGTGGTGGAAGAAAAGCCTCTGGGTCATATTCCCACAACCCAGAGCTAGACTATTTGAAACAGATCCAGATGCCACTCCTAATGGCCCTTTTTGATGAGCAAAAATCACTGACTAATGATGCCCAGGAGGTATTTTTCTACCCTCTGCAGAGCTGCCATTATTTTCAAGATTCTCCATTCTCAGCTACTGATGTACATTTCTATCATCGTGGCATATTGTTACACCTTATGTTCAATGTAATTTCCCCTCAATTTTAAGCCCTCTTTCCTTAGAAAGATGCCAAGAATCACTCCATCATATCATGAAACAACTAACTTTGCCAACAGGTTGATAGCAGCTGCTCCTGAACATCTGGCTTAACCTGTTGCCAGGAGCATAATTATCACTTATAATACTCAACTGCCCGAGATGTTGGCAAGAGTCAGAGTTTCTGGTATGCTCCTTTTTTCCTCCATATAATGGACAGCAGTTATCAGAGATAAACTAGAGACTAGAAAAATCCCCCCCTTCTAGACCCAAGCGGCAAGAGCTGTATCCTCAAGGTATGACTTTGTATGCATTTTGGGCACAGTATTCATTAAAAAACCCCACACTTTAGTCTTTGAATGCCAATCTTTCTCCCGGTTCACTCTATTGGCAATGACAAGAAGTAGATTATTACACAGGGCTACTCAGAACCGCCACTGAACTGCCCTGAGGAAGGGTCTGCCTTTGATTTTGGTGGTACATACAAAGGCCTGATAAAACACACGCAGTCATAACGGAAGAAGATGAAAGATCTTTGGACTAGCTAATTTATTGCTAGTTTTGCCTATTTGGTTTCATGCTCTCATCCTTTGCATACCAGACAAAACCCAGACTAGACCTCCCCAATATCTCAAATTTTGCGTGCCCCACACAGGGTTGACTTTCGTAGTCCCATGGGTTTTGAGAGCATACTAGGACTGATAATGCCTTCCAAAATCAGAATTAGGGTTTCTTCTGTCTGGAGTTCGAGCATGTAAACTATTCCCAGTGTAACGTTTGATATGGTTTAGATCATCTCCTCAGCTGAAAGTAACTTTATAACAAAGAAGCTGAAAAGTGAAGGGGGTAAGTGAACTTCTAATATTGTAAGAAACTGCTAGACAGGCAATAACCTTGTGTTACAGAGTTTAACATTTATTGGCAAATAAGCAAGCTGGAAGTTATTTCCCTCTTTCACATGGCTTCCCGCCCAGTAAGCAGGTTTCCATCCAAGTTCTTCACATCTTTTCTGAACAGCAGCTCTTTGTCAAAAGCGATCCTAACACCCAGGCTCAAAAGTCAATCACAGCTCATGGCCAAAGGCATAGCTGTCTTGTATGGAATTCACGGGTACCTTGTCTCCATAAACTGTCTTTGTTTTTATTCATTAGGTCGTCTACATAACCGTGTTATTGGGGGACAAAAGGATGTAAAAGCATTGCCAGAGCTATTCCTTTACATCCTTCCCACCCTGCCTAAATCAACTCTCTCCTATGTATCCTGTGAAAAATAAGCTCTAATGCAGCATTGAGACTTACTAGCCCAGTTTAAAAAATATATTATTTCTTATCAAGTATGAACATTAACTTCCTTTTTTAAATTCAGGGGTTTTTGCAAGGTTGAAGCATTCAACTCCTGTGGTTTTGGTTGTGTTCAAGAGTTTTCAGGCTTGAATTCACAGACTGTAACCATGGTTTGCTAGGAATGGGGAGAGATCATGCCTGAGAGTGATCTCGTTCACTCCTATGCCCACAGTGGATTCTCATATCTTACAAGGTATTTCAACACTATAAACCAGTTGAATTAGTCTGGCTAGTCTTCTTTTGTTTACTGATCCTAGACTGTCTTCATATGCAATGTCTTTTTGTAAGTATCAATGTCGCCAAACCATTGTGGAGACTTTGTTAGTAATCATATCTGCTTTGCCACAAGCATGGGAAAAAAAAAAAAAAAATCGAGCAAAAAAGTTATTCAAGTTCTGGTCAGAGAAGCAGTCAAGCAATTTTTTATTATATTTAATTTACAGCTAAAACATAAGCTTAAATATAAAATGTAGTAATGCAGACTTCTGCTTGCGAGACTGAAATTTATCCCTTACACCAGCATGAAACTCCAAGGTAGTTCAGAGAGGAAATTACACAGGCTCTTCTTGCTTTAGTTTCTCTGGGAGTAAAGTGAAAATAAGCATTGGTCATATATAGAATATTTATGTAATATTCCTCATTATAAAGTGTACAGGTGTTCTTCCATCTTCAGTATTCACAGTGAGTGTTTAAAGGCCACAAACTTGAAGAGCACATTGTTAAACTCTTCTCCTGAACGCAGCTGTCAGGGTGGAATAAGAAAAATACTTCTCAAGCTGTTTTTATTGTGTGTATCTACAGGACATAGGTGAATACCTATGTGACCTGCTGTTGCTTGAAACAAAAGAAGTGTGGATGCGAGAACCACACCCAGATTCCAGTTCACAAGCAACTCCTGTAACCTCTTTCCAAATCAGGTATTTCAGAGTGCTCTGGCTCTTTACTTATTGAGTGTTTTTCTAATTATTTCCAAACATATAGCCCATCTCATGGAAGTTCAGTATTTTAGACAAGAAATGAAAAATTTTTTTCCAGGAGATAAATATTTTACTGGGCAATGCCAACAAAATAGCAGCTCAACAGGACCAAGGACATCAGATACTGATCTTGTAAATCGACGGCTTTCAATTCTGCCTCTAATTGTGGAATAGCGTGGATTCAGTAGAGCACAAAGGTATTTTCTTGTGTCAACAGAACCACAGCAATGTTCAAATACTTCTTGTACTTTGGCTTTAGTATCTTATGATACATCTGTTGCTTTTAGTAGTCACGTCTCAATCCCGATTCACATTCAGTGAACCAGATGAACTTGATTCATGCCTATGCAGATGGCCACATTCAGGCTCACTGGCTATCTCATACACCTACAAGATCATATGTCCCAGGCCTCTTGGCTCACATATGTTGCTTAACTAAGCTGTATTGTGCACCTTGTAACAAAACATCTTCCCTCTTCCAGGAGGCCAAATACATTAGCAGCCCTTTCACCGTTTATGTTGACTTTTCTACATCAGCACGGTGCCTGTTAGCAAGAGTAACAGGGACCTCAGCTCAGGGCGATTCAGGCTTCCTGCGCTGCGTTCGGGCAGGCAGGAGCATGAAGGGAGTGCTGGTTTTTAGCCTCTGATCTACCTCCAGGGTGCTGCAGTCATTGCAGATGGAGAGCTGCTACAAATCTCCAAAGGCCTTTTCTTTGCATTGCAGAGGACAGAACCACAGCTGCACCTGTCCCTTCTCCAGCCTCCAAGGGCTTCCTTTGCTCAAGAACAAAGGCTAGTGCCACTGGTGGGATGACCCAAGCTGGGAGGAAAAGGAGAGGTACAGAAGCTGTATTTGCAGAAAATGCTGTTCAGTTGCTTGGTGAGAAGGACAGGAATGACAGATTGAGTGACACTAGGGGAGGAGAAAGTGGAAAAGAGAATGTGGCAAGTGAAAAGGAGTGCTGGGATCTGCTACATCACTGGGATGTGCTCCAATCCCACATGAAAAACACAATCTCTTTTCTTTCAGTCAGTTGAGTCCTAGATTTCTATTATGCTTGCTGGCAACCTGCATGCAAACTCCAGAAGTTTGTACTAGGTACCGCATTTGACAGAGATCTGTACTGGAGAGATGGGAATAGAAGATCAAAGGCATCGACAGGCTATACAAGCGCTTCCAGGAAAACACAGCACAGATACTAAGCTCAGCAATAACAGCTCTGCATAGACTTCCTGTGAATCCTCATGAGATGGACACGTATTTAGAAACTAAAGGCTCTAGTTCAGTCCTCTGCAACTGACACATGCATGCTCTTCAATTTCCATATTTTACATCAACAGGTCTTTTGGTAAAGCTGCCTTGAGATAGGTGTAGTGCGATTGCTACACATTAGTGTTTTCTGGTATGGCCAACCTCAAAGCCTCCCTCAAGCTGCTGACAAGAACTTTGTATCTCTAGGATGTAAGTAAGGACTCTGCTACCCATATACCCAAAAGAGTTCCAAAAGAGGTACCCAACATTCAAACTCCATCCCATACATATTTCTGTAGTGGACAAAGCAGTATGTCTCTTTGGGAAAAGTTTAATACTACGCCAATCCTCCCCCTCCTCGTGCTAGTATTGACCTGGACGGGTCACTCGACTTCCTCCACGTTGAGTCAGGATGTGAGCAGTGGGGACAACCGTGACATTTAGGCTGGAGTACCAGGCTCAGTTAGCAACATACCATTGATACAACTGTTGAGAAGGCTATCTGTTTCCTCACTTATGCAAGGAATAGCATGAGGCTATGCAAGATGAGCAACAGTCACATCTATCTCCTCTCCAAATTCTCTCCCAAAGGAAGCTGTTTTAAAGCTGATATAAGAACAAAAGACAATGTTGAAATGCAGACAAATGAAGTCTTTTCGTTCCCTCCAAGACTTGTCACGAACTAGAGAAGGTGGCTTCCTCATCTCGGGGGAACAGATTTGATGTCGCTGTATCTGTTGTAGCTTTATTCAATACTGTGCTGAGCAGCAGAGAACTGTGCGGCCCTTTGCAATGCAAATACCTTTTTTTCCACCTCTCATTTGCCTGGATCAGCCCTATTTCCAGCTCACAATATTCTGATAACTCTGTTTTCACCCTAACTTTCCGCTAACAGAAACAACATCTGCCATCATTGATGTAAATATGGCACAAAATACGTTTCTTTTTGCCTTTACTAAGATGTAGAGCCCATAGCTTCCAGAATACTTTCTCCAGTCAAATATGGTAATGGACTTGTGACATGAGAGACCACAGCAGAACAAGCTGTCACAGTATTAAGTCACCCTTCTGCTCCCTTTTTCTACAGTTTCTCCTACGGTTATACAATTAAAAAATATGTAATCAGGAGTGGGCAGATCTGGGTGGGTGCTTTGCAACTTCAAGCAAAAGACCACACGTAGGGTATGGAGAATCCAGAGAAGCAAACACTAGTCTCCAAGGAATATTCAGAAGATACGTACCTTAGACATGTTTTCCACCTTAGGTAAATAACACAAGTATCATATTGGAAAAGTGCTTAAATACACTGAAATATTAAAAATAATCCGGTAAGCAAACCAAGTTTATACAAATCAGAATGTTTAAACAACATAAGGAAGGAATAGTTAAGAGAATAAAAATGATTGCTTACTAAAAGAATAATACAAAACTTTATACTTGTGTCCTGGTTTCGGCAGGGATAGAGTTAATTTCCTTCCTAGTAGCTGGTACAGTGCTGTGATTTGGATTTAGGATGAGAATAATGTTGATAACACACCCATGTTTTAGTTGTTGCTAAGCAGTGCTTACACTAGCCAAGGACTTCTCAGCTTCCTATGCTCTACCGACTGAGAAGGTTGGAGGTGCACAAGAAGCTGGGAGGGGGCACAGCCAGGACAGCTGACCCAAACTGGCCAAAGGGACATTCCATACCATGTGATGTCATGCTCAGTACATAAACTGGGGAAAGCTGGCCGGGGGGGCCGCTGCTCGGGGACTGGCTGGGCATCGGTCGGCAGGTGGTGAGCAATTGCACTGTGCATCACTTGCTTTGTACATTCTTTTATTATTATTGTTATTATTATTACTATTTTATTTTATTTCAACTGTTAAACTGTTCTAATCTCAACCCACGAGTTTTCTCACTTTTACTCTTCTGATTCTCTCCCCCACCCACGGGGGGGGGGGGGGTGGCTGTGTGGTGCTCAGTTGCCAACTGAGGTTAATCTACGATGACTTGCAACAGCAGTTGTATAATAAAAGGGTTATCCTACACACAGATGAGTTCCTGACATGTCAGTGGGTGACAAGCCAGGTAGGAAGAACCACAGACTACTTGACTACAAGGCAGGAGTTTCTCATATCATCCTTAACTTTTAAGATAGCTTGCCAGCCAAGGAGGAGGTGCTCTAAAGCCAGAAAGTCTAGGCAATATGTTGAAGGCTCGGAAGAAATTTGTAGCAGAACAAACTGAACTCAATCTCGTAATCACTGGATCATCACTCCTTACCAACATTGTTAGACGCTTGCAATTTAAAAATCCTTATATGACAGTTTAAAGGAGAAAACCAGTTAGGGTATGAACAGAGGTTAGTTGTCTACTGCAGCCTTACTGTGCTTGGGTTTGTACACCAAGGGAAATGGTTTATAATGAAAGATTGCAAGAGCTTTGTTGCGTGTCTCTGGAACATTACAGAACTGCTGTTCACATGCTCCCACCTTGCAAGTAAGAAGCATCAGGTAGAAGCATCAAAATCTACAGATTTGGCACTTAAGCCTAGCTTTCATGTTTTCTAACTAATTTTACCTCACCATCAACTTTCCACCGTAATACTGAAAGGAGTAGGACAGTTACAATCCTAAGGGAAACACCCAGCAACTTCTATCTGCTATGCAGTTTCAAAGGTGTGGACAGTAGCACAAGCTGACTAAGTGAGACGTTTGAACCACAGATGGAGGTTTCGGCACCGAGATCCGAGGGTGCACTGAAGGCCAGTTTGGTCATTAGCAGGCAGAGATGAAGTCACCTTACCATGTCAGAAGATGTCTTGGAAAATAAAAATTCTTCTCCATGTTGCCTTGCCCTGCTGGGGACAAGGGAAGATGAGCACAGTCAGAAGCTTTCTAACCAGATAAGTCACTTATCTTTTTCCATTGGCAGGACAGAATCATCTCTCTCTTGTTTGCTGCTGAAGGACTGGCCCTACGACCCAGGCACAGCGGACCTAACCTCTGAGAAGTGCTGTCTTTGCTGTAGAAAGTCACATGTGCTTCTTGCCCTGGAGAGGATAGACACTGGAGAAGGCTGTTTGGGATTTTTCCCTAAACATCCTTAGGATGTAGATTTCAAAGAGAAACGTCCTATGCTCAGTCCCAGTTGTGGTTACATGCTCCATAAACAAGTTTTGATGATTCAAAATTTGGTACTGTGGCAAGATGGCATCAACCAGCTTTCAGGTAATTTATATCATCTAGAAGTCATGACGGGGGGGGGAAGAAGGGGGAAGGGTAAGAGTAAAATGGTACCCTGCACATCGAACCTTCAACCAGCAAGCACATCAATATCAAGGGTGTGAAATGCTTTGGGTCACAGCTAAGGATGAATCACCAGGGTTCCCCTGCCTACAGAAATCTGTGATGCAGAAAGCCAACAGACTTTTACTCAGCTGCTAGAAAGCTTTGAGATGGGCTATATACACACTTACATGCTCAGACTATAGACCTGATAGAATAGGTAGTATAGAAGAGGGCCCCTCCTTATTAAAGTTGAAATCAACTCCAAAAACTTTTTTGTGTGCTCTCTCCTTACAGTGAGGGAGAAAAGTCCTAGCCCTAAAAAACCAAACCTAAATGTCACCTTACATAAGGCCTCTAGAGCCAAAGGCAATCTAAGCAATAACTTAGGCAATAACTTAAGATTTTTCACAGTATGTTTTCAGGAGCTTTATGTTAGTGGTATGTAGAAAGTATTTGGAAGCTGTGACCTGAAACCTGAAAGGGCACAGAATTTCATAATGAATGCTGACATCTGCTTAACCTCACACCTCTATTTCTGTTCCTACTACAGCTATGACTGTCACTGGTTTTAATCAGTGTCACAACCTTTCATACTAACTCTAGAACATAGAAAACTTCAACTTCCAGCTGTAAGCACAGGCAGTAGCAGGAGAAACTGAGGGGGGGGTGGGGGGAGAAAAAGATAGAGCAAAAAATCCTACTTTCTGTATTTAATTATCAGCATGACCTGTCTTTAACCCACACACTATGGTTAATAGGTTTCCTGTAGCCATCATGTGATCAGACAACTCTTGCACCTGTTAGCATATTTAGGCATATATTTTTGCGTTAACAGGCAGTGTCTCTTTCTAAATAAGCCACGACTACATTTCAAATTGCTTATGTCAACTTCCTCAAGCAACCACAAAGTGAGATGTTCTCGTGGGAAAAAAAAAAAGAAAAGAAAAAAGTGCTAGGCATCAGTTTTCAGTTCAGAAAACCTCAATTAAATCTACAAATTATTTTATCAGAATAAGGGAAAGAAATTAGAAACTACCTGATCAAAATACAGAATAATAAATATAGAGTGGAATAATAGGGTCACAGGTGGAAAAATATCTTTATGTTTTATCTTCACTTTGAAGTGCTGTTCCTTTACCCAGATTACCGTATACAACAAGTTCTCCAAGGGTAAACGTTGTAGTATTAGTCTACAACTGCTCAGAACAATATAACTAATTCCCATTTGGGGAGAGGACAGAAAGTTTCTGGCACAGGGCACGTCACAGAGTAGCTCTAACTGCTCTCTCACATGTTTACTGAGATTATTTTCCAGATGCCAAAAAATACAAGGGATTTTTTTTTTTTTTTTTTAAAGAAACAGCAGAATGGTTTACCCTATTCCACCTTTCCCTTACGCCTCAAAGCATTATCATTAATACAGTTCTCTCCTTCCAGATTATGTTTCAGGGTCAAATTTTGTGACCCTAACTTACGCTACTCCCCAAGTAACCCATTTTGACCTGATCCTTGTCTCCACTCATCCCTTTTTCCGAGCTCCTTGAAGAGGCAGACTCCCTGCCTGCGCAGCACACCCATCTCCTTTCCCACCGAAGGCGTAAGGGGATGACTGTGTCTGGGGCGGGTTTCACTTAAAGACTCCTTCTGTTATCAGTCATGTAAAGTTCTATTGAATGCAGTTAGGCTTTGTACGTACTGATGCACACACACGTGCAAAGTGCTATCACACAAGGTCGTCCCCAGTTACCAGTCAGTCACTGTGACAGTGAGAAAGTGCGTTTGAGACCATTGGTACAGTGACATGGAAACAGCTTTATTTAAGTGTCTTCTCCAGCATCATTCATGGTCTCATATACGAGAGCGAATGGGAAAGATACTCCAACATAAAATACCACAACACTGGTGGTACCAGTTCAACTGTATTTGTGGGTTGCATAAAACAGTTCTCTGGAATAGTTAAGGCTGCGCAATTTTTTTAGCATGGACAAGACCTGAGATACTATCTGATTATCTGATTCTGGCTTGCAGTCAACTAATCCCTTTGTACTTCTGCACCAAGCTCTCACACGAGCTCTGACCAGACACAGCCCTGTACTCAGCCCGCTCAAATTGGAGCAAGCGCTTCTTCATAAAAGGCTGCTCTGTGTGAAACACGCAACCACCGCCCAGCATCGCATGGAAGAGAAAGACTCACGATTTGTGCTTTTCTTCCAGCTTGCTTTTGTAATTTGCAAAATAAGTCATTTCTGCAAAAGCTGAGGGTGGAGAGCAGACTTGTTTTCAGGTCTGACGTTCGCCCAGGCTGACAAGGTTGGTAGCTTGTAAAAGAATCCAGTAACTAGATGATACAGGGGTGGCAGAAGGAACCTGCCAGCTTTCACCTTGCTACAGAGAACAGCCCAACAAAGAACAAGCAGGATAAGCAACCTAACCCACCACAAGGACAAAACTGCAAGTTTGTTACCAACTTCTTCATCAGATAAAGCCCTTCAATTTTTGTGCAGAAATTGCGTTAACCTTTGTAAATGCCTCCTATCTCATCTTCCCATGAAACTGTTCACTTCCATATGTCATTATCGCCTCTATAACATGCTAGTGACAACCCAGATGTGGTTATGTTGCCTTGGGGTTTATTGCTTGATTTCTGTTTTTGAAGTTGCTGTATCTGATCTGCGTACAAATTATGGTTTTGTACTTATGGTTTGAAGAATGATGTTTAAAAAAAATAGCAAGCAAGAGATGAATTGCTAATATGGAAAAGTAGCTACCTTGTTTTGCCTTAGGTTTCACTATACGGTTTTGACAAGGATGATGCATGCGTTTCTCAGGCGTTAAGCATCTTGGGTGGCCGTGAATTAGCCAGCTACAGATTTGGGTTTTCCTGCTTACTCACATTTTCCCTAGCCATTTATGAAATTAAAAGAAAACCTCAGAAGTATTAGGTTATAGGATAAAAAAAAAAATTATCTGCACACACCCAAATGAGCACAGAGAGAGAGTGGCAGGAGGGGAAGCCCAAATACCCTGCCCTGGCTATTCCCAAGCCCATCACAGGAGCCATCAGCCCACCACAGCCTGATCTCCACAAGCCCAGAGAAGCACAGAGGCACAAGGGCAGGCAGGAACCCAAATTAAGGACTCAGAAGAAGGGACACCCTGCTGGGGCCCCTCCCGGGGCTGTCACAGCAGGGCCTCAGCCCCAGTGTCCAGGCATGAAACCCATCAAGATGGGCCAATACTAGAGCACCTTTTGGATGGGGAGGGGTTGCTGCCCGGGGGTATGGGACACCTTATGGGATGTGGGGGAAGAGCATTTTGGGATTGCACAAGACTTACTACAGGATATTTAGGGAAGGCACGAGAGGTGGGAAAAGGGATGGATTTAGGGGATTTTGGAATGAACAAGTGTAGGGAGAGGTAAGGGGATATAAAAGTTTGGTCACGTGTAACCAGTTGGCTGTTTGGTACACTTGTCTGGCCGCACCCTGCCCTATCTTCTTACTAAATTAATTTCTAACTCTTTTTCTGGGTGAGGGACTCTCTATTCATTATGCATGTGTGTGTACGGGGGTCTGAGTGCAGCTACTGGAGTCAGAGCACAGGTGGGAGGGCCCGTGTGACCACGGAGTGAGTGCAGGTGTGCGAGTGAGTGTGCAAGTGCTGGCAAAGAGCGAGCTGAACTCGCCGGTAAGGAGGTGAACCATCCTGAGAGAGTCAGGGGTATCTTTAGGGGCAAGAATGCAGGGGAGTTGGCTACTGGAGACCAGGGCCAAATAAATAAATAAATATATAAAAAATTTTCCCCCACCCCTCACTAGAGGACCTCTGTCCTGCTCAGCCAGAGAAGGGAGCGGGATACTGATGCCTTTGCTACTGTCTGGGAATTCATCATCAGCCTTGCTGCTGGTTGGACCTGGGGATGCAGCAGCCTCACCTATCTCAGGCCACTGGTGACATATTTTCCCCTAACAAAGTACTTTTTTCTGAATTATTATTTCTTGCACATAAATTGTTGTCACTGCTCCATACCACAAGTATGTTTCATGATGTACTCTAGTCATCAACAGAGGCCTATACGCAACAAATTATTTTTTCAGCACCCAATCTTCTCAAGTCCATTCTGACCTTTAAAAAAAAAAAAGGCAGCGGCTACTATATTAATAATTCTCTGGAACTTAGATCAAGGCAATTTAACTGGGGAAAAAGTAACTTAACAGTCATGACAGAAAGAACCATCTATTTTCCACAGAAAAGAGCAGATGTGTTTGCTGTTCACAGGCAAATCCCTCACCAGGATCACGATGGACCTCCCCATCTCATAATTTATCCACCATCAGATGTTAGGGGCCGTAGCCCTTCAGAGATGAGGAGAAGTAGACATTCAACATCTAACACAGTCAGAGAAAACTCTGCCTGAAGAATGTGCAGGCTATATAAACAGGAAAGGAAACACAGGCGGGGAGAAGCAGAGTGCCTTTCCCCAGGTCATACGCCAGGTCCTTGACAAAGCCAGAAATAGAGCTCTGGCTTCCTGAGCCCCCTCCATCCCACAGCACACCTGGTCTCCCACGTGGTTAGGCTGCAGACGTCGCTCTCGTGTAGAGACACCCCTTTAGACATCGGTGCATCTGGAGAACAGAGCAGCAGCCGCCTCACAGGAGCAGCACCTTTGCTCTTTTCAGGAACTGAAGTTTCAGCAGAAAGAATTGGGCCAGGAGGTATTACACAGCAATGACGATATTTTAACATCCTTCACCCCAAATCAGTTGTCTATCCTTTTCTGGGTAGCATTTAAGGGATTTGTTTTGCACTACAAATTCATAGTTTCTCCTCCCATGTAAGAGGCTATTTTTATCACTGGACAACATCACCACAGAGTCTAGTTACATGGCTGCTAAGAAAAATTCCCATTTTAAACACTAATAAAACAAAAAACATAGTGCAAGAAGAAATCACTACTAGACAAACATCAAACCAAATATACAGCACTACTGTATCCCCTTGCCTCTGAACAGTGAAGGCATTTCACCCTGGAAGTGATTCTTAGTAAAGCAACTGATTCAAAGTACAGAAGTGTTAATTCTCTACATATTCAGTGTGATGACAACTGCAGCATCCAAAATGAATGCTGGGGTCCCAGGCCAGGTCCCATTGCAAGCAAAATTCATCAGGCGAGAATCAGATCTGAATTTGTTCTTCTGGGCCATTTTCTACCAGATGCAGGGCAGCGCTTGGATTCGTTAAGTAACTCACAAAATCGGAGTTGTGGGCGGTGGTGTCTCATTCAAGAGCAGCATCTGCGTCATTCCCACCCAGCAGCATACGTACTCGGTGCTCTACTTCATACCCCCAGGTCTCTTGGCCATGTTAACGCGATAATAAGTAGGTGGTTTGGTTTCGGTTTTCTTATTTTTACTATAGCAGAAGGATTTGAAGGAGGCTTTGAGTTGTAACCTAATGAAATTATATATACAGTTTGTTCTTAAGCCTCTGGGCTTCTTCCTCTTCCAGAAGGAGCACACCTTCGCTAAACAAAATGCCCCCTCCCTCTCTCCCAGGTTTGAGCTCATTACACATACGTTATTCAGCAGTCACATGTTGTTACCTCTCTTAGCAGCAACAACAATCATTCAAGTACCAAAAAGTGTAACATTTGTGAGTGCACACTGCCTCGGTACATACACCACCACCACACCAGTGTCACTAGGAGCGCGTCCTGCCTCATGCAATTTTACACTGCTCTGCTTCTGCCCCTGCCCCTGCTCATTCCCACCCACAGCTGAAGTGAATCCACCTGTAAACCCTCCAAGCCAGGGGAAAAGGAGGCCTGGGAGCAGACTGTGCTCCCGCCTGCTTCCCATGGCATTTCAGCCCCTTCATCCTCGAGGTTTAATTGTCAAAGTTGAAGCTTTTGCAAGGCGTGTAGCAGAAGTGGCGCAGCCCAGTCTACCATCTCCCGAGGAGAGCGGGGCAGGGGGAGAGGACAGCAAAGGGCAGCTCTGCGCCCAGCCGCAGCCTTGCATCGGGCAAGGGAGAGTGGCACCAGGTGTGCCGGGCGGGCTGCTGCCTGGGGAGGAGGTGAAGGCTCCTCTCACCCCCTCTCTGCTCCTGACCCTCCTGCAGGAGGCGGCTCCCTGCACACCACAAGGTAACACATTAGAAGAAGTCCCTATTTTGAGATGCATTACTGTTATTTGGCAAAATCTTGCCATTCTCCTCAAACACCAGGCCATGCTGGGGCTGAAGAACGAAGGGCCGAATGTTTCGATGATGCACATACAGCCTGGAGTAAACCAAAGTGAATTAATAACACTACACCTGGGCAGTTACTGCACACGCTGCCTATTACCAGGAGGCTGCGAGCCAAGTGCCATTAACCTCCAAGGCAGATTGTTATTAGACCATAACACCCAACCTGTCATGTCTCATTGTTTCATTAACACAGTTCTGGAAAGACTCTAATAAAGTCAGGGAAACTGTTGCCTCAAAATTAGCAGAGATTACAAGATTTTCCACGTGGATACTGAAGAGAAGAAAAGGAAGTTTATTACAATAATTTTAAGGGCATTAGAGATAACTGTGATAATTTTGCTTCTGATCTAAAGCCCACTGAAGGCAGTAAACAGGCTCCTACTCTTTTCTTCTGAAACAGTGATTTTATTATTATAAATATGATTCTCCCCCACTCATTTATTAAATTAAATTATAAGTTGCCCAGCCCAGAAGAAACCTGTAACGCATGTACCAAAATATTTGCATGGCTGACAAGCTCTGTCTTTGAATCTTCATGAAAGGCATATAATTGTGTTTAATGCAATTTATTTGTCATTAAAGAAATGAGCTTTGATCCAAACATCTTTGCAACAGAGATCCAAAGAAACTAAAACTCCAAGTCTATTTTAAAGCAATGCACATTTAACATTCATTCCTCTCCTTATCTGATTAGGAAATTTATTTCCTAGTAGGTTATAGAAATATAACAAAGAAGAAAAGTTATACTTATGTAACTTTATTAATGCCTCATAACTTACAGCTGGGCTAGTTTGTTGTTGGATTTTTTTAAAAGAACATTTAAATTTAAATTAGACATTCTCATCTAATTTAACCCAAAAATCTTTGGGACGAAGATTATTGACCACTCCACCACCCGGGAAAGCTTAGACAGCACCTAACCAAGTAGGTTTCCAGTGTTTCAGTGGGTCTCAAATGCCAGCTGACAAAAATAAACAGAAATTAAACTGGGAAAGAAAGAAAAGGAAAGTTTTTAAAAACTTTAATGGAAACACTTTCATGAATGATTTTAACGACAGTGGCAGCTTGTCTACATTTAAATAACTCTGCAAAGTGTGCATGGCCAACAGGAATATTGTACTTCTATCCACAAGGGAGGAACCAGCTAGCTAGTTTTTCTTTTTTTCCTTTTTTGGCTTAATCAAGATATGAGCAAAACAAATGCTCCAGAATGTGATCAGTTAAAAAAAAAGAAAGGAAAGAAAGCGAAAACAAAAGCAAAGAAAAAACCTCTCTAATAGAAAAGATTGTGTTTTTTCCTCTGCCAAATGCCTCCAGGAAACTTTCTGTGGGTGTTGGGACATTCATCTCCCAGAATCTGGCCCCTGGTGAGGAATTGCAGTGTGCCAAGCCAAGAAGAAGGGGGAGGGTAAAAAGAGGGAAGCAAATTCTACACCTATTGTGAAATAATCCAGATCATCTAATTTCCTATTACGCATGTGAAATATTTCTTTAAAAGGAGGAAAGTTACTTAGAAGTCATGATTGCTTAAAAAGAAAGAGAAAGAAAACCTTTGAAGACCATACTAATTTGACTTTCAAACTGGTTCTTATCCACATGAAAATGTGTTATTACGGCATTTGAAAATCAGAACACCCAGAGTGGATGGGACCATCTTTTGGCCACATCAGCCTCTGCAGCCTAGGTTAGCCCGTTTCCGACACTGGCAAATACCAGATGCTTGGGGAAAAATGTAAGACTCATGCAAGCATGTGGTAACACCTCACCGGCTTACTCTGCCAGGGTCAACACAACTCACAGGTCTCCTGTGAGACTCCTTAAGCCCAAAACTCTTGAACCCGTGTGAAGTTCTAGCACCTCTAGCCTCTGATCAACAACTTAGATGACATTACAAACCACCGCCCCTTGCTTTAAACCCCAAACCCACTAGAATTTTTCACATCCCCTGGATCTCATATTATAAGCAGCAGCAAACAACTAATTCCTCTTCATCTTTTCCTTCCCTGTGGCATCAAAAGACTTTTGTCCACCCTTTCTCAGTGGCTTCTTTCCAAGAAAGGAAGTCCCAAGCCTATCTGCCGCTGTACAGAAGCTGTTCAGTGCCTTTGACAATTAGTGCTACTCTGACCTGACTCTTCTCTAGCTCTAATCTACCCTCTCAGATATGGAGCTGCCCTTAACCCTTTTCTGCGCTGTTGGCTTTTGACGACTTATCCCATTGTGTGACGCCTCAATGCAGGCAGCAGTGGAACCAAAGGCTCTACCAAAAATCAGTGGTGAGGTGAGCATCTGGATTTTGTACTCATCAATTCCTCAGGGACTGGCAGACAAATGCATTCTTAAAAAAAACCCAAACAAAACCAAAACACACACCCCAAAAAATCCAGGTTTCAATTCTAAGTCATAGAATATTTGAGTGAAGGTAAGTCAGATTTGTTAACCAATTAATTTTTTTTTTTAAAAGAGAAGACAGTCCTAGAACAGACTCACTGATATAAACAGCTTAGTTAAATGAAATTTCTACTGGTACCACGCTAGTTTGAATTATTATTCACATGAAGATCCTTTTGTTCCAACCAGACTGACATGGAAATTGTCATGCTGTAAAGACAAAGCTACTTTAGAGTGCCTGCACAGTAGAAACAGCTCAGTCCCAGTGAATTTGTCTCTAGAATACCCTTGTTAATTTAGCCCTACTTCAAAAAGGGCCTGAAATAAAATTGTCAGGCTCCGAAGTGCGAAAGATCCATTCCGGAAAGTCTGTTCTTCCATTTGTTTTTGAGCAACAGCCAGCACATGCCTTTGAGAGTGTCCCAAGAGGTAAGCTTGGGTTTCTGTCCCCAAATGGAAGGACAGAATTAGCTGCTTCTTCAGACATTTTCCAACTCCTTTCCTTAGATTCATTGAGCTCTCCAGGGAGAAGACTACAGAAGTAGATGAGGAAATCATGTGTATAAGGATGTGATGGGGGTGGGGAGGTGGAAACATCAGAGTATGAACCGCATGCCCTCTCGTCCTGTGATGACCACTGGCCGGATCTTGCAGGAGGATCCGCGGCTGCTTGCTGCAGTCAGACCCAACAGTGGCTCAGGAATAACTGTGCCTGTGGAGCTGCAGAGTCTGGGCAGGGAAGTAAAATACAGCTCTGCCAGCCCAACATCGGTAACCAGAGAGTGCCAGCTCTGCAGGGTCTGAATTGTGACACAGGACAGCTTTGAGTCCTTCGGATCTGACCCCAAACCAACTGAACACTGGAGAAGTCAGAAAGCTTTGCTTGTCACTGGAGAGTACAAGTCCAGGCCTTTGGCAGGGTCTTTAGGGAACATTTTAAAAGGCTGTGGAAGCCCAGCCACAGATGCAGAGATGAAGCATTCATAGCATGCATTCTAATAATTTCTGTTTATACAGCGTAGGAAAAAAACTAACTAAAACTAATTCCTTTTTGTGTGGGAATCTGCTCTGGTTTAACTCAAAAGTAATTTTTAAGTCTGCGTGCACTTGCAGTGCTAGACAAGTATTCGTCAAATATACAGGCTGCTGGTCTTGTTTGAAAGATAAAGGTTATGGGGGAGGAGGGGAGGGAAAACACACCCCAATCAATGCAGAACACAAAACTGAATGAGCCATAAGGAAAAGCATCCATCTGCCTGAGAGCGACGCATTTCTGCTAGCAGAGACTGCCACCTTTTGGGGAACAGCTTCAGAGGCTGAGCAGAAAAGAGGATGCTCCAACTTTTCCCATAAATTTCCAGTCTTGGTTCTATATTTGCCTGTACGTCAAAAGAGTCAAACGGTTTTAAATTTCTCAGCTAGCTTCCAGTATAGGAAAAAAAAAAAAGAGTATTTACAATCGGATCCCTGAACTCTGCTAGTTTTTTTCCTCCGTTTCTTAAAAAGCAAGGTATATTTTTACAGTCTGTTCATCTCATCTGCTGCTACTATTTTTGAATCTGTTAGCCAATTTCAATCAGATTTTACACAGAGGAAATCTCTCTAATAACAACATGCCAACTCAATTCCTGAGAGAATTAGCATCTGAGAAGATGAGCTACGTTCAAATTCATGCCTCATTTGGGGAGAGCAAGGAACAACTTAGTTATGACACTTGGCTGGTATCAGCCAGTCAACCAGCATGGATGTGGCTCTCCACTAGTCAGTGCAAATAGTCTTTCTTACCCCAGACCCCCGTGCTGACCCCAGACACATGAGGACAGGACAGAGGAGGCTCATTGTGATAGGTAAGCCAGGAGGGAAATGGATCACAGGTCAATTGGATTCAAACATCATTGGCTCTGCTCCTCTTTTGGTGGCTTCTCTTGCCAATGCACAGGGACAGACCCTACAATGAGGGAGAAAACAAAATACTTTCCACTCTTTGGAAGTGTTTTGCTTATATCATGTGTGAAACACAATTGTAAGAGATACTGGCTTAGGATTTTCCAATGTGTTTTACCTGAAGTCTGACATCAAAATAGGTCATCAGATATCAAAAAAGCTCAATAATGCAAAAAACCTGAGCTGTTGTAAAAAAAAAAAAAACTCTTACCACATCCATCGAGGTAGAAGCAGTAGATTCAGTCCTTTCTGCTGTCCTTCTTGCCCCTTTTACCAATAAACCTTTTGGTTTTATTCTCCCTTTTTAAACCTAGCTGCCCTATTTCAAACCCATTTCAACAGAGACAGGGATCTTAGGTTCTTGTAAGAGTCCTGACAATAGGTAGTTTTTTTAGACAGCCTCAATATCTCATGAAGGGACAGGCTGCAGCCAGAGCTCAGGCACACCATTAGACACGAGGGGCTGTGCAGGCAGCCGGGCGTCAGTCAGTAGCTACAAGGACCTGCAGTTGCACACTGCTGCCCGCCCTGTGCGTTTTATTTCACAGCACAATTTGTAGCTGCACCCCACTGTGAAATCCCTCTCCTGACCTGCCTTTTTCTGTTTTTATAAAAAACGGTCTTTGCACTGACACTGTACCTCCCTCGCTTGCTCTCTCTGACAGAGAACCCTGCAGTTTTAAATCACGGCAGAAACCTTCTGGGCAGCCCCTGCGGGCAGCGATGCCAAGGGGTATGTTTCACAGGAGCCTGCCTGTCACTGGCCAACTAAACTACCTTCCAACCCTGTAAGATGCTCTCTTCTGTCACCATAAAGGAGACTGCGAGGACATTGCCCTTCAGAAGATCAAAAGCACCTACATGTTGCCCTTGTACTGCAAAAGGGAGTAAGGCAAAAGACTGTCATATGATGTGTCTCCCAGAGCAATCTTTCCCAGCAAGTCTTCCACTCCAGCCAGCTGCTGTCCCTACTAGGCTAGTACCTCCTTGTCCTATCCCTCTTGCTCCTTGCCCCCATCTGCATTTATGTGAAATTGGATCTTGATGTGGAGGAACAGTGGAGACTGAGATGTTAATAACCCTGAAGAGAGTTACTGGGGCTGTGAATGAAAAATGACACTGAGAGGGAGGAGCAATGAATGTCACACAAGAGGTTCAATGCTGGAAGAGCGAGAGTAAAAGAGTTATTTGGACAGGGGCCATGCCTCTTCCTTCCGTCTCAGCTTATTTGAAAAGCAGGAGCAGCAGGATGTCAAGCTGCAGAGGGCATTAGAGAAAGAAGGACTTTGACACAGCCATATCAGACCCAACACCTCAGTGGGGCAGATGCTGAAAGACACCTTGGTCTTCCTGTGCTGTGATTTTCCTCTCCAGCAAGAAAGGGGAGACGAGAATAAGTTTAGCCTCGTGTTTTACCTGAAAAATGCTGAGACCTCACTGGCTAGAAGACACAACCCTAGGATCTGAAAACATCAGAAGAACACCAGATGTCTCTATGTAAATCACTACAGGCTGTCCTAGCCTTTAAAATGCAGTGAGATGTGTTAAACACTACAGATAACCGACTAGCTAGTTATTTCCATTTTCTATGCTGAAATACTATGGTAGCTACAAGCAACTGAAGCTCACATATAAATCCAAAACCCAAGCCAAATCTTGCAGCAGCTATTCTAGACTGGATCCAATCAGAACAGCACTTGTCACAGTTCTGATGGTAGCCAGGGGTCAGGAGAACAACTGATCTGAAATGATTTATTCCATCTTAAAGTCTAAAGCATCTTAGGAAGGATGCTCTTAAAACTCCTGCTATTAGAGTGGCCACGTATTCAGCACTTCTGAATTAAGGTTTGAGGCCAGAATAATTTTCTACCCCCTACAGGCTCCAGAAAGAACATGCTGCTGCCACCACAGGAGAATGTTCTCAAACATCAGTTTGTATAAAGAGAACAAGAGCCAGGAATTTTCTAGTCTTAATAGACAGAGGGATTGTTCACTGCACAGGAAGAACACAGAAGATTAGCTTTTCAAGGGCAAAATAACTTGTCTTGTCAGAGACAGAAATTCAGAATACCCTCTTTTAGTTGGACATCTTTGAAGGATGCTACATCTTTGGCGGGCCAGCAAGAGTTAATCAATTAATTTCCTTGTTCTCCTGGGAAAAGAAAAAGCGTTTTCTCCATTGGAATTGCTGTAGCAGAACCGACAACAGATACCGATTCAGTGAGCTGAAGAACGCTGTTGGGAATACGTGACAGCTAAAGGCTTGTCTGAATCCTTGTCAGCCCAGACACTGACAGAAGATTGTGCCAGGGTGATCCCAAGCTTCCAGTATTCTATTAAGAAGTGACAAATAACACAACCCCAGTCAAGCCAAAAAGTAATTCAGCTCTTTGCAGCTCTCAACCCAAAGGTAGGTAGAGAAGATGTCTGAGAAGATGTCCCTGAAAACAGGTTAAGCGAAAACAATTTAAGCTGTCATGGTCTTACTGAGCTGCCTACAGCACTGTTCTGGATTGTGCTCTTCTGCAAGCCTTAGTATCTTCCATCTGTTGACTTACTCTCAATGTCAAGAGCATATATGCCTTGGCCAGGAATAAAGATCAGGGCAAGACTCTCTCCTCTGGCATCAGGATATCCCATGAAAAGGGGGGGGGAGGGAAAAAAAAAAAAAAAAAAAAAAAAATCAGGCTCCATGTGACCATTCTGGTAAAATAAAATGGATAAACTCCTAGGCCAGCAGAAATGTTTAAATATTTTTTCTCCCTAAAACAAACAATAAGCTACTCACCAAAATCTATCAAGACAGGCTTTAACAGCAAGATAGGAGAGCCTTCTGCGAACCAACACCACCAAGTTTGTGTCACCTTAAATCACCTGGGAGAATTTTTTTTTTTTTTTAACTTTGACAGATGAATAAAATAAACATTTTCTGTTCTAGGCACCAGAATGAGGCTGGATAAAACAGGTCTACCAGCCTAACTTGCCAGTCTAGCTAAATCTAAACAAACATTTCAGCATTACTTTAGCCAAACACAACTTTTAGTCCATATACCTTCTTGTCCTGGTCAGATTGCTAAAAAGATGTTATTTGAAACATTTAAGTAGAATACAATTCAAAATCATACGTGATCAGCTAGGAGATTTAGGACACTGCATACTAACACAGGGCAAGATTTCTTATGGCATTGAGGTACTTAGATGTTGAAATCCCTCAAAAAATTCAGCAAGGTTTGGTCATCTACATCCCTTTGGTGCCTTGGAACTCTACCCTTGCTACATTTAAGCAAATGTTTTGAAAGGTTGTTTTCTCTAATCTTCCATCAACCTCCCTTGTTTCTAGAGGAAGGGGGCGGGGAGGAAGAGAAGAAAAAAAATTCACCTATACTACAGTTGTCTGCCCTGAGGTGAACATAGCAGCAAGTGTCCTCAATTATTTTGAAACTTTCTAGCGGTTCCTCCAAAATGACAACCAAAATTTGGGGGGGCGGGGGGGGAGATGTACAAGCAAGGGTCAGTGACAAAGCAAGGATGACTTTAGTTGGAAACCCCCCTGCGCCCAGTGCAGCAACTGATAGTCTCCAAAAGAGGGCAGTCTTAGACTAGGGATGATTCACAGAGGAATTTATTGTTAACACCTGTTTTCTGCCCCATTTGACCGCATGTATCTAAGATGCTTGGTGTTTAAATAGCACCATCCATCAAAAAAAACCCTGGATACACGTCAAAACTTACAAGTTAGCCTCCTGCAAGCTTCAAAGGGGAGGGAAATATTATTCCCCTTTGACAAATGATATAACATAAGGGACAGCATTCTGTACGTGGATCTAGTCCAACAAAAAAAAGTATACAGTTAAGCACACGCTCATCTTTAAATACACCATCAATTCTACAGCAGTCAACACCACTTCTCCTTGCTTCTGAGTTCACCAGCAGTAAGATCAAGGTGAGAGGCAATCACACAGATTCTGCAAGACCAAATACTAGCACAACAAAAATAATAATTTAAAAAATTGCAATTTATATAGCATTTTCCCCTCAGAGACAAAGGTTCTTCTGGGCTTTAAAAAAAAAAAAAACACACCACAAATTATCAGCCAGCTAGACTATGCCAGTCCTGCTGTCTGCTTTTCCTTCTGAGCAGAGGCTTTACTACCTAAACAATTAGGGATAGAAAACTATACCAGACCAGAGCCTTCTCTACCTTTCTTCAGATCCTTAATGAAGGCCATTTGGAAAAGTCAGCCCCAAAATACAGTCCAGTACCTTCTTTCTTGCCAGTGAGCAGACTAGCTTCTAGAAAGATGCAAAACTTTCCACTAATTCCCACTGCTTCCAACCCCTCCATGCTTTAGACCTATCATTTTGATCCTGGTACTTCCAGCCTAAGCACCAGCTGATTGATGGAGGTTCCCAGGCCCTGGAGAGACACCTCATTTTGGGTGGTTACCCTCAGCACTCAGAAGACAACCTGGTTGGAAATAATCCAAGACCTATAATCCATTTATTTCTACTTACACCAGTGCTTAAGGCAGAGCCACCAGCTGACGTGCAGGATGCAGCACCCAGAGCTCTGGGGACCAGGGGCAGCACTTGTATCCGAGTCAGGCAGAGAAGCAGTGCACTGGGGACGGACGCAGGCTTGTCCTTCAGCAGCACTGGAGAAACACTTACCAAACTAGGGATGGAGGAACGGCTGTGAGCATGGTACTGCTTCAAATCATCTAAGTAACAAGATCCTGATTCATACACATGAATGTCCTGCTAAGGCCCTTAGTCCAGCTGCACACCATCACACTCAACACCTGTGAGATTCATCTGCTCTTGCCTTACAGGTAGCGAAACCTGCAGACATGTTCACCCCAGTCAGAGAAACTGGAGTCCAGTGAATTCCGTTCCTTCAACCAGAATCACCCTCGGCATCTTACAGATGCACCTCATCCTTTTTCTCCATATCCCTCTCTCTCCCCCACTCTCCCAAGTGTTCACATGAAGCCATCTTTGTTCATGCTGGTGACCAATTTCATTAAAGTCCAATTTCATTAGTTTCACTAAGCTGGTGAAAGAGGTCACACACTCAATTTTTTTCTCCAGTAAGGTTAACCCACAGGATATCAGGAGTTTCACAACAGCAATGAGACTTTTGGGGGCAGAACACAAAAAAAAAAAGAATGCAGAGGAAGAGATTTCTTAATGGAAATTGAAGTTCTTTACTGTGATTTTAAGACTGCAGAAGAAAGCAAAGGAAGGACTGCAGAAGAAAGAAGAAGAAGGACCTATTTTCTTGCTTCCCTCACTGAAATGTTCAGAAATCCCCCAAACAAAGAAACAACTCCACCAGCTTCTGCTGCCAACAGAAGAACACCATGGGAAACACCAAACAACTCAGATCAAAGTTGCTGTCCAGTGTACATACCTGGAAAGTATTGCGGCTGCAATGAGACTTTTACAACCGTACTATCCCATCGGCCTCTACAGCGGTAATACTCTTGAGTACTTTTGCAAGCCAGAACAGCTAACTCAGCTACCACTGAGGTTAACAGAATGATTTTCACTGGTTTCAGTGAAAGTTGGACCAGGCTGTAGCAGAGAGGCTATCTACGTGGTAAGGTCCTTCAACAAAAGCACCGAGGCAGGCTTTTAAAATTCTCTTCACAGCAATAAAGTAACAACATATCTCAAGAGACCATGGCTTGTAAGAAGCCAAATGACCATTTCAGTAACACTCATCCAAGGTTGGGTATTTCAAGTAGTTTGAAAGAAGTTGAGTGCATGAAGTGCTAAGCAACTACAGTTCCCAAGCTCCAAACAAGAAGAAAGGAATCTCAGAAGCGCAGAGTTAATTAACCTAGCCACAGCACTACAAATGTCTTATTTTTTAAAGAAAAGCCAAGAACACAACTGTTTATGCAGACACAGTGCATCTCTCCAGAGAGGTAAAGTGTCTTGCTTTTAAACGTGCAACACATGCTAAAGCTAGCCCTTATACAACCAAAGCACAGCCAAAAGGGTAATTCAAGAACATTACTTTTAGGCCAAATGGTTTGGGTCTTTGGCAATAAAATGGAAGATGATAAAAAGCACTGGGATTTAGGGTGTGAGGCTCCTCTAAGGTGGCTGAGCCCACACCTGGCTGTGATCGGTGGCATCCCAGGTGCTAGCACTTGCTCAGTCAAGCCTCACCTCCCACCACTGAGAGGAAGGACTAGCCACTTGCATACACAAACACACACTTTTTACACCCTAGTTTTGTACTTCGAGGAGTTATTCCCATAACAGTAATGCAATGGGGAGGCTACCTCAATTCCACGAGACCTACAGAACAGTTTATAAAGCTGAAGGCAGCAGGCAGGACCTAAAACATTTTTCTCCAGCAGAGCTTACGTTAATCTAAAAAGAGGTATCAGAAGACCTGAAAGCCCCTTCTCCCCACTTCCCCCAAACCCTGAGTACATACAGTGTACACAGAAATTGGCTGCTCATGACTGCTAACAAGTGTAGTGCTGGCCTTTAAACCAGTCCCAAAAAGTCTTGGAAGCAAAAGCATCCAGTCTAGAGCAACAGCAACCCCTTATACTACCAGCAGAACTCCACCTAACTCTTTGCCACAGAAAAACTGCTCCGTAAAACGAGGGGGGCAGGAGTCCCACCATCTGCCTTCACTGACACCCTCTTCCCCCACCCGTGCCCGCCAGGCTTGGCAGGGAGCACATGTGAGCACACAGGTACTGCTGAGCAGCCGGGACACCGCTGCAGCTCAGCAAAGGCGCTTTCTTTTTCTCCTCCTATCCCACCTCACGCCTCATAACTGCAATTTGTAAGTCATTCTTCCCAAATTATTACAGGTTTCTTATCTGAGCGACACTTCCTCTGCTGAAGAAGCTGCTTTCAACAGCTGAAAATAGAGTAAAATTAACTTCACACTCTTCAGAGCACGAAAAAGCGCCCACAGCACCCCCTCCGCTCATACAGAAGGGCTCGTATCACTCACCCCCGCCTCGTACTGAAGCGCTCCGAGGTTTCTTTGTCCCGCGCTCCCAGGGACGGGCAGTGATTTCCCCTCGGCTGTCACTCCCCGTGCTCTCAACCCGCCCCTAAGAGCACCCTGCCCCGCCCTGCCCCG
>NW_008824421.1:1825926-1831802 GCF_000699105.1 Pygoscelis adeliae | reverse complement strand
GGTTCTGCTCAGCTGGCACGGTGGAAGCAAACGATCCCGCTGCTGCACTCAGCCGCTTTCAGCTGGGGCTCGTTTGACCCGCTCGGCTTTGCAGCGTGGGGATTGAAAGTAGCGGACGGCCTTCTGGCAAGATCTTCCTGTCTGCTGCGCTGCCCTTTCCCTCGTCCCCTCTTCTTAGCCTTCCACTGCAGAAAGAAAAAAGAAGAGGAAGGTTTTGATCGGATTTGTTAAGCCTGGATGCAGGTGGGAGCTCGTCCTGGGCTCAGAATGTAAATCTGAGGTCTGAAGTCACCAATTAACTGAAAAGAGCCTGTGCAAACTTTTTGCAACAAAGCTGACCTTGCAGCCTTCTAAAAAACCCCAGCTTCGAGTTTAGAAAAATTTCTGGCTAGAGGGCCCCTAGAAATGAAGTTGCTTCGGTTTCGGTTATCTAGTGGGCTGGTGCCTTCCTTCCACTTCCGAGTTTGCCCTTTGATTTGGTGCAGCCGGCCTCCTCGTGGGAGAATGATAAATAACTGCTGAGAAATGCAGTCTTTGCTGGTAGGTGAATTAGCAAACCTTTTGTTTTGCCAAGATCAGTAGTGCCCAACTCAGGTACTGAAAAATCACAAGTTAGCTGCCAAAAACCATGGGAATTATGACATTACTATTTTTGATCGTTAATTTGGGGCTTTTTGCAGTGGCTTCTGAAACTTTAGAATAGCTCTATGCTACAACCCTGCACTCGTTTTACTTGCCGTGGTTCTCTTATAATCAAACCAGCTGTAGAATACTGCCTACTTTTAGGCTTAAAATAGCTGAAACCACCAAGTTTCCTGTGGTTTCACATGAAACCATACGCTTTGTGATGAGCGTGCCTGCTGTTGTAAAAGAAGGGTGTAGGGCACAGCCAGGCAACTCAGAGGGTGTATTTGTCACCTCCAGTGAAGGGCAAGAAGTGGTCAAAGCTCAGAAGGACCTGAAGCAGTTGGGAAGGAGCTTGGATTTTTCTGTTCTTTTCTGCATTGCAGCTTCTCATGACTTGATCAATGGATTCACAGTATTTCAACAATTTTTTGAGCTGCAGCTCCCAGAAGCTAGGCAGCTACACAGAAATTGCCACTTAAAAGGTCTAGCTCTCATCTATGTAGGAACAAGTTTAAAAGTATAGCATGGGTACACACAATGACTTAGAGAGCACCTATCGGGAAAGGCTAACCTATTTTTCTCCTTGATTTTATGATTTGGGGATACGTGTGTGTTTGGAATATGTGTGTATGGTGAGGCAGCTGTCTTAAGACTATTTAGTATTACCTTCTGTGTGCAATAAATAAAATCCAAAAGACGACCAACTCCTTCTGCCCCTCCCCTAACTTTTGTTAGCATTGAACGAGTTGTTAAAAATAATGCTTCTGTGCAGACTCTGTATTCTGGAACTTCCAATGGTCTCACATCTCTGACTAATTCTAGCTGACATTTGAATTAACAATATCAAATGCAGACTGATATCATCTCTCCTGTTGACTAAAACCCAAAAATTACCAACAATGAAGAGAAGTATTCGAAGTTGCTTGTGCTGTTGCAAACCGTATTTACATACAGGTTATCTACAGCAAGCATTTTCAGATTCAGCAGAAAACAAAGGACAGGCTTCACTCAGCTGTCTGGGTGACATCCTTATGATTTCAGTGAGAGAAAAACACAGATTTGAAAGCAGCTTATTTACAGGTCTCACTCTCGGGTCATTTACAAAAATAAAGTCGAATCACTGCCTTCCACAGAAATCCTAAAGCGGGTGAGGGGGCCTGGGATTTCAGTGAGAGCTAATCTTTTTTGCTGGAAAAAAGAGAAACTGTAGCTGGGATAAAGCTTTTATTCACTTACTTATTTTTGATTGGTCTAGTTCTCTAAATCTGCATATGTAGGTCATACCTATAGCAAGCAACCTCACTTTGCCTGGTTAAATTTCCTTTCAGGAAGATTGTGTCATTGTTCATTTCAATCTTCCGCAGATTTTTCTGTGTATGTAAAGCAGACCCTCCGTGTAACCTTCCACAGCTTCAGAAGCGCAAGAAGACCCTGCACTCTGCACTCATTCTGCACTGTCAGGAAACTACCCAGTCATTACACCTGGATCTGAGATACTCTTTCTCTACTGCCTTGATTCAGCCAGCCTTGTACGTAGCATTGGTTTTGTAAACGCATTGCCCCTAGCATGCCCAAAGAATACCATCTTGACCGAGGTCAAACTTACCGTGGATACATGATAACCTGCGTAAGGTTAGACTACACCCTTTTCACCCTGACCTGAATGTTTTTTTGCATATCCCGCCTGGTTATCAAATACTATTTAGATCGTTTTCCTGTTAAGAGCACAATGCAAAGAGAATGCAGACTGAGACAAGACATATTTAAATAAAACGGAGTAAGGCATGTGCATGGGGATATATGGGTGCATTGTGCTCCGACTCTAACAATACTAGAAGGTTGATAAGATTGTACTTGCTCTAACCTGACATACCATATGGTAGATGACTCTTCACCTTTTCTCTGCTGGAAATATCCTCTATTGCATGACGGAAATAGTATTAAAAGGGTCTAGTCACATCCTCACTAGACAAAATGCCTTTCTATTGGGGCTACATTTGATATCTTGCCTTACCAGCGTGGATACTTCAGAAATCACGATACCTTAATTGTAAGGAATGTATGTGCTCGCCAGCACTTGCTGGTCTATTGCTGATAGAAACTGTGTGACTACGGAGGATGGCACAGCACAGAGGGGAATGCTTCTGTCCCAGAGGCAGAGACAGCCCTAATCCAAAGTGAGGTGTCTGCTCAGTGCATGGTAGTGAACGCATAACAGAATATTAAATTCTCCTGAGCGCCTCCCTCCATGCTAATGAATCCACCTCTGAAACCTCTCTGTGATAATTTATTATAAGTAAGCCCAAGTTACTGTGTTAATCCAAGGAGGTGAGATAAAATAGAAAGAACACATTCCAAAATTATTTCTTATTGCATATAACTTTATTTGTAGAGATGAAGGCCCCTGAATGATGCCAAACACATTGGTGAGACAGCATGAAGTCAAATGATGTCATTCAGTCACAATTTTCTTGAGGAAACCAGTTAGTTTTCCATAATTCGGCTACCGTGCATATAACAATAGCTAAAATCCTGCATGTATGATTGGTGTAGTGAGGAAAGGATAATAAAAAGCAAGTGAAAACAGGGGCAAAAAGTGTACGATATGCTGCCTTTTTTAAGAACATTTTTTCTTATTTTTGTAATCCTGGAAAATCTTTTTGAGAATGAAAAAGAGCACAACAGCAAAACAGAACAGGTAATGGGTTTGGAAAAAGTAGAAGGCCAGCTCCTTTACTGTATAAATAACATGAATAACGATGAAGCAGTATAGGAACAAGGCATATTGGTTTGGGGGCCGGAGCAGGTCTTGGAGCCCTTGGCTACACTGTGGAAAAAGGAAAAGAGACACATTATGTCACACAACTATGTTCCGCTCGCGCCCAGTCCCTGTGCTTCTCTGAGCACACCTGGCCCTCTGGCACACTTAGCTCATAAAAAACTGCCGTGAGATAAGCCAGCATGTGAACCGAGAGCAAATCAGCTACGCTGTGTTAAGTGACAGGTGTCACATTCCCACCCACATCCATAGCACGAGCTAGGTTTTCTCTCTCTGAAATGAAGGTAAGTGACCTCATATTTACTGCAAGAATGAGCGTGCAGGTACACAAAGCAGTTCGTGGGAAGTAAGTGCGCACCCATGGTAAGGCTTTTGTGTATCTATCTCTGCATCTGTGGCACAAACTGTTGCCTGTGTTTTTTCACTGCATGGTCATTTTCATACGTTTACACATGCTCATGGGGCAAACTTTCAGGTCTTAATTTATTAAAAGAATTCAGTAGTTAACTTCCTTAGTCCAAACGCATGTCATTCAGCCAAATATATATTGGACCTGATCCTCGTCTGGTTTTCTCTGATACAACTTCATTGATTTCATTGGAACTGCATTTACTCCACGTAATTGTGAGATCCTATCCAGGCCTATGGATTAGCTATATGGAAAAAAAATAATATATGCATATGGAAAACTTCAGGGCTTCTGTGGTGCTTAGCCGAGTGCCATTATCGTGCGTGATCTGAGCTCCTATGTACAACCACAACACAAACGCTACAAATACTGTGTAAAACACATCTTTCTATCCTGTCCTGATTTAGAGCACAGAACGTGCAAGAGAAGACAAACACGCAGGTACCTCTAAAACATTGATGATTTAGATTCAGATACTCTGCTTACTCTCTAACTCAGCCCAATGACAAATTGCGTTAAATCGGAGGAGAGTCAGGCCCACAGACAGCCAATGCGATCAGGAAGAGCTCAGACAACCGAGGTTTGCAGCTCTCCTATTTGCCAAACGCTACCAAACAGAACGGTCTCTTCTGGGCTGGACTACGGTTAACAGCAGACTCATATGCCTGAACAGAAGATAACTTCAGCTACTTCTGTAAAAAACAGGCTTGCAAAATCTGACTAATTGTCTAGAAAATTTGCATTACTTTGGTAGATTCTGTCATCCACTCATTTATTCATGCATTTATTATCTGAGTCATCTAACTGATCAATTTCCAAGCCAGGAAATTGATCCCACTGTAGAAGCAGGAAACTGATCAAAGTGGCTTTCAGAGCAATTCCTCTGATGTTCGGGGGGGGAAAACAAGGGGAAAAAAATATTCTTGGATCCTTACATCATAAACTTAATTTGTGAGTTAACTGTTCTTTAATATATTTTATAGCAATGAATGTTACCATAGTTCATATTATAGGGAGTAGAACAACTCCATTCTCCTTAAGTATGTGTACAAGCTGTAAAGATCACCTAGTCATGTCCAACTTTAAAAGAAGTCACAGTGCTATTCAACAAGCAAAAGAATAAAACCTTACAAATTGCTTAACGTAGAATGTAAATGTTACAGTCTCTATTGTGTTCAACCCTTTTTCTTTTCCCTACTTACCGATCTTTTTACTGCCTGTTGATGAATCTGCTCCATTCTCTCTTCATGAAGCCTGTGCTTTTCATTATCCTCATGTTCATATTTCAGCTTAGCCAGCACAAAATCCCACCTCATCCTCTCAAGCTCAATATCAGCTGCTGTGACCTGCCTGCCACAGAGCTGTTCCAGCTCCTCTGTGTTGGTGGATACTTCTGACTGCAAAGCACTGGTTCCTCCCTTCATGTCCAAATGTGCCATATGACACTTAGCATCCTTGCTCTCTGTTTTACTGTCTGAGATGAAAGATGATGTTGTTATGTCTCTGATGGCTTCCTGCTATAAATTGGAGAGAGGGAGGATAAATTCATATTTAAGCTGATAGATGAAAATTTAATATGTTCATCTAAAACCTGAATATTTGTTCAAGTGAATATTCACACATTTGTATAACAACTCACTAGTTCTCTAATATCCATTATTTCCCTTTAAAAAGTTTGTTCCTAGAGTTGGAAAAGAAATCTTCCATTGAATGTTGTCTTAGAAAATATGAAATATGCACCATATAAAAAATTTCTGATTTGAAAATGTAAAGAAAATTCTAAAAATATTTCATTAGGGCCTGGTTGGTCTAAACCAAACACTATGGCTCTTTTGACCAAATGGAAGGATTTCACATCTTGTGAATTTGATGTTAACCCACGAAAATCATAGAATCATAGAATCATAGAATCATTAAGGTTGGAAGAGACCTCCAAGATCATCGAGTCCAACCATCAACCCAACACCACCATGCCCACTAAACCATGTCCCTAAGTGCCTCATCTACCCGTTTTTTAAATACTTCCAGGGATGGTGACTCAACCACTTCCCTGGGCAGCCT
>NW_008824421.1:1809617-1825821 GCF_000699105.1 Pygoscelis adeliae | reverse complement strand
TTGGCCTTCTTGGCCGCCTGGGCACACTGCCGGCTCATGTTCAGCTGGCTGTCAACCAGCACCCCCAGGTCCTTTTCTGCCAGGCAGCTTTCCAGCCACTCTTCCCCAAGCCTGTAGCGCTGCATGGGGTTGTTGTGGCCGAAGTGCAGGACCCGGCACTTGGCCTTGTTGAATCTCATACAGTTGGCCTTGGCCCATCGATCCAGCCTGTCCGGGTCCCTCAGCAGAGCCTTCCTACCCTCGAGCAGATCAACACTGATCAGATCAGTGTACAGATCAACAACAAAATGGAAGCCACTGAGGTTCTTTACCTCTGAGAAGTAACTCAAGCGTCTCACAATCCTCACTTTCCTTCACACACTGAATTTCCTGGCTGATCTACATGTTCCATGATGCATTGTAGTTTTACATCTGGAAGAATTGTATCTTCCACTTACCATCTTTTCATGCTGCTGCTTCTTGTTATCATTGTTCTGGGGTTCCTGTAAAGTAAGTTGAATATCTTTCTGATTTTCTTCAAGCTCTTCCATAGTTGTTTGGAATGAATATTCTGATCCCTCTAGATCGCCGAGTTCTTCCAAATCTCCTTGTATCTCCTGGTATTTAGCAAACAGAGTTCCTGTCTCAACATGGGAGACCTCCACTGCTGTTAAAGCATCTCCAGGGATGTTCTGGAACAGAACGGGGACATCTATGTGCTGACAATGAAGCAGGTGACCCATATGTAAGAAAAGGAGTGACTCTGAGAATACTGTAGGCACATACACATAGGGCTAACTGGAGTGTATACGAAAGTGGCTAGGGGCTTAACTCTCATTTACATTCCATCATGTTCCTTGCCTAGATATGAATAAAAAAAAAAATAAATCACTGGATATAGGTCTGTAGGTAGATCTTCTGAAAATCTCACTTGTAGGCTTTTTAAGATGAGAATTTGTCAGCAATTCCATTTGCAGTAACCCGTGGAGCTGGCTATGGGCCCCCAGGAAGTAAGAATAGTATATCACGCTTCTTTAAAATGTTATATAATCAATATCCTTCTGCAGCTCAAAGAAGGATGGTTTTTCTTTCACGGAAATAAAGCTTGACTGAAAATCTACCTTAGACTGGGGGGTTTCTTACAGCCTCCAGCATAGTCAGATCACAGCTTGTAGGGTACATCTATTCATTAGCTAGAAGTCAATACTATCCTCTTAACTGACTGGAGCTAGGTAGACATTTCAGCATGTGAACTAAGAGTTCAACCTCTTGTTTCCAGGCTCATAGTACTTGCTGCATTTTATAAAAGTGCTATAAGGCATAGATTTCACATCTGAAAAAAGATTTAGGCAAGTAAGAATTAATTTGTTTGTTATTGAGTTTGAGGAAGAGGATGAGAAGAGGAAGAAAGTAAAGTAAGCTGATTACCATGGATAACTGATGTCCAAAGACAGGGCAGGTAGCAGGCTAAACATAGGGCAACAGGCTCCTCTTCACAGGGTTTCCATACAGAAAATGTGAAAGCAGCTGTTCCAGTTCAAAGGCGAGGACACAACGACCGCAGAGATTCTGTCCTTGGCTGCCTTCATAACTGCCCTGTTGCCACAACAAACTGATGCTTGTTGTTGGCAAGGTCGCACTCTGTCACATTCCTTGTTCGACTGCTGGGGCAGGGTCCAGGCTCTTCAAGGGGACTGAGCTTACCTCCTCCTCTGTCACAGACCATCCTACCTGGTCACTGTTTTCTCCCTTGTAAATGCATCTATACGTTGCGGTGAAGCTTTCTGCCAGAATCTGTGGACTCCCAGAATGTCCCTGTGCCCAAGCCCAATTAGCTCTTTCTGGGAGGCAGGTTTATTGGATCAGATAAAGCACCATGACAATAGCTATTCCATTTCGGTGTTCCTGGATAGTTTCTCTTCAAGGTGTTGCACTGAATCTCATGGATGTAAGTAGCCCAGGAATCTCTGCGCTGTCCTCTGTTCCCTGCTGTAGATACACGAGCATTTCAGTTTCCCATCTATAAACTGGAATCCCTTGCAGGGACTGGTCACAAGCCCACAGTGGCTTCGTGATACAGTAAAGGATGTCCCTGTAGTAAGGTAATGTGAGCCCTTTAAGAATCTTAAAGAAACCTTTCTTCCTCTCTGTTATTCAGGAGCAGGGAGACAAAGTTGTTCTACTGTTACTAGTCTGTACAAAGCACCTTTCAGAAAAGGATCTATCAATTACAGATTATATCATGTAAATAAACACAGGGACCTCAATTGCTTTTTCCCTGTTCCATACATCATATGCACTAGTGCTAAGTCACTATACTTGCTTGGTAGGTGATGTGTGGAGAGCTGGATGACAATCCAGTGAAAATAAGAAAGCCTAATGAAGTTACTGAGACCGCTTCCTGTTGCATAATTTATCAAGTGTTTGTCAGTGCACAGCTGGATCTCCAAATCCCAAGGCATACTGAAGACAGAATGATACACAGGGCTCTGGAATTCCATCATTAGTTTTGACTGAAAATATTAGACAGTTCTAATTGCTTTTGGTGCCAATGATCCAATTGCCTAGTTAAACATAAGTCCTAGTTATTGAATAATCAGAAAAAGAGCAAGAAGGGATGTAGGATATTTGTGTGTACATGTGTATTTGCATATTTACCTTATGCTTTCCGGAGGTAACGAGTATTTTCTAGGAAGACACTGAAATGGAGCTGTAGCAATCTTTGTGCTTTTGTTGCAGTTAAGTTTCCTGAATTCCTGGTGGACAATGCAGATATCATAATGCCTTAAATGCTTATTAATGATGTATTTGTTCAGACAGTCTCAAGACATCCTCATTAATGTATACCCCCATAAATCTTAAAGAACTATAAAAAGGATTTTCAGCTCTGTCCAGGGATTAAACATTGTAGTGCAGTTAGGAAATCAATCTGGTTTTGCTGAATGACTTAATTGGCAAGTGGGAGGCATAGGAGATACTGTTTGGTAGGCATGAAATATACAGTAAACCTCCTACAGTAAATAGGTACTTGCAAGGTCATTCATTCTCCATGTACCAAACACCTTTCAATCTTTTGCAGCCAGACTCACTGCAAGGTACTTCAGAGAGTTGTGAAGTTCTCAGCATTTCACATGCTTTTGTCCTTGATTTATTGTATTAAAATATTTGCCTTCACGTTCAAACCAGAGAGGAAGCTAATGTCATTTCTCATCGCACCCAAAGAAGTGGAGGCTGCTACTTCCATTTTCAAATGATGATCTCTTTTGCTCTGTTTTGCTTTCCTCTTATCTCTCCAAACTTGCTGTCACTTTGCCAGCAGAGCTGAAGTTAACGCATTGCAGGAGGGTATACCGTTGCCGTCGTTTGTGCTGCAGTTATTGCCATATATTGCAAAATTTTACTTTCATTTCCTTCTTGATATGATTTTTCCATAGTTGCAAGGACACAGTAGGGTATATAGCAGCTGGGATAACTGTATGTATTTAGAGAGTGAGGAACGTTCATGCCTGAGTAGGAAGTCTCTTTTCACAACAACATATTTCAATATCTGAAGATAATTTCTCTATAAAGCCTAGTGCATCTCGTATGGGCAGCTATGTTGGAGGCCAAATTTAGAACAGGATGTTAGTAATAAGGGATTGTGAGCAGGTGCAAACAATTCCAAAGGAACTCCAAAGGTGGGTTTTTTTGGTACTCAGGCACTGCAAGTTCCGACATAATATTTAATAAATGGGAAGGTCAGCAAATGGAGTTGTATATAGACATTTAGCAGCTGTTTCAGTCCCCTCAGGTTAGATGACCTTCCAATACACTGGATCACAGTGCTGTTGTTTGGAAAAATGGGAGAGGGCTGGCAAAATAGTTCCTTAGACTGCAGCTTTTAGGCTGTCAAAGTAGTCAGGTAGTCTTCCTTAGATGCCTCTTAGGAAATAAACGAGTACCTGCTTTGTGGCACACACACTATTGCTATAGATTTTTATGTGCTTGGGTTAATTTGTGAATTAATGGTATGGTAAGAGGAGTTATCTCCTCTTTACATATGGGGAATTGAGTCACTGGCTAAAACAAATGACACACCCATGCCTGATCTTTAGTCTTATGCCTTATCTGTGCAACCATCCTTCTTTGCTCTTATTTTGTCCTTCTGAATAGTGCAGCAGTAGACAAGATAAAATTCTTCTTAGAAAGGAAACAAGTATCACATTTCTCCTACATACATTGCCTTTTGGAAACAGACATAGTTATAAAGTTACTGATGTACAGAGGCATTCATACCAGAAAGAACAGCATGGTTAAGAAAATCCTGAGTAGACACAACAACTAACACATGCACGATCATTCTCATGTTGTGATCTCTGGAGGTCTTGTACACGCACTGGACAGTCAATCTGAGTATAGTGGTGTCGTGGTTTAACCTCAGCCGGCAACTGAGTACCACACAGCTGCTCGCTCAATCCCCCCCCCCCCGTGAGAAAAACTTGTGGGTTGAGATAAAAACAGTTTAATAATTGAAATAAAATAATAACAACAACAATAATAATGTAATATAATAATAATAATTAATAATAATACACAAAGCAAGTGATGCACAGTGCAATTGCTCACCACTGGCCAACCGATGCCCAGCCAGTCCCCGAGCAGCGGCCCCCCCGGCCAGCTTCCCCCAGTTTATGTACTGAGCATGACGTCCCATGGTATGGAATGTCCCTTTGGCCAGTTGGGGTCAACCGTCCTGGCTGTGCCCCCTCCCAGCTTCTTGTGCACCTCCAGCCTTCTCAGTCGGTAGAGCATGGGTCCTTGACTAGTGTAAGCACTGCTTAGCAACAACTAAAACATCGGTGTGTTATCAACATTATTCTCATCCTAAATCCAAAACACAGCACTGTACCAGCTACTAGGAAGGAAATTAACTCTATCCCTGCCGAAACCAGGACAGGTGGCAACATCACTAGGACTTCCAGGATGCCAAACATTTAGAAATTCCAGACAAATGGCCAAATTCCTCTTTTTCTTGTTGGACAAAACTTACATGCAAGAAAAGAGTACATGTTTCAGTGAAATTAAAATACATGTAACCCTTGTCAAATATAATGGCCAAAAAAATGATCACCAACATTCCCAAGCTCTTTAAAGGCTAATCTGCCTCCTCTATGTATTTTTTGATCAATTCCAATGAACCATTTTAAATTATCCTAGCTAATTGTGCTTCACTGTTCCTTTTAGTGAATTCTGATGACCACTCAGAATATACGTTTGAATTTCCTGAAGATAAGCACAAAACACATGGGCTGTTCATACTGGATAACAAAGACAATACTACTTAAGCTCTACTGAGAGAAAGTGGTCTAATTTTACTGTAAAACTCATTCTTTTGCTTTTTCTACCACTTGCCTAATAAACTCAGGATCTGTTTCCGTGTCAGCACTGGGATACTTCATTTTCATGGGCTGATTTATCATGGTTTCTCTTCTTTGTGCACCAAGAAAAGAGCTCTTCCATTTTGTTAAAACAGTGCAAAACTATTCATCTGTAAAATTTAATTACCACATACAAACATAGATGCATACATACGTATCTACATGCATGATTATTTTAAGATATTTGTATGTCATGAAGGACAGAACAGGAAATACGACTACTTCTGTGACGCATTAGGGCAAATCAATTTTCTGACTGATGGTTTGTTTGAAGGATATGGGTGTTATAGTAATTTATGATGATATGAAAACCCTCCAGGGATCAGATTATCATCTAGAATAGATAAAACCTCATTTTCTTCCATGACATTCTGCTATTTTTTCATCATCTGAGAATGTGGCCTAGAATATTTCACAACAATTCTGAGGCACTACAGATAAAGTTGTGTCTTTTATCTGACAAATAATACTGAGACCCCCAAATCCAGGTAACTTCTTACATCAGTATTTCATGGAACACCGACACATCTGTTTCATTAGGCCTACGTTTTGGAGCCTCCTTAATGTCAGACTTTACTCTGTACTCGTTAAAATTCTAACTACACTCCAGCAAAGATAATTTCTTGAAGCCTGGGTCCAACCCCGCTCGCTCTGGTGAAAAGGTGCAGCCTGGCTGCTCCCAGGGCAGGTATTAGAACAATGCTATCATACTGTCTGAGCTTGAAAGACAGTTGTAAGATGAGAGTAGAAGCCTGTGCATGTTGTGTCTGACTTCTCTGAGTAAGCAGAGAAAACCAACAAGTACCAACAACCAGCACAAAAACACCACCAGTTTGATTTTCCTGAAATTGTATACTAATTTTGCACAGCTGTAATTGACATCACAAGATTTGAGACAGCACAGTATTGCTGTCATGGTATTTAAAGGCAGCTTTTAGTCAGAAATAATTATACAGGACTTCAACAATATCTGGAGGTTCAGTAAGGAGTTGGTGGTCGGGTTTTGGTATAGGACCTTTAAGAACCATGAATGCATTTAAAATGGGAAAAGGCTTTTTTGGACACCTGACAGGAGTTTCTGCAGTTATTCCAGGTATTAGAAATAAACTCTGAATAAACATAAAATTATTTGCAAAACCTGAGCTACTTGCTGGTTTCACTGCAATCAGCATATCAATCACTAAAGAATTCATGAAATTTTTGCTTCCAAGTGAATTGCTCCATGTTCTAAACCCCTTGGTTAGGTTCTGGATCATTGATGTAGTCCGAGCCAGTCCTGAAAGATGAATGCAGTCTTTCTTCTATTGGCTTTGGGCCATCACTATAGAAGATGGTTTCTCCCATTGCTTAAGCCTACATGAGTTTCACAACTGCCTGCAGATCTGTTGGAATATAGGATCCCTTCAGAGAATGACAATCAACTGACAAAATGTCATTTCTTCCTATGTAGTTGTTGGTTGGGTGGTGTCTCACGTTCGAGGTAGTTCTACTTTCCTCTTTATAACCACAGTTTACTGCATTTATTGCAGGGAGAGGAGCACTTTCAATAGCTGGCAAATCTCATTTCTTTGAATATTCAGTCTATCTGTGTCCAGATGAGACGATTCACTAAAACTAGAGCGTACCATATCTCTGCTTAGAAAACTTAGCGTGTACACTGAGAAAGGAAGGAGATGGAAAGATAGCTATTTGAGAAGCCATCTCCAGTGTTCTGAGAACAAAGAGGTACCACGCATGCTGTTAGCAATCAGACCTGTGCTCAAGCCTGAGACGCTGACACCATCATTTATTTGGATGCCTGCTCTTATTCTCCTCCTACCCTGGGAACCGGCTCACAACGACAGCTGTACTTAGAAGTACCCCCACACTAATACCACTCACATTAAATGTCAGCCTAGTTACTCAGCCTGCTCCATCTCATACTATGTGGTCAGAACTGTCTCAGTATGACATTACCATTTGAAATATGTTTCTCAGTTATCAGCAATCCTCCTCCAAAAAAGATAGTTATTACTTCAAAGAGAAAAAATCAGTTCTCAAGCCACCAAGACTACATTTCTTCTTCTTTTTTTTTTTTTTAAATACATATCTGACATTTCTATAAACTTTTTGGGATGGTGCTTTCCTCTTTATGACTAACTTTACTGAACACTAATAATATGTCTGTCTTGATATAAATATGTAGATGAGACCCTTCTCCCAGGACATTACCATATAAACCAAGGTCAGATGATTCAGTTAAAAGCCCAAGTTGTTCCTGGCACAGCTCTAGTTCTGTAAATGGAGCACATTACTTATTTACACTAGCTGACTTCTTTTTTTTCCTTGAAAAGGAAGTACAATTACAGTAAGAGCAATGGAAGCACAACAGTGCTTCTTAGTCTGGTGGGTGGAAGTTGATAATTCAGGACACACATATAAAGAGCAATTTGGGAGGTGATGCTTGGTGTTTTAGAGAAGCAAGACAAAAAAGAAGGCATGAAAATCCTTACAGGACAAAGATACAAAAGAAGAAACAAGTCAAATACACAGACTGAATAAAGAAAGGAAGCTAACAAATAGCTTTAAATGGCAATTGCTCCCAAAAAACAAAGCAAATTAATATCACCAAGACTGAACACCCTCATGGAGAAGCTCTAGGAACAAAGAACAATAGATGACTCAGAGAGAAGCAAAAGAGCAAAGAAATATTAACTGAACATAGACACTCTTGATGTGAAAGGCAGTCTCTGTCTTCAATCTGCATTTGTGCGTATTGCATGGGGAGGAAGCCAACATTGCAGCATCCCAGGGCACGCATCCCCTTGGCAGAGTGTAACCCTGCTGACACCATGTCTCTCAGCTCCCTTCATATTCTCCCAGCAAGTTAGACAAGTTCTAGAGAACGTTTCCCTTCTGGGGATTTGCATTTACTGAAAAACTTAACAAGCAACACAAGAATATCCATCCAGCCTTCTCAGCTGGCTCCAGGTCTTCATACTTAGTCCTTAATATAACTCCTGCTGAGGTTTTCTACCAGCACAACTCATCTTCATCATCTAGGCTATCTGCCTCCTGTTCCCTGAAGGCAAATACTTACAGATTCTCTGTCAGCTAAAATCTCTAGAGAAACTGCCTAAGCACAGCCTTTTTCCAAGAAGCAACTCCCAGAGTTTCCCCTTCAACACTTCTCTGAGGCACTTAACAGCTGTTCTTCTAAAGTTAACTGGGGGGGTCTCTAGTTGGTAGAGACTTGGCCCCATTCTCCAGCTTCTCTGCTGCTGCTCCAAGCAGCCATCTCTTCAAATGACAACATCATGCAATAGCAGGAAGGGGAAGAGGGAAGGTCATATCATAGCCTATACAGCACAACTCAGGAACGATGCTGACCATCATAACACAGTCAAAAGCCTCCTTTACCCCCCAGGTTTTTTTTTACTCCCCAGTTTTAAAGACAATACTATAAGGAACGACAGTCTTATATAATGAAGAAGTGCTGTATCACCCTAAAGTGACCTGCTGTAGTTGTCATTCTTGCTGCCAGATAAACTACTGTGGAAACATAATAACGGCAAAGAAAACGTATCATTCTGACATAAGGCTTGGCAAACCATTCTGGAGAGCGTCCAGGAATGGCCAATGGGTTTGAACAGCCAGATGTAACAGCATGAAGAGATTGGGCTGTACAGACGAAGACAAAACAAACTTCAGGGAAGTGTCTATCACCAACACAGTTACAAATATTAGTAGTATTGGGAGATGGAGCACACGCAACACTGAATAGTCTCATGCTCTGTGTCTCCAGTTAAATAGCAATTAGACCGCTCTGGAGTGGATATATAACTGGACAGGAACAGCCTATAGGAGACTTTTCTCCATTACTGAGCTTTCTGCAAAAGCACTCTACATTCAAAAGGGTATGTCTGGGGCTCTCTGTGTGCATGTGTGAATAGTATGCCTAATTATAGCCTATATTGTCTAGGTGGCCACGTAATATATTATCAGTATCCACAACGAGGCAACAGCATCACTAGATGTGAAGTTCATAAACTTACTCTTAGACACAATTTACCCTCCCCTGCCCCACCCCCAATGGAGAAGCTAAAGGAGCAGTATCTCATCTAGAGCACGAAAAGGAAATGGAAACCCAGAAAAAACAGTCTCAGTGAGAAAGCAGAGAACATCTGCTGCAGCACTGGGCTGCATAGCTGCCAACTCACTAGGTGAACAGGATATTCGGTGTTTGCAGACAAGTTGAACATGAGTCAGCAATGCACCTTAATGGGGGATGATGGTCAATGGCATACTAGGCTGCACTAGCAAAAGTGTAGACAGCAGGTCAAGGGAAGTGCTTATTCTCTCTGTTCAGCACTTTTGAGACGACACCTGGAGACTGTACCCAGTCTGAGCTCCCCAGTACACAAAAGACACTGTCAAACTGAAGGAAGTCCAGCAGAGGTATCCTAAGATGACTAGGGGACTGCAATACGTGAATGAGAGACCTGGGTTTGTTCAGCCTACAGAAGAAAAGTCTATGGGGGGATCTACCTGCTGTATTAACTACCTAATGGGCAGTGGTAAAAAAGACCGAGCCAGACCCTTCTCAGAAGCACGCAGGGAAAGGCTGAGAGGTAATGAGCACAGGTCACAGGCAGGGAAACTCTGATCAGATACTAGCAAAACTTCTTCACAGTGAGAATGGTCTGGCACCGGAGCTGTTGCCTGGAGAGGCCAAATGACCCTTGTGAACATGGGCTCAGAGTCACTTTCAGGTGGGAAGAGCAATTTCCAGCTCCTTGTGTGGGGAAGCATTTAACTGAGCTGAGCTTTAACCATCACTCTGTAAAGGGAGTTACCTTCAGCCCACCAATTAATAACAGCTTGTTTCTGTGTGTGAGTGGCTCCATGCTGACTGGCTGCTTCACTTGCAGCCCTTGCTGCAGGGACCAAGTCTGGGCTGGGAGCTGCACTTCTGGCTCAGGATGTGGGAGGACGTGGGTTGCTGATGTGTGAATGAGAGGGAGAGAGAGGTGTGAGATTTGAGGGTGGTGCAGGTTCGCATACCGAGCTGAGATGCCAGTTTGTAGGAGTGAAGAAATACAGTAGGAGGCTATAAAAGAGGGCTGTCTTTTTCTGCGTATATGCATTTTCTCTCATGGAAGGAGTCAAACATACCCAGAAACTCAGTGTCTCATAAGTCAGATTTGAAAATCTCATGTTTTTCAATCACCTACCGTGAAGAAAGAGGAAGAAGAAAGTACATTTGTGTTATTGTGAAAACCAGAGAACCCAAAGACTGTTTTGTAAATATTAGAAAAATGTCTTTATCGATAGTACTGTGGCCATCAATGATATGCACTTCCTTTTATGTAAATCACGGTATTCCCCAGAAATGAGCTAACTGGGAATGAGAATAAATCTTTTCCACCCATAATGGCTCTTGATTTTAGCACTAGTTTGGTGATAAATGCCAGTTCAAATCATAGACTTATGATGTGTAAGCATTATACTTGAGTTTTCAGAAAGTAGAGATGAGGTTAAAGGTTTCAAATCAATACATACCAGAACAAGGAGATATTAGTATATGACCAGCAGGTTCTATGCTGGCAGTTGTAACAGGAGATAAAAAAGAAAATAGAAGGGAAGAGATTTTGAAGCAGAGTCACAGTTGTTCCACACTCAATTTCTGAAGGAAGTTGAAATAGAAAAGAAGTGATGCACAGAAGGAAATACCTGTCAAAGAGAAAGGAACCCGTGCCAGCTCTTAAGAATGGATGATGGGTTCTCTATTAGCTCAGATAAGCTTGTTGCTACGAACAGTGTCAGACGCCTTTCAGTCTTTATCTGTATAGTCTGATATTTTCCAAAAAGGGGAAAAAGCAATGTGACTAGGTCACTGGATTTATCTGTAGGTAACCCATTAGGATAACGTATGGAAAAATATGTCTTAAATGAACATTTGCCAAAGCTGATTAGAGAGCTTTCACTGCCAAACAATCTGGAAGACCTGGAACATCTTTGAAGCACGATGATCACAGAAGACTATATATAGCTGGCAAGGATGTGGTGGGATTCAGAAACAAAAAAAAAAAGATAACCAAATGTAAAAGGTGTTTGGGGAGGAAATGGAGGAGGTATGTCAATAGTCAGCCCCCAAATTAGCAAGCAAGGATGGGAAAAGGAAAGTTGGGCAGGACACAGAGGGAAGTATCATACCCAGCTCAGCTGTTAAATGCTTCTGCATTTTGCTAATGTCTCCTTCCTTCAGAAAGTACTCTTCAGAAATCCTCTTAGCCTGTTTTAAATTAGATCGGGGAATATGCCAATAGTGCAAATGTATTTACAAACAATGTCAAAACACCCCTTCTTGGGAAGCTCAAGTAGATGAGGTAGGTTATTAAAGTATGATGAATTCTGCCCTGAAGAAGGAAGGTTAAGTTCAGAAGAAAAAGAAATTAAAACTGAAAAATTATATTCAGACTGCTAAGAATAATTCACTTGACAGATGACTTCAGTGTTTTTACCTGCCTCCTAAGGAAAGTTAGCTCACCAAAGTGATCACCTGACATGGACTGCTCAAGGCCTTATACCATCAGGTCCTCAGGTCCTCATTCCCACTTGCCTGACAGAGCATCCAAACTCTAACTCCTGTTGACATGGGCCTATTATGTATTTTGTCTATTTTTCACAAAATAGAGCCATAAGAGCTGCCTCCCTCTTTGACAATCCTAATGTCTACTAGTCCAGCAATTACACTGCTCACTTGGAGAGATGTGAAGATCTAAATTCATATCTCCACTCCAAATCAGATAAGGGATTCAAACAAATTCAAATTCTACATTTCAATTTTCTAAAAAATGTCACAGCTTGAAGCCCTCATCTCCAGCAAATGTGAATGTAAGGGGAGAGCGAAAAGCTAGCTCTGAAGAAACGCAAGACAAAGCCTATTCCTCCCCTTAGCGATTCCAGATGGCTACCTTGAAGTGTCAGGATACCGATCAGCAACTTTTAAATTCCTTTGAGTTACTGTTGAATGCTATAGTTCCTAAGCTCCTCTCTGGGTTTTGTCCTTCATATATCTGCCTCAAAAATTTAGGGGACAGGTTTCTAAAAGTATTGGGGCACCTAATGACATCTCCATGATCACATGAAGGTTTAGTCAGTATAATTTTTCAAGAGCAAATAACCAGCTTAGGTGTTTAGCTAAAAAAATAGAGGTGCCAAAGTCATTAACTGGGTATTTGCATCAGTACAGCTAAAGACGACAAAAAAGATGGATCCTGTAGAGCTAATAGGCAAGATTAAGAATACTATTAACTCAGTGTTTAACAGATGAAGATCTGACACAAAGCTCTCAGAATTAAGTTGACTTTTGTGGGTTGTTAGGGTTGGCCTTAGGTTGTCCAAGCTGAAGAGAAAGTCTGTGGAGGTCTGGACAATGAAACCAGAACAACTGAGTCTATTCTGTTTTTTAGCCACATGGTCGTCTAATGAGATCCATGACTGAACTGACACTTAGTTCAATTTTTAAAAAGTTAAAAAAACCCCAAACAATACCACTGCTGTATTTAGCAGCCCTATGTAATTTACTGTCAGTCAAAAATGTAACACATGGTGAGAGGCAAATAAGATTTATTTTTAAATCTTTTGAGAATGATTCAGTTACAGTAGGTCATTCCCCCCACAAAAGGTTACATTCTTCTTTCTCCATAGTGAATTCTGTAGAAACTTCTCTGAAATGCTTTCACACAATTTATCAGATTCTTTGCTGCCCTTTTTTCAGGTAGTGAAGGTTATTGGGCGTTTTCTTGCTCTTCCAATACAGTATTGCATGAGTTTCATATAGATACACTTTGAGAAATTTTATCAAGGCTTTCTTTTATCATTGCTCATGACATTTTCAAGCGAATAGTTCTTAGCGCCATTGTTAAAAATGGGAGATGTCTGCAGTCCCTTGTTTTTCTTTGTATTCGTCACACAAAGTCAATTGAAATGACCTCTTTCCAATTGAAATTTTCCTTGCCTGGACTCAATCCACTAGTGAAGTGTTTGGACATTCTAAAAAGCATTGCCAATGTTTTTTGAATACTGAGGTATTTTTCCACGAAGATTGATACACACTACTTAGAAGAGAAGGAGTCAGCAGGTCAAAGCCTGATCCAGTGACCACTGAAGAAAAGAGAAAGGTTTTCACGAAAAGCAGTGTATTTTGGCAGAGATTCACTTAAGTAATTATACACGAGCTCTGTCCTACTGGTTCAGCTGATGCGTACAAGGATGTCATCAGCCCTGGTAAGATTTCACATTCTCATCCTGGCATAGCTCTAATGTAGGTGACAGATCAATATGACATCCCCTGGAAACACTGTTTTCCATCTGAGTCCTGAAAACAGACTCTTTGTCCGGCTTGGGACAGCAGTCATCTACACTGAGCATCTAGCACCTGCAGTGTACAGTGTGCAAACCAATGTCATCCAAACTGAGTGGGTAGCACCAACCCCACATGATTGTTTCTGTCTGCTGTTCTGGACACCTCCCACGCACAGGCTTTTCTAGTACCTGCTTCTTATAATAAACTGACAGTATAAATGATCTCTTCCTTTCAATTTCATTTGTTTCCATTAAGTCTGGCCTACAGCCTTCACCTATGGATAAAAGGGTTGGCCTATTTTGCCCTGCAATGGTTCCTTCGCCTTTTCTTTCATTCTCAAATATGCTAGACACTGTAATTTATATTTCCTTAGGTTTCTTCCTCAACAGTAATTACTTCAGTGCATGCGTGGCAGGCTCTGCATTTAGAGATTTCAGTGATGCAATGTGTAGAGATGCAAGATACACTTCCAGAAACACTAAGGGAATGTTCCAAAAACGTCTTCCACTGTGCAATCCTCTGAATGACGCCACTGTCATTGGGACCTAACCAGCTTTACAGACTCAAGACCTTTCAGTACCATGCCTTTTGCTAGGACACATTTGCTAGGACACATTAATTACATAGAAACCTAAGTTTTGGTGTTTTTATCTTTGCATACCCCAGCTATATGGAATAGATATCTCTATCCTGTGAGTCTTGCTGATACCGGTAATGTTAATGTTTTAGAATGGGCCGTGCTTCCTTACATGCTCTCTCAGTTTATTTATGCCTTACTATGGTACTTATTCTGCATTCATTAAAAGAATTCCACATATTTGTCACTGTTTGATAAAAATATGACAGTATCACCATTGCTGAGATTCTATCCCTTGAACTGTTCTCCAATTATACACACTCTATATCTTCTGTTTTTCTGCATATTTGTGAAGTGTATTTGTGGAACACTGAAAACCATTTTGCACTTCATATTTTCCATATTTTCTCATGTGCATGACATTCCTGTTGCTGTGCATAAGGCAACTCACATCTACTGTAAGCCTTCTGTCTCTGTGCCCTTACATGATTTTTATCTTATAATGGTGGATATGGCTGGCACCTACCAGTTGTTTCCTTATCGCTTTCTTCATGGTGAGTCTGATTCCTGGTTATACTCACATTTCTATTATATGTACATTGTGATGGTGCTACTGAGTACTTTCATCTGCTCTTCTGAAATGGCTTTGGCATTAATTTTGTTCCTCTTTTAATAGTTTTTTTCTGTATTTCTTTTGGACATCCATGAAGCTATCCAACAACTATATCTGCCAAAGTCCAAGCTTTTATAGCCTTCTCTGTGGAAAACAACAGACTTTGAGTAGTTTGAGCACCCTCATCAGTTCTTTCTATCTGCTTCTGTGCGCTTACCAGTGTAGACTCATACTCTTCCAGGATTTCATTTATTACAAAAGAAAATTGCCTGCCTGTCAGATATTTTCCTGCCTCAGTTCCTGTGAAGATCAGTTCTCATTACTTCCTCTTTGTTCAGTTCTCAAAGTCTGTTTCACTTCATATTCTGCAAAAGGGAGCACAGCTCATCTTTTCTTCTTTTGATATTCTCTGTTCTCTTGATTAAAACTGTTCACAAGAAATGGAGACTCCAGGATGGGGAAAAATAACCAGATGTTTCAAAAGTACATTTGTGCTTAGCTGTTCAGTTCACAGGGAGGAGGAAATGGCATGAAGGAATCAATACCTTAGAAACACTTTGTGAAACTCACTGTCCTGGTTTCGGCTGGGATAGAGTTAATTTTCTTCCTAGTAGCTGGTACAGTGCTGTGGTTTGGATTTAGTATGAGAATAATGTTGATAACACACTGATGTTTTAGTTGTTGCTAAGCAGTGCTTACACTAGTCAAGGACTTCTCAGCTTCCCATGCCCTGCCAGCGAGAAGCTGGGAGGGGGCACAGCCAGGACAGCTGACCCAAACTGGCCAAAGGGACATTCCATACCATGTGATGTCATGCTCAGTATATTAACTGGGAGGAGTTGGCCCGGGGGCAGCGACCGCTGCTCGGGGACTGGCTGGGCGTCAGTTGGCAGGTGGTGAGCAATTGCATTGTGCATCGCTTATTTTGTATATTCTTTTATCATTATTATTATTACTATTTTCCCTTCCTTTTCTGTCCTATTAAACTGTCTTTATCTCAACCCATTAATTCTACTTTTTTTTTCTCCAATTCCCTCCCCCACCCCACTGTGGGGGGGAGTGAGCGAACGGCTGTGCAGTGTTTAGCTGCCTGCCAGGTTAAACCACAGCACTCACTTAAGAACATTCACCATCTATCTAACCGTGACAACACTTCAGTGTTTGCTGCAGGTCTGTTATTTGAATCTGACTAAGACTCAAACTTCTTCCCATTTTCCCTTCTCTCTCCTTCTCCTCTCATCAGGGATGACAGCATCATCTTCCTACTC
>NW_008824421.1:1801003-1809595 GCF_000699105.1 Pygoscelis adeliae | reverse complement strand
CCTTATATCTTGGCTCTATTTAAATCTTATCACTCCTTCCTCCACAGCTTTGCAAAGAACATCATGTTTTGCCTGAGAGACTGCCAAAGTGTTTGTCGATGGGCTGATAATCTTGTTGCTTGACTACTGTCACCTCCACTTTTCCAGCTCTGGTGCCTCCAATCCTTTTGCCACTCATGTCTATGCCAAACACTACTGCTATTTTCTACTTTGCCTTTTGCTTATGTCTGCAGCTCCACCTTGCTTTCTTTTTACCATCTTACTACTTTAAACATAAGCTTCTTTCTTAAGGCTTTAAAGACTGCTACAAGGTAACATCACTATGATAATTAGATCTCCTTTGATACAAAAATGACAACACCAGTCCATGTTATTTTGCTAACCAACACCTCTGTGAATAACTTTCCTGATCTCTCATGATTGATATGTGACATGATATGAAAATACCTATCAGAACCCAGGAAAACTTCACAAGCGCATTCTTCAACTTCCTTCTTAAGTCTTTTCTTCTCTAGGTCTTCTGGTTAATCATGAGTATTTTGGAGGGTGAACTAAGACCACTCTGTAGCATGCAGAATCACATGGATGAAACGGCATCTCCTCCACCACAGAAGCCAGGAAACAGGAGGCAGGCAGGAGAGAAAATAGGAAAGATGGCTTAGTAATCACAGCTTTAAACCAGGTCTTAGATAAACTGCATCCTGACCTGGCTTGACTCCAGACTGCTTATATCAGGGAAAGTCAACGTCATCCAATTTTCCAGGCTGGAGGGACAAAGGGCTCTGCAACCCCACGGGGACCACCCTGGTGCAGCAGGTGGGCAGCGAAGGCAACACAATGGCCAGTGGGGTCAGCACGGCTGCTCCCCGCGCCTGGCACTGGGCTTGGACACAGGGCGCCGAGCTGACCTCAGACAGGCTTCACGGAGTCCTTGCAGGGAGATTGGGAGGCTTGGGAGACAGAGGCTACTATTTATGAGTCCAGCATTAGTTTCTCTGATTTCATATCTAACTTCTCAATGGTAAGAATAATAGACTCTAGTTTCATGTTTACTCACTCTTTTTTATGTAGACTTTGAACTACGACAGAATTTAACACCTGTGACAGGGAGAGTTTACCTTTTCTGTTTGATCTTTTTTTAATGAAAGCTCTTGTCCAGGTTTCCTGCACTTACTTGCTAAATAAACAGATCTTCAGACAACATCCATCAGCTTACCTCAACTGACATCACTTTGAAAGGGCACAGAATTATGCAAGTTTACACATGATGATGAAAGTGCCCAACAGTCCTTTCTTTAAAACTTTATATGCAGCTCTAACTAAATACCTCCAGTTATAGTCAGTATGAAATTGTTCTCTTCTCAAAACAACGAGAAAGACCTTAAAGGTTTAGTCATGAGGATACAGGGCCTGGAAGACAGAAGGTCCAAAGCAGAAGACTCCATGTGATATAACAGGACTCAGAAGTGGGATAAGCTTCAAAAAACTAGGTGGGAGAGAAAACAGTCTCGTTTTCTCTAGCTTTTTTCCTGCTTATAAGCCCAAGTGACCTTTGATTTGAGAAAAGGAAGGTAAGCATACCATAGTCATACTGCCAGAAGTTTGTACCATCACTTAGAGCTCAGTCCCACATTGCTGGTTTGGCATTTGGCACAGATGACAGGGGGAGACATTTCAAGCAAGGGAAGGGACAAGAGCCTCTTAAATTGATAATTAAGTTTGTGAAAATGACAGTCAATCAATTGGTTCACATTGACAAGGTCTACTCCACGCAGCTTAGAGATGCTAAAATGTTCAGAAAAACGCAAAAACCACAATATAAGAATGTAAAATACATGGTAACTCAAATTAAAAAAATGCTGTAGCATTAGTAAGCTAAAATTTTCTTATATTGAGAGGGCAGACATATTAATGACTCTGGTTTCTGTATGATTGGTTCCTGCTGTACCAGGATTGTAAAGGTATGGCCTCGGGTTAAACCTGCACCCTGCGTAACACCATTCACTAGATTTGTACTGATGACAAATTTGACTTTTATCTCATTCTCAGCTTCATTCACTGTGACCCCTCTGCCTTTTCCATCCCGATGTCAGGAATCTGGGTCTTCAGTTTAGTTATCCTTATCTTATCCTTATCAGGAACAGAACGGATAAAAGACAAAGTAGCAGAGAAACCAGCAGAAGCTCCTCTGTCACTCCTCAGCATGGCTTCCTCCTGACAAGCAGTGACTCCCTTTTCCCTTTAGCCCAGCAGAGCTGGAGGAAGCTTCCTCTTACGTGTCACAACCTTCAGCTCTGAGATTTGACTAAAGGAAGCAAGTCCCTTTTCCCTTCCTCACCCAAAACTGTCACTCTTCCCAGATGCCTGCTGGCTCATCAGTGTCCTCCAACAGGCAGCTTCGCTACACAAAAATCTTCTCTATTTTCCTTTCCAGCTACTTGCTGTGCGATACCTTGATGACACTGCCATACCCTCTGCAAGGAGGAGAGGCCCACAGCCCATTCTCTCCTACACTCCCTCTGGAGTGTTTACATACAGCCACTCATCTTTCCAGAATTCCTTGCTGTAACTGCCTGCCTGGACTGTATAGCCCCAAATTTCTTTTGTTGGAGGGGAATACAAGCAAGGCACAGCTGAGGTCGGAACCTATATTACAGAGGTCACATTTTTTTCTGAGGCAAGGGAATACTCATTCAGTCAGCTCAAAAATACCCTGTGACTGAATAAATTCCGAAGAAACTGAAGAGGAGATTAGAGGACCAAATCCCAGGCAAGGGAAAACAAGCAGTTGTGACGGTTAATAGACACAAGGACAGCTCATAGGAAAAGAATAATGAGACATGGAGCATGATGTAAAAGAAACAGGCCAGATGGCAGTACAGCTGTGGAGAAACTCGGCTAGCTCTGAAATGAGTCTTCAGTTATTCAGACTGCTGACTGCAGATCCAAGCCACTGACTGCAAAAAAAGCTCTGGTTGTTTCAAGAAAGTGGCAGTTTGTTAACAATTACCCAATTGAAAGCAAAGTGGAGCAGGTGATGCTAAGAAATCTACTACAGCACGTCTGATGAAGAACCATACAAGAACGTCCATGGCCTCTCTTTCTTCCGATAGCACAGATTTAGAGATACTTTAGAAAGTAGAGTTGTAACTTAAACCTTAAGTAACAGAACAGCTAATAACTTTACTCTGTATAGGATTATCCAGTTGACAACAGTTCCAGGAAATCTTTTGAGGTCATGCAATACCTCTGTGGATGACTCAGTACAAAAATAGGAAAATTAATCTATAAAGTAGTGTTGTGAAATAGTTTGAATATGTAGTAGTATGGAATTTCTGTGATATCATATATTTCATGAACACTTGTAGTCTACCAGTGACAAAGACTGCAAAGGAAAAACTTAATGCTAGTCTAATTCAATTCATATGTGAATCAGAACAATTTTTCAGGGACACCAGAGCTCTCATGTTAGGTTCCTAGCTCTCATGCTAGATTTTAAAGCAGCTACTAGCTACCTAATATACAGCATGATGCTGTTCTTACAATAGTTAAACGGAGCAGCATTTCAGTCTTGGAGTAGTGTGCTGAATGGAAATCCCAGAAGTCTCTTTTGGGTGACTGGGCTATGAACCAAGAACCAGTCTCCGAAGGAGTAGAAAATGAGTAGCAGCAATGACCTCAAGTGACTTCACATGCAAGTTCCTAGAAACTGTATATTATTTGACTCATCATCTGGGACTTAAAGAATAATTCTGCAGCAGCTGATATAAAAATATCCAGAATATTGCTGTTCCTACCTATGCTACTAGAGCAGAAAAATAGCTTCAAGCGTAAGAAAGGCAGAATTCAGTGCAAGAATATTCAAGTATCCAGAGAAATTTTAGTGTACACCATCAAACACTAGCTGAATGGTTTGCCTAATTAAGCAATGCCATCAGTCTGCAATTCACTGGCACTCTCCCATGCAGTTCTAGTGGTTTTCAGTGGATCATGACAAGTGTCAGTACCAAGTGCTTGTCCTTGAAATACTAATGGCTGGATCAGGCTGTAATTCAGATGAGAGATCAACTGTCCACCACTGTATGAGCAGTGCTGGGGAAGGCAGAAAGAATACATTGGATTTCCCCACCTAATTAAATCCTCCGCTGTATATCATCTATTTTTGCTGGTTTTCCTACAGCCTGTTGAAACATTACAGGACATCTATGTGCCCCAAGACCAGATTGCTTTGTTTTTGTGCTGCTTCATCATCACGCTCCTTATCTACATAGGAAAGGAACTGCTGTTTTATTTCATTGAGAAGCATCAGCTGTTTGTTATTGTACTGACTTTGTTATATCTAATTAAAAATCTCTGAATTTTTTTGCTTGCTATTAGTTCTTCCTCTCTCATGTCAGCCTTCACTGAAATTCCTGACCATAATCCACAATGTTCAGATAGAAGGATGAAAGGCACCTTACGACAAGGATTAGCCGTGTGATATGAGCCATTGCTGGTTTTTTTCTGGTACTTCACTTCTGGAGAATTCATCCTGCCCTCCTGATGCCCTGTCAGCCCTGTCAACTATTTCACTGATAATAAACTGTTTCCTTTATTAAAAAATCATTTAACTAATTGACTATGGTGTAAGAATGAATGAAGCAAATATGTACTACAACATTTTGTCAGCTTCTTGGGAGCTAACAAACTGTCTTCTCCAATGCTATGTATAATGCCATCCTAAATATCCCAGGCAAGAGGATCTGACTTTACCATGGGAGGTTATTCTAGAATATAACAGCTATTGCCAGGAACATCTGACATTGTACATTTCTCTCTCCATACATTCATGCTTTCTTTTCCAGGTATTAGTCTTAAAGTAAACCACCACCAAGGAAAGAGAAGACCATTACTTTTAATAAATTATGGCACAATCTTGTGCTGTGCTCACTTTAGAAAGCGCTGACCAGTTAGACACTAGATTAAAGAGATTTCTCTCAGACTCCTTGATTTTAGATGATTGCTAAGCAGAAAAAAAAAAAAGCAATCACTAAGCAAAACAGGCAGAGAAAGAGAAATTAACAGAAGATTGGGGAGCAAAGAATAGATCAGGGAAGAAAATACTAGGAAAGATCTGTTTAAAGGAAGACTGAAGTTCGCAGGTAAAGCCCTAATGCACTGCTGGGATCAACAGAGCATGGCAACAGGTTATTCTGGGAGCTGAACCAGTTCACTCAGACATTCTTCATTATTTTTATACTGATTAGAGCCAACTGAAGGGTATAAAAGGGATTATATGGCACGGCTGTCTACAGTAACTGAGAACAAAACTAAGGAAGTCAGTTCTAGTCTCGTCTAATTCAGCCTGCACTAGACAAAAGCCCCACTGTGAGCCTAGAAACCATTTAGAAAGAGAATATTCATACCTCTTTCCAGTCATAGATCATACTGCTCATTTTTAAAAGTTCTCTATGAGCCTCAGCTTGACACCACTGTAAACCTATTTAGGCTATGCAAGCTTAGACTTTGGCTCTAAATGAGCACGCAAAAAGAAGAAACATATATCAAAACCTCATTCCCCATTCCCAAACTCAATTTGGTAAATAGAACCAGCCATAAATCCTGAAAATGTTCTTGACTGGTTCTTTTTTATTAAACTTTATCACCCATGCAGGTCTCGGTTATCAGCTAGACACACACACTAATAAAGAGAAAGAACTCTTACAGCAGCTAGAACGTGAATTAGGAACGTTACGCTTGATTTAGAGTTTGATGCAGAAGAAACAGATTTTACATCAGTATTACTGGCTGGATGCTTTTGCTTTGCAGCTAGGTGGGCATTCTTCACTTCAGGAAGAAGAAAGTTACTGCCATGCTGCAGTTCCAGTCCACTAATTTGCTACTGCAAGGTGAAACCTAGATACCCACTGTTGAAGCGTATCATCCCTTTGCACCTTCAACTGTCTCTGTCACTCCCCTTGTGAGAGTCTTTGTGGCTTCTAAGATCTCTACAATCTCTCTCTCTTTCCACCCCCTCCATGACTTTCTGGTCCATCCAGCTGTTCACTGCCTACTAAAATCTCTCTCTCCTGGGGATAAGTGCGGATGAAGATAAATATTTCATAATCTGCAGATCTCTTAAAATCCTAGAAGAAAGAGGAATGGTAGGCATGGTTTCCTTGACAGACTCTGGTCTTCCCACACAGATTATTTGCTTTATTGAGAGAATAACCCTGATTTCAATAGAAGGCCATAAAGAAGATTCCTAATTGTGTTGAAGATATGGGTCCTGAAAGGATTTCTTACCAGGCGTAAGATGTAACTGTAGCTGATCTAGAGGACCGTGGATGGCAGAGCTCTGCCATTAGTTAAAGAGTGAAGAAATATGCTGCCAGTTGTTGATATGGCCTGTGGCTTTATCTCCGTTTTAGTTCTTTTTATGAATGTATTGTCACACAGACGTCTCATGGAACAATGCCGCTGATGAGGGTTTGTCTTATCATCTTACTGAAAAAATTATGTTCGTACACAGAAACTGTGATCAGAGCTATCCTGTGGAAAGTTTCATACATGCATATGCTTCTCAGTGTAGACAATAACCACATTATTATCTACAATTATAAACAGCTACCATTTTTTTTGCAGTCCAGACCAGTCCTATGACTTCTCACTAAGTTGCAGCTGAAACACAACTTATGGTGGAGTAAAGGATAGGCATCTTCTACTGAGCAGCATGCAGCAGCAAGGATTCTTTGCTATTTTCAAGACTATAAACTTTCGGGGACACAGTAGAGTGAAGACACCGAGAAAAGCCTAAACATTTTGCCATAATAGAAAGCCAAATTTGTTTCTGTACAAACACCTGCCTGTTACCAAACAAATACCTTGGCTTTTAGAAGAACTTCTTGTATGGTGAGATTTACGGAGACTACTTCCTTTCTCTTTGCAGGGTAAAAGATTGAGAGGACCTGACCATACTTAAACCAACAGATTTCTGTAAGCACCTTGGCAACTCAGAGGCAAGAACATTAACTTTTTGAAAGCTAAAGTCAGAACATGTGAAAAACATGCAGAAAAACCAACTTAGTCTCTCCAAACAGGTCTTCCTGGAGTCCCTTATCATCATGCCCTAAAGCACCAGTGAACTGTGAGAGTTTTATAATTCTTTTCAAACACAGAACATTGTCCAGCCATTTAGACTGAGTTCTGATATGACTATTTGCGCAATATCAATTCATTAAAGACTAAACTTAGATGCTGCAATAAACAGCAGTTGCGGGACCAGGGTTAGGCACAGGTCATTCTACGCCTTCCTATATTCTTCAAATCTTGGGGTCAGAAAGGATCCAGTCTGGTCTCTGGCATGATTCAGAGCAGCCACATCTGCTTAAAATTAGACCCTGCTTCATTGAGCCAGTGGCCTTTGTGGAACTGTCTCTTGTCTTACTTCCTTGCTCTAAGGGACATCACCTTTGTGGGTGAATAAGTGTTGATTAGTTCCCCTCAATAGAACGCTTTTTTTTTTTTTACAGAACCCTGTTAATTATCCAACTTTTATAGCTGCAGAGTGATGACAGCTGAAGCAGACCCAAGAGTCAGGTCCCACACATGTTATTAAAGATTCCTTTCAGGACAGGAAACCATCTTACTACTCCTCCATTGTTAATTCACTTTCCTGGGTGATGAAATGAGCTAAATGGCAGGTGCCGGCATGTGTAGTGGAAGTGTATGCAGTAACAGGAAAAGTGGGCGAAATCTGCTACAAAAAAGGAGAGAAGAAATTAAAAGAAGGAGCAGCGCCATGTGGACAGGAAAGAATTAAGCAGCAGATTTAGGGTGACAGGCATGATGATGCTATAAGAAAAGAGGAAACGATACGCTGTTCAGCATACATGTTATGCATAACCATAAAATGAGGATTGAAACAGCCTTCATTAGAATGCCTATGAGGCGAAGCAACCCCTATGGGATATAAGGATAACAAAGCAGGAAAAATAACTGGCAATAATTTTTAAATACTTTTCACCATTGCAAGTCAAACGATTTTGTATTTTCCAGATGCCACTTTTTTGAGAGCTTACTTGGTATAAGGAGAGACAGGTATCTGTGTATAAAACCCATGTAACGGCTAGTTACTAAATGCATCTGACAAAAAAATCCATGTTGGAACCTATTTTTTGTATTAGGATGCATTAGAAACGGGCTTTACTCCGCTCAGAATGCCTCCCTGCGCCCAGTGGAGTACCGGACCTTCTCGGTGAAACCCGGCTGTCCTGATGTGAAAATTCTGTGCGTTTTCTAAGGATATTGGTAACAGTAAGCAGTCTTTTCAGCCCGACTCCGGTTTCCCGGTGAAATGTGAAGACCCGTTCTTCCTCATCCCGGGGTCTGGGGGGGGGTCGTTGGACGGAGCAGCCGAGCCCCGGGCCGGGGGCTGGGGCCAGAGCCGGGCCATCTCACACGTACACAGGCACTACACCGAAAGCAGATGGGGAAGGCGGAAGGTGCAGGCTGCCGGGACGAAAGAGGGGGGCAGTCAGCGGCACACAGAGCCTGATTTAATCGCGCGGGCTCCATGCGCCCGCAGCCCCGGCCGGCCGCCCCCGCGGCGCC
>NW_008824421.1:1797648-1800730 GCF_000699105.1 Pygoscelis adeliae | reverse complement strand
GCCGCGGGCGGGGGCGGCGGCGTGGGGCCGGTCCGAGGTAGTCGTTAGCGGCCCTGGCACAAGCAGTCGGACCCCGCAGACGAAACTGCCCGTGGTGCAAAGCTGGGATGTGCTGTCCGTACGCAAGGAGATGGGCATCACGCAGGAAGAAATGGTGGTCTGCGGAGACCGAGATAATAAAAACGGGATGAGTCCAAGTCCATACGTTTAGGGATGAATAATCACAGTTTATGCTATGAACTGCGGCATCGTCAATTTGGAAGTGACCGAGAAGGAAGGATGTGGGCTACGAGCTGCCACTGGTGCAGCTGTGAAAAAAGGAAATGTGATCCTGGGTATTTCCACTATGAAATGCCACAGTAGAAGCCCATTCAGGAGACCGTGCTGTTCTGGTTCGGTCATGCGATTCTGGTCACTCATACTCAAATACAGGTGACCTGGGACTAGCATACCTGCTGAGAAGACTTAAAAGGGAGATAAAGAGAATGGACAACCTGTAAGCCTTTGCAGAACAAAGACTGAGAGCAGATACGATCACTTTGCATAAATACCTTGGGTGACTTAAGCCTGAGAAGGGACAAGAACTATGTAAGCTAAAGGTGAAGTGTTTGCACAGAAGCAATCAAGCTGTAAATGGGTTGCAAATATATTTTGGTTGGAAATCAGGAGATTTTTTTTTCCCTGTAGAGAGTGCTGGCCTGCAACAGCCTTTCTATGGAAGTAGGAGGGTGAAGAGTACTGAATACTTAGCTAGCTAGAGGCCTCTCAGTTCATGACAGAAATTACATATATATTTGCAGTAGCAGGGGAACTGGACTTGAGCAGGATGTCCCCTCCAATCGTCTTTTCTTAAATGGGACAGGAATGTCTAGATACCACAGTGATAAATCATGCAAATAAGTAAATACATAAATAGTCATGACATTTCTAATGTACTTATCCAGGGATCTCCAACGGCTATGCAAACGTGAATGCCAGATACATATCTATCACTCAGGAAAAAGCTAGGCGGGTATTATTAGCTTCATGTCGAGCTGGAAGACTGAAGTATAGAGAGGTTGAGTATTTGGCACGAGTCTATTCCAAAGGTTTTATTTTCAGTGACCGCAAAGCTCCGTTGGGCTGAACTAGCAGCACACAGAAGCTCTGGAGTGCAAACACCCATGTAGAAAGCCTTCCTAGAGCAACGAGTAAGAGGTCTATACCTGCCTGCTTTAAGAACCGCTGCTTAAGGCTGGATGAGGGCCTAGTCAAAGTTTCTTGGGAGTGGCCTCTGTTGTACTGTAATACAGTATTCTTTATATCCTGGGGATAATGGAAGATAATCAGAAGCAGCTCTGTCAATCAGAGCAGCCTTGAAGTGGCTCTATATTTCACTTGAGGACATCACAATAATGGAAGAGTTCTCCCTCCAAGTGAAAGAACAATGTGACTGAAAAATAGGCTATGTGAGTAAGTGGCAGAACTGAAAGGGAACCACAGTAACCCTAAATTCTCTTCTAACCACAGTGAATGCAAGTCTTCCTTTACATTCATCCAGCAGCAAAAATGAGAAAGCCTATTACTTTGCATCAGCCCTCGTTCGCTGGCCTGTACTTCCCAGATATTTGTCCATGCTCTCAGCACAAGGCAGTCTAGTGAAAAAGCAGACACTTTCCTTTGCTAAACTTGGCCCAGAAAAAAAACAACTGGCACATCTCGGCAACAGGCTTTTAAGAATTTATCAAAGGAAAAGTGTTGGTCTACCTGTGTAGGCACATACCTCATAACAAAGGTCAGCTCTCAGAATACTCATCTGCAGTAAGGAGAAATATGAAGTCTGTCCCTGCTCTCACGTGATCCTTTCTGTTCCACACCCCAACCCTGTGGTCTCGGGCAAAGCTGAGATACTTACAAATCTTCTCACCTAGAAACCATCACTCTCCCATTATATCTGAGTTCTGGGTTGAAAACATTTGTATACAGCAAATAAATCATCTGCCTATAACGGGTTCTCTGTCTGCACTTTTCCCCTGCAGGTTATTTTTCTGTTCCTTAAATATCCAGCTTCTTCCCTTAAGTATCAGAAGAGCCCAGCAGAGCCCTAGCACCTTAACTTTCTAGCACTTCCGATACCTGCAGCACTCCACTTAGTGGTAAGCTGAACCAGACCACCTTCTATGATGCTGGGTAAACCTTGGGAGTTTATCCCGGTTCTTTCATTGATTTGCTACAGGGTTTGTACAAGTGAGTTCCTTTGTGTCAGTTTTCCCCACTGGAAGAATAATAGTTCAGTTTAGTCTCGTGATGTACGAGTGCCTCCTGAGTCACGGAAGGCTGTCAATCTACCGGAGAGAAAATAATTCCCATGGAATGGCATCTGTTTTGTTACAGGTGAGTTATTGGACAGCTTCGCCTCCTAATTCTTGATACTATCTATTTATGTTTCTACAAACAAATCTCCACGCTGCAATCCTTCACCTGGGAAGGGAAATGGAAGAAATGAAAAAAATGGCTTTAAGCAACCTGTTTTCTACAGCAGACATCAACATGGCTTTTCTTTGTTACCGTTTTTCCTTTCTGTGAGGCATTCACCATGTTGACACAGCACATACGGCAGAAAAAAATTCTGGGCTGGACTCTGTACCATTGATGTTGAGTCATTTACACCATTGCTAGCAACCACCAAGTGAAATGGTTGTGTAAACCTCCTCCTTGGACCTTTATAAATGGTGCCAAATGCAAAGCACTGGAGCATCGTATTGTGTACTTTCTCACATATTCTAGGCTTCACATTTTGGCACGTACAGTATCATTCCCCCATATTTCTAGGCAGTAGTCATGTTTGTATTTAGGCCTGCATCAAACAATTCCATAAGCTCATGTGAGGTCAAAGCTTGTCTTAAATAACTAAGAATGACAGGTAGGAAAATCCATTTATTTGGAATTTATGAATGCTGGATAAGGTTATAAAATTGCTGTATCATGGAAAGGTTAAGGTTATAGTGAATTAGCAATTTGCTACTACAGCTGGTGTCATGTAACTCCCTGAAAAGGGAAAAAAATGTAAGTGAGTCACTGACATTAATAGTCTTCCATTTAA
>NW_008824421.1:1791490-1797630 GCF_000699105.1 Pygoscelis adeliae | reverse complement strand
ATGGCTGCCCTTGCACCCAGTGGTCTGTAAGAGCTGGGGGTGTGTCATGGAAAAATCCCAGCAAAAGAAGGAACAAAGAGCAGGAAGTGGCTTTTGAAAACACGGATGTTAAGAGTTCAGGGGACTCAAAGGAGCACACTTAGACCAAGGGAAGTCTTTTGACCATTGTATTGGGAGAAGGAAAAGGTAACTTGTTGTGGGAGAATGAGACAGTGTGTGGAGCGTACACAGACGGTCTGTGGCAGACTCTCTCTTGGGAGGGAAAGGGACAGGAGAGAGAAATGTGAAGCTACACAGATTCTCCATGTCACAAAGGAAGTACGAGTGTGAAAAAGATGAGGTGCAGGAATATGGCTTTTAGGGAGAGATGCAAGAACTCTGAATGTCTGAAGTGAAATCTTTCCACAGAAACCAAAAGGCATGTGTCTCCCTCATCAGTAGGATTGGGTTTTTACCCAAGAAATCTGAAAAGTTTTGGTTTGCTGTTGTAATTTCAGGAGCTTGCTTGCTTCTGCCTTCCAGTTTTCCATATGTTCAGTCTCACTGTATTAGGAAGACTGTTCTAAATTACCCAGTCTTGGCCAACAGCCCCACTTGCAAAGTACGCTCCAAGCAGTGTAACATTAGGGATAAGCTACAGTCATCACAACGTGTCTGTACCTACTCTGTCTGCATTGCCCTACAGAAAACAGAGTAAGTGCTGGGCTGTGATAGGAACCCAGACAGCAAAGTAAAATGGCAATAGGGAAAGGAGCTTCTTCACATCAATCTCTTTCAGCTGGCGATTTCCTTGTGTGATGAGTGTGCACTGCAGCAAAATGGAGGACAGTTTAGGAGACTTTTTCTTCAATGTTGCCATGGGGCTGGAATGACCATAGCTACACCCTTTAGCAGTCACAGCTTCAGTTTTATCTTCATCTTGTGAAGAAAACAGAGCCCCAGTGCAGCCAGTACCAGTGACTGGGGAATGCAACTTTGCTTGCAAGCTTTGCTCTGGCTCTCCTGGGCAAGCCTCAGCCCCGGTGAAGACTCACCAAGCATCATCTGAGGTTTTCAGTGTTGACACACTGGTGGGTGGCAGGCAGCTCAGTGCCCTGTTCTCCGACTAGTGGCAACAGGAAGGAAGGAGAGGCACTACCTGAAGGAGAGGTTAGCTACTCAGTTTTTATGGACTGGCAGGACTGTACCCTCTGTCAGATCAGAGGGATCAAAGCAGCTCAAAGCTTTAAGGAAAAGATGGTATCAGAGACTTATACAAATGTCTTGGGTGGGGTGGGGGGGTCTGGGGAACCCAAAACAACAAAAAGAACAAAAAAATGGTGCAGCTGTGCTTGGTTTTTCATTATCTCCAGACTGGGCATTAGATTTTAAGAGAAACCTTGGGAACTGAGCCACCAAATAAAATTGCTTATAAATGTAAATTAAAGCACATTTAATCACAAGGTGCAAATGGTGCTTTTTAACTGTTCAGAGAGTACATTTAGGTTGTATTGATGTCTAAGCATTTCTTGTGTAAGAGCAGTAGGTCCCTAGGTGTCTGAATAAATAAGGCGTATTTGCCAGTAACAACAAACACAAAAATTGAAGCCACAGGTTCTCAATGATCACATGTTTTCAGACACGTGAGGGCCATGTTAAACCATGATTTAAAATAGGCAATAGTTAATTTTTAAGGACCCTGTCTCTTGGTGACATTAGTCAGTCCTGAGCCATTGACTCACTCAGACTCTCTGTCTAAACAGAGAGCAGCTTAGGTGCTTTCTCTTTTCAGCTATGAAATGTAAACATTTTTATGAGGGCAGAAATTGTGGTTAACATGCTACATGCTTGAAAATACCTTAAAGGTCTCATGACTTAGCTGAAAGTAGCTGACAGGAAGCACAGGAAAAGAGGAGCTCATCAAAAGACATTAAATACCTATCTCTATAACAAAGGTATGTTTCTCTATACAGGTTATTCAGCCACGAGGTCTCAGAAGACAAAGCCAAGTAATGCCTGTTCACAAATCAGCAGATAGCCTGTACTCTAGCAACAGGGACCTCATTTGAGAGATGAGAAAACAGCCTGATTTAGAGAGGGACAAGTCGTGTCTTCCACCTCTTAGATGAGTGTCCTAATCCATAGGCAATAGGTGATTCTAGGATGGCAGCTTCTCCTTCTGGAGCCAATTCTATTTTGAATCAAAAAGTAAATATGGCATTGAGAAAGGCAGTAACAGTCTGGCCTTAGAGCTACCTGATGAGAGTGGTCTTCAAGGGTGTCTAAGACTCACGTTTGAACCTCTGGCCTTCTGGACTCAGGATGTAATCTTGAACAAGGCTCTCTCGTAAGGCAGGTGAGTACTTTAGCTACCATGCTTAGATTTACCAGATCCATCTGGAACATACTTGTTCTGTCCCGTTAACATTGCAATGGGTAACTCGGTTCATCTCCACCTGCATCATCTTTAATGGTCTGTTTTCCCTCTGACCTAGTTACAGGACCTAAAACTTGATTGTCTTTGTCAAACTCAGATGTCTGGAAGGTCTAAGCATGCTGATCTGAAAAAAAAAGAAACCTTTGCTTTCTGGAAGGTTTGTGGTTTCATCTGATATGAAATGGAGAAATACCTTCAATCTTCAGAAATTTTAATGGCATGGGAAAATTATTTCTTTACAGTTGTAGTGCTGTTGTAGAGAACGGTAATAGAAATGCTAAGAGAATGGTATGAACGGGAATTTTCTGGGTGTGGAAGTACTGGAAGAGACATAAGGTTGGAAAAGGACTATAGGAGTGGCATGTATTGATGGCACCTAGATTAGCAAATCATCAGGGCCCGGGCACACATACATATGCAACTTCTCAGAACACCCATGTTGAGAGACAAAGAACAGTAAATCCTGATTACTCACAGAGGTGGGACAGGATGGACAGACTGATCATTGTCAGCTCCAAAAGAATACAAAAAGGCATGTGTAAAACCAGCACATGGTCACCAACCTGCAAAGGACACAGATGTGAGGAGGACTCAGTAGCTGATGTCTTTGTCCTCTGCATCATTGCAAGGAATCCTGGCCAGACTGCCTGCATACGTGTGGTTTGGTGCCTGTGTGCTGGACAGACTGCTTGAACACTTGCATACACACCCCCAGTGCCTGACTGCTCCCGGGTTGCTTGGATGCACACATCCTGGTGCTTGTACGTGGCTGTGAGAGCATGTATGTGAATGAATGACATCTGGTTTGTTTCAGGTTTTGATTTTACAATAAAATCACCTTCCCCTCCTATAGGGCCTGGCATTGGGATTTGCTACAACAGTGTTTCAAAATTTCCTACACTGAGTATTCCTGAAAATTTAGGCCATATGGCTTTATGGGCTTAAGTGACATCCAGAATTTAATTTTTGTGTGTTTGTTTGAGTTCACGAAGTGATTTATAGTTAAATAGTTTAAAAGGGAAAGTTAGATCATTAGTTTCATTTACAGCCACTGGTTTAGACAACCGTAAAGCAATCCCCATGGGTGATGCCACGTACTGTAGCTATCCAATCAGATAATAAGAATGAATGCAAATTGAGCCATTGAGCCTATGTGGTTTTAAGAAAGCAGAGAAAGATCTGTGGCCACCAAGATGCTGCAGAATACAGTTTGCTGAGCAAATAGAGAGACTTGTTGACTACAAAACAAAATTGAGGGGTGCTGTGTGCATCATTGTGGCTTAAATTAATGACAGAAACTCTCTTACTCAGACATGGATTATCAGTGTGGGTTTTTCATTGTGGACATTGGAGTGAGTGTTGAAGGCAATGCTTACCAAGTGGAAAAACAGATATGTGATTTTTATTAGCATTGCATAGGAAATCTATCTATTAGCAGGGAAAAAAAGAGCCTAATCTCACTCTTGGATAAAAAGGGATAAAGTTTTTTATATATACATTTGTGTATACACGTATAGGCATGTTGATGCCTATATGTATAGGCATCAACAAATACGGCTTTTACTCATTAGAGTTACAAAGATGCCAGTAAGCATAATCATGACTCAGCACATACCTCTCAGTCTGTGTTTGAAAGGATATTAGTAGGGCAATATCTGAATAACTGAATTTGAGGAATCTAGAATCTATGGTCTTTTTAATTCTTCATAAAATATGGTTGGTTATTACACTATAGCCTTCTTCTGACCTTAAAATGAGGTTTAAAAGGAGAACTGATGTACGTCATGTCAACCTTTCTATTTACACCCTGTCATAACTGCTGGATGTCAGATTTGTTAAAGGGGGTAGTACACAGGCCTCAGAACTACAATACTTGAGCTTTAATTTTGCTTATTCCACTGGCTCCTTTACTTGTCCACGGGCAAGTCATCTAAACCAAAGTTTCAAAATCATCAGCCTAACACTGGTATTGCACTGTCATTAGTGCTTAGACACCCCTTTGTGACTTTTGATACAAAATCACAAGCTCAAATTCAGCTTTGCCTAAGCAGAACTCTGATGCCTGTGGAGAGCTCATTCTTGTGCTGTGGGAGAGCCTGGTGGCATTATTCAATGGCATGCTCTCGTATCATATATAAGGCAGAGAACATGTATCAGGATAAAGATCAGAAAATCTAAAATTAGCCATCACCATTAAAGTAATTATTTTGCTGAGACTCTTTTATCAGATGCCACTGTTAATGGCACCCTTACCTGGATGGCAAGACATAACACCTTCCCAGGAGAAACACATACTCTTCCAGGCAACTTCAAAAGTCTGGGGGCTAATCTGTGCCTCAGATGCTGCTGTCCTGCATCACTGCTCTTACACCAGACCAAAATTACTCAGCACCTCCTGTTGCTTTAGAACAGCAAACCCAAACCTTGTGTGGAGTCCAGAGGTGGTATTTTTTTCTGCAGTTGCCTCACAGCAGCTGCCAATGGCAAAGACTGGCTGCAGTGTAAGAAAGCTAACAGGCAGGGCTCTGAGGCTTCACTCCTTAAAGTACCACAGGCTCCTTCTATAAACCCTCATCAAGTCATTTAAATGCAGCGTCCAAATCTGTTCATTTCTAAAACAGATCCTGATTCAAAGCTTATTTATCTCAAAATACAGTAAAATATAAGTATGTTTTGGATTCACTACAATTTTTTTTTAAATGAAAGATAAAGTCACTTTAACTATAGACTTTGTGCATATGTGTGTGTGTGAAATGTGTATATGGGCTAAAAACTTTGAGCTCTTGTATGCAAAATTTAAAATAAAATGTTCTTCCAGCAATGTTTTTTCACTTTTATCATAACTTTCTGGCTTTCAGGAAACCTTTTTTTCCTATTTCCATTTCAAAAAGAAACTTGCATTAGAAAATAGATAAAAAAAGAAAACGCAGAATAATTGGCATATTTCAACCAGCTCATCTAAGAACACTGCAGATTTCACTTGGGTATTTCCTGCCTTGAAATCTGTTCTTGGCATCATCACACAGAGATAAGTAATCCGCTGAGAGTACCCTCTGCTCCAAGGGCCCCTCCGGGCTACGAAGAATTGGTTTAGGAGCTCCACATTGGCTTTTCTCCCAGCTCCAGCATACAGGGAAGATCAGGAGCACAGCTGGTAGGCGCTAAGCCCTGGGTAGTCTGTGCTTCACAGGACCTGAAGAGGCACAGCACAAATTACACTAGCCCTTGGGAGGCTCTGGCTCACAGTAAGAGTTGTTGCGGCCCCTGCAGGACTCCGGAGTATGAATCTAAAGGTAACTTCAGATAATTTTGCTTCCCTGCCTGCAATCATTCCCCTCCTGCCTGAAGTGCAGGAACTGAGTAACTGAGCATAAGATCCATTATGTCCTTCAGCACTAGGATATAAAAGCCCAATTTCTTTAATTTTTTTTTTCACTGTGAAAGCTGGATATACAAATCAAAACCAGTACTGCTGGCTCTTAAAGATTTTATTGTAAATCACAGTCACTAGTCATGTGATTACATGATTACACAATAAACACTTTCTTTTCAAGTTTCCAGCTCTCAAAATTATGTAAACTCCAGAACAAGACTTGAAGCCCAGAATCCAGATGACAATTTAAAGAGCTCTAAGGCTCTTATTTGCTTAAAAAGAAAATACTTCTCAGTTTTAAGCCAATCGTGACTTTGAAATCTGAGTCATGATTTCTGAATATTTGGGCTT
>NW_008824421.1:1790160-1791467 GCF_000699105.1 Pygoscelis adeliae | reverse complement strand
TTTGTAGCACTAAAAATGTTGTGGATGCAGACCTGAATACAGTTTTGGTGCATATGCTGTTCTTTGAGAAGCATCCTGCATATGGGAGAGGCAGAAGAAACAAATATTAGTGCAGTGTTTTTTATGGCAGTTGCCTGTTTTTTAACTGAATTTTGTGGAACATGTTATAACAATAGCAGTTCTCACTGCAAAAGTTGCAACTGTCTCAGAGAGGCACTAAGTCTGAAACGCTATGTTTGTATGAGAGTTTGTCAAAGCCTATTCTTTTCTTTCATTTTAATAGATATTCTTTATGGCTCAGTTTTTGCTTGGCTCCCTTCTTCTGTCCTACTTCTGCAACACTGCAGAGCCTCAGGATCATAACAGGAGATCACTTCTGTATGAAATAAGATGGTTCAATAAATCTTTAGTCACAGTTGACCAAAAATATCCAGTTTCCCTTCTGTGGGTACGTTCACAAACTGCACTCCCAGCACATAACTTCTAAAGCTTATGATGTTCTTTACCTCAACTTGCTTCAGACTTCAGGGTAAGGGACATCTCTTAACATCACAGAAGTGCTCATTGGGCTGTAGTTTTTGACAAAGATGAAACTGGAGAAATGCCATAAATGTTGCCAAACAGCCTGTTGCTATTAAAGATACACATTGGGGTTAAAGCCATTGTTTTCTTTCTAGATCTGTGTTATACTTTGAAACACAGGTTTGGTTCTTTTCTTAGTAATAACTGTTTGATCAGACGGGCTTAAACAGTGACAATGTGAGGGTGGACTTTGGCCTGTTCAGGATACTGGTTGAGAGAGTCCCCTGGGAGACAGTCCTGAAGGGCAAAGGGGTCCAGGAGGGGCTGTCCCAATGTGCCGTAAGAAGAACGGGTGGGGAAGACGACTGGCCTGGCTGAACGGGGAGCTTTTGCTGGGACTCAGGAAAAAAAGGAGAGTTTACCACTTGTGGAAGAAGGGGCAGGCAACTCAAGAAGAGTACAGGGATCTTGTTAGGTCGTGCAGAGAGGAAATGAGAAAGGCAAAAGCCCAGCTAGAACGCAACCTGGCCGCTGCTGTTAGAGACAACAAAAAATGTTTTTACAAATACATTAATGACAAGAAGAGAGCCAAGGAGAATCTCCATCCTTTATTGGATGCGGGGGGGGAACATTGTCACCGAGGATGAGGAAAAGGCTGAGGTACTCAATGCCTTCTTTGCCTCAGTCTTTAACAGGCAGACCAGTTATCCTCAGGGTACTCGGCCCCCTGAGCAGGAAGACAGGGGTGGCAAGCAGGATGAACCCCCCATAATCCAAGAGGAAGC
>NW_008824421.1:1786548-1788966 GCF_000699105.1 Pygoscelis adeliae | reverse complement strand
AGCCTGGAGAAAAGGAGGCTGAGGGGAGACCTCATCGCTCTCTACAACTACCTGAAAGGAGGTTGTAGCGAGGTGGGTGTTGGTCTCTTCTCCCAAGTAACAAGCGATAGGACGAGAGGAAATGGCCTCAAGTTGCGCCAGGGGAGGTTTAGATTGGACGTGAGGAAAAATTTCTTTACTGAAAGAGTGGTTAAACATTGGAACAGGCTGCCCAGGGAAGTGGTTGAGTCACAATCCCTGGAAGTTTTTAAAAGACGTGTAGATGCGGCGCTTAGGGACGTGGTTTAGTGGGCATGGGCATTTAGTTGGGTTGATGGTTGGACTCGATGATCTTAGAGGTCTTTTCCAACCTTAATGATTCGATGATTCTATGAGTCTAATGCTGGATCAGAGGACTGGATAGTTTGGGACAATTTCAGCAGATGCTAAAGAGCCAAATGGTCAAATACTACAGTTAAGACATATACTCTTGGAGTGAAATCTTAGAGAACAAAGCCTGAAAGAGTGAGTGCTCCATCTGCTTTCACAGTTCTCTGGACCATCATAAAAATGCTGTGCTGCAGAAACCATTTACACATGGAATATATGGTGATGATAATTTTCTTTTTTGCCAGGCAACTGGATCAGTTAATGATAAGCAGAAGTAAATCACACATGAGTATCTAACCAGAAATTCCTGAGGACTAGAAGTATAGTCTTAGAGATCAGTCGCTTCCCAGGTTTACGGCTTTCCACCTTATGCACAGATATTCACTGGATATATCATCAGCTAATATATCCCAAGAAATAGAGACACTCTTGGAATTGACACAGTAACAAACTGTCTTCGATTTTCCTGTATTTTTTTTCTGCCATGTACCTTTCAAATGTAGATTTACCTGCTACAATTTGCAAGGACAGAAATTTGGCTACTTTGCCGCTCTCAATTGCTGCCAGTCACTAATGTAAGAATTAGATGAGGACAAACATCTTCTAGTAAAAAAATTCTCCTTTCTGACAAGAATGGCATTTTCTCCAAACATGCTTTGTTTTGAATCCTTTTAAATGTTTCCAGTATTCCAAAAGCAAAAATCCTTGAACTGCAAACGACCAAATGAAAGTTTCCAAAAGAACCTTTGGAAGAAATGTGCATTTTTCTTTTCAAGAAAGTATTTCCACCTCAGTCCAAGAATAATTGCAACAGCTGTTGAAATTCCAGGATCACCTCCTTCCGCTCGTGACAAAGCATGGAGCAGGGAATATGTGGAACACCATCTCCCGCATAGTTAATATTTCTTTTCCAGTGACTAAAGAATACAGGGCTGAAGCCTCCTGTGATGCCTAAAAAGAGGAGCTGATAATTACTATTAGCTCCTAGCTTCTTGTGCACCTGTAACCTTCTCAGTTGGTAGAGCATGGGAAACTAAAAAGTCCTTGACTAGTGTAAGCATTACCTAGCAACAACTAAAACATCAGTGTGTTATCAATTTTGTTATCCTCCTAAATCCAAAACACAGCACTGTACCAGCTACTAGAAAGGAAATTAAGTCTATCCCTGCTGAAACCAGGACACGAGCACTGCCTGACTGAGGAACTTCTGGTCCTTGACAAAGAGCATTTACACAATCCTCTTGGTACCACCTCGGTTCTTTGTGGACCCTAGTCCTTGACCCTTGGTCATCCCTTCAGCAACTTCAGCTCTGTTCTCTTTCTCGCTGGTTGACTCCAGTGAAGTTCATCTGTGAGGCCTATGAAGCATAGACTTCATGCAATGAATGCATCTGCCAGCACCAGTTTTGGGTGCTGAGCCTTGGCAGCCACAAGCAACTTCAAATCACAGCGTAGTGGCTCTGTCCCTGTTCAGCGTTCACCCTGTTGGCTTATATAGCATAGAAGGCAAAGCTTAGTTTGGTCATTTACACTCAACCAAAGCAGCAGCATCTTATACAGTACTTCTTCACTTTCAGGGACACTAGGAGATACAAGTTGGTGATTTATTTATGTGATACAATGTGCACAGTACATACAGGAAGTGACATTGCTGAAGTTATCACTACAGGACCATTGTTCTCATGCATTACCATCATATGTATATTTATAAACCAGAAACAAAGATGCTTTATAATTTACTGACATTTCTCTTTAGTCAAGCTTGACAACTGTATTAGTATCAGGGCCTAGTAATCTGCATGTTTCCCTGTCAGGGAGAAAATCTGCTTACATACAAGTGAAGCCATCTGCCTTTTGTGAAATTCAAGTGCAAACTCCGGTTTGTAGTTTGTATAGTTGAAGTTACGCAAGTTGCTAACACAGCCTTGATGTGTCGCTCTGTGATATTTACCTTGCTCATCATGTTCTTTCAAGTCAGAATGGGGAACAGTGCAAACACTGCAGCAAAAGGAAATAATGCAAGGAAAACTGTCTGGGTTTTTGAAGGAA
>NW_008824421.1:1773675-1786496 GCF_000699105.1 Pygoscelis adeliae | reverse complement strand
GTTTTGTCCTTTGGTGTGATTAAGCGCATAAACACTCTGGGTTTAAGGGCGCATTGGTAACTCAGATATTCTGGTATTTGAAGCTGTAGAAAATATGTCTGTTTAAATCCAGATAGCCAGGGATTAGTATCAAGGCTTATTTTAATACAGAAGCCACACAGGATTAAAGGAAATACTTGCTTTTCTTCTCGTACAGAGAGGATGAAAATAACTCCTGGAGAGCTCAAGATTTATGCATCATTTAAGTCCTGTTCTGATGCTGCTAAGTAGAGCATTGTGATGTCTCTCTGCATAAAGGTGACCTTAACCTGGTGGGAGTACCCCAAGGTGTTTATCTGGCCCCTGTCAAGACATATAAGAGAACTGAAAGTGTTTCTAAGGGCAGATTTTATAGCACCAGCAAGAACCTGATTAAATTCTCCCAAGAATTCTCCAAGGGTTTTTAGCAAAACCCTCAATCCAAATATTTTATTTAAATATTTCTTGAACTCCGGTACTGTGTTTCATAAAAGGTATTTGTATTATTTAAATGTCTTCCACATGACTATTTATAAACCTTGCTTCTAATCTAACCCTTTTAATCAAGTTCTCTCTATTTTAAATTAAACCTCTACATTGGGATTATACACTTTATTGCTGATTTATATCCTAAATCACTGGCTTTCTACAGTCGTCCAGAATATGACCCAGACTGCAGGAGACTGGCATGCTGGGGTTTTTGCTGGAGCCTGCACACCAGCAGATGCACAGCAGTCTTCACTGGACACACGCAGGTTAAAGTCCCAGTAAGGTCAATAGCACTGTTCCCCTGTTGTTATTAGCGAAACAAAATCTCTGCCTCAGAGTTTAAATTCAGCTGTATCAATTATGATCCTCTAGTCTGACTTCTTCCAAAGGACTGACCAGATAAAGTAACCCAGGAATTCCTATTTAAAGCCCATAGGTCTCCTTTGAAAAGTAGCCAAACTTCTAGGAAGGCATCCTCTCTTGACATAGAGACTATGAACAACAAGGAATTCAGTACACCCAATACGCAACTATCCTTCACTGTTAAAAACATGCAGCTACAGCCTGAACTGTAGCAAGACTTTCAGATACCCATAACAGGCTAGATCTCTCACTTCTAATTTTTTGGAATCTTCCTCCCCACCTTACCGTGGCGTTTATAGCCGGTCTATTGCCTACAGAAAGGCAGGCTCCTCTTTTTTTTTTTTTTACCCCTTAGGGAAATTTTATTTTGACCAGCAATCATGACACTGAATAAAGGCACAGAATCTAGGAACTCTGGATGGCTGTGTCTCCTGGGACTCTGTGGGAGCAGAAGGGGTACATTCGTGGCTATGAATGGCAATGCCTGGCATTCAAGCTACCTTTCCAGTAACCACTGCCCTCTACTTCTGCGGGTCCAGAAAACCCAGGGTCTGTAGGGAATCAAGCAGGAAGGAAGACACCACACATGTTCAGTCCCAACCTTTTGTATCAGCACAGAAAACAGTCACGGACTAGTTCCCAACAGAGACAAGAAAGCAGGATCAGTGCATTGCTATGGGTCTGAGGGACAGATAAATGCCACGCCTGAATATTCATTGAGGACTTTTAATGATTTAGCTAAAAATATGTCATCACACTGCTTTAGTTCAACCAGTGCAGCTGTGTGTGTATCTGCATGCTCTGTACCAGTCTGGGGGAAACTTCACCAGGATAAGGAAGGTTTAGAGGGACACACCAGTTAAACTGGTGCAACATCATCCTTCTAATGAAACTGATACATTTCCTCTGTGTAATGAACTGGTTTTGAGACCCCACTGCCTTGTCTGCATCATCATTTACACCTACAAGAAAAGGGTACCTTACCAAATCAGCAGAGGGGATACTTCTTATCAGATCAAAAGTTCCCAAGGTGACTCTGCAAAATCAAGGCTAATCTACTAATGCCTTAATGCCTTTCCTGGTAGGTTTCTAATTTTTAAAGCAATCTGGGAAATGGCAAGGAATATAGGTCAGTATGATTGGTCTCCATAAGCCTCTGAGTATGGGGGTAATTGCTTATTTGACATGTTTCTGTTTCCATCCAGGTTTCTTAGCTAAGCAAATTCCTCTGTGTAAATAATCTCATCAAATGACACAGGGCCAAATACTGTCCAGCCTGTACTCTGTATGCAAGGTGCCAGCAGTTCTAGGACACTGTATCTGTGGATCCCAGTGAAATGAAATCCTGTCCAAGAGTCCACATGACTACTACCATCTGACTAAGCACAGTGAAGGTCCTTGCTGCTTCCTCCAGTATAACAGCACTGGAGTGACTCTGGGAGGCTGAGGTTCTGTGGTGTCCTGCCTACCAGCACAGTTGACTCCTACCCAGCTCAGTAAGCTACAGCCCTCAAAGGCTGTCAGCCTGAAAGAGAGAGAGCGCACTCAGAGGATGCAGTATGTCATGGATTCACCCCTGAAACATGGCAGGGATCAGGTTCCAGCTGTGACACACGCATATAATGTGCAGGCTCTGCAATTGCTCTGCGGTTCACTGTTACGGGAAGTGTCAAGCTGTGGAAAACAGAAGGCAGGAGGGGGTGAAAATGGAGTGAAGGTCTATTTCATTCCTTCTGCCAGATGCCCTGCCAAACATACTATGCCAGAAAGGTCTAATTCCTGTTCTTTACTGCTTCAAGATCTTTCATCTGTGGCTCAGGCTGCATGGAGGAGTATATGCTCCACAGATAGCTAGCTAGCTGTGAATAAGCAGAGATCATATTTGTCTAAGAACTCCCCTTCCCGAGGAGCCCCAATGGCCTGTCCACAATGGAGTGCAAATTCTTGCCTTGCTGTCTCTCTTTATCCTCAGGAACAGGGAGTCCAGCACACCTGTATGTTTTGAGGTAAACAGAGGTCACAATGCCACTCACAGACATGAGAGGAACTAGGATCTGTCACAGTCCATTTGGTTGTCAACTATATCCTGATACCTGAAGGAAACATTATCCCTTGCTTTGTAAGAATAAGCTTATTTGCTCAAGCTTTTTATATGAGGGATGACTCTAATGCTGTCTGCTTTACTCATTCTGCAAGGCAGGAAATCTGCAGTCTCTCACTGAAATTATAGCAAGCCCCATATTTGCTGTGTATATGTTATGTAAGAGTTACTATTCTGGGCTGTGCTAAATTTAAAAGAGAAATCTATCAGGGACTCCTACCAGCAACTTGGGCATTGAAATGTTCAGGAGGATCTCCTGCTTTGATTAGGCAGATTGTGAGCAGAAAAGCAGAGTTTAGAAGCTTAATTTAATTCCTAGTTCAAGTCAAAAGCAAAAATTGTAAAGCCCTAGACAAATTGTCAATGATACTATCATTTAATCTACTCCCAGAATAAAATTGCAGTTATAGTGACACATGGTATTTATAAGGGGGCATATCCTGAGGCCTTTCACCAATAAATTAAGTTCCTCACCTAGACTGGCTGGGGGGGGTCTGGTGTGTAAGTGATATAAAACCATGCATGGTCTATGCTCAAGCCACGTAGGCTTACTGGAAACTTGTAAAAATAAGCTTTCTTCACTCCTGAATGTTCATGGCTTAGGTGGGGCTCACAGGGACCTTGTACTTCTTTACCTCCTAAAAGTGATTTCTAACTACTTTCAAGTGATTAGAAGTGTCAAATGAATGCAACAGAATATGTCTTAGATTGTTTCATGCTTTCACCCTAACAGCATTTTACTAAATAACAAAAATAATTTGATAACTACTTAGTACTTTACCAGTACTAAGAAAATTAAGAAAAAAATGAGCTAAACACCAAGAGCTAGATTTTCACATGTTTACAGGCACCTAAATGTATGGCATAAACTTGTAGAAATGTAGATGTTTTGATCAATGTTCATAACAGTCTGTGAATACACTGTCTCTGAAAACTTTTCATTCAATGATACAGGACAGCGGATTGCAAAAAGGCCTAAATAACACTTTTTAGAAAGCTTTAGCGAGAAGGTAGATAAAGTGAGACTCCCCAAGGGATGATGCTGTCACAAACAGGTCAATACCTGAAACCATGACTGATCCCACTTCGCTATCTACCCTACTCCAGGCCAATCTCATTCAGTTCAAATCCAGCTCCAAAGGCTATATATAAGCCCTCAGAAGGTGCAGGAGCTTTCTTTCCAGTGTTACCTGAGCTCTCTGTGCCTGGTGTCTGTCGAGCCTGGCAGAGGGGGAGGCCCGTTCAAAACAGGGGGTAAATCAGCTTTCTCTGCCAGCCTCAGGGTGATGCCACCAACCACCACCACCACCATTTGAGGAATGATGGTGCTGGTCAAGAGGCTGTTTTTCCCAAATACTTGCTTGCAATTCAGCGTTTTACCAGAAGACACATTATCACAGGCCAGGCTGTAGGTGAAAAAAGGGGCCTGAGGATTTTAAATCTTGGTGAAATGCTGGGAGCTATTATTTTCAGCCATGTGCACTTAGAAGGACTTAGGTGTAGGCTCACCCTGAACAGGAATAATGTGTATTTATCACCACGATATTTTACCTTCTCAGCAACTGGTGTGTTGTAGTGTGAGAACCAAGCCTTTGCTGCTGATGTGGTTTCCACTGGGAACGTGCCTTCCGACATGCTGGGAAGGAGATGGGGCTCGTCGAGACACCTGAAGATCCCCGCGCCGGGGTGGCAGCTCTCCACACTGCCTTTCCACCCGGGCACGCACCCAGCACAGGGAGGCATCGCAGGGGTGCTGCTGAAGCTGTTGGCTGCTCGCTTGCTGCGCCGCGAAGCAAGCAGCCCTACACCACTTTGAAATGCTTTTATTTCCCTCCATGACAAGAATAGCAACGGCTTCAGCAGCCGGCCCCCTCTCCAATGGCTGGGGGGGGGGCCCCCCCCCCCCCCCCGCCTGTCTCCTGGCACCAGCCGTCAGGGACCACAAGATGGCGCCCTGCCGGGCACGCGGCTCCCAAGGTGGCTGCCGGGCCTGAGGCACATCGTGGGCGGTGGGAGCGGGGCTAACCCCTGCGGTATTGCTGAGCACGCTCATTTTCCTACGGGCAGGCTTCTCCTCAGCCTCGGAAAGGCCTTCTGACTGAAAGTGCTGGCTGAAAGCATCCCAGAGCCTCGGATATGAAAGCCTGGGCCTTTGGGAGGGGTGGGCCGGGACAGGCAGTGCCATGGCCATGGTGAGGGCCGCGTGGGCCCCGCTGTAGGGGCAGCACCCCGGGCACTCGGGTGCACACGTATAGTGACTGCAGTGGCTGTTCAGATCCCTAGGAAAAACTCGAGGCCAAACGGGGCCTCCCACCCGCCCTTGCGCCTGGTGCCTCTCCAGCAGCACCTGTCAGTCGTGTACCCAACACAGAAGACGGCAAGAAACAAGCTGCTTTTCTGCCCTAGATGCTTAGGAAGGGGAAAAGGACCAAGCAAACAAACCCAAAATACTCCGGTGATCTCCTGCAGCTCTGAAGAGCCTGAACCCCTGGAGGTGGTCTCAAATACCATGCAGGAGAGCCACTGTGCTTGCTGGGGTGCAGGCTCAGTCACCCAAGCACGCACCAAAGGACTAGAAGACCCTTGCTTATGGTCAAGCAATAATACCTAACACACACAGAGAGCTCATCTTGTCCCCAAATTTTCAGTTTTCGTTTTCTTTCAAGTAAGAAACTGAATAATCATATGAAGGTCATCAGCAAAGTCATGTAACGGCTCAGCACCAAAGCAGGGCACAAGCAGCAGGCCACTGAGCTGCTGGCTCTTTCGCGAACGCTCATGCTTCAGCTGGGATAATCAAAATAGTGGTTACCACATGTAGTCAGAGCTTTTCAAGCAAAAGCCTTCCTGGAGCTGAAGCCCAAACATGACTGAAACCCTGTTTATCAAAAACAGAGAAATCACATCCTGTTCTCGTATGCTGTCAACATTAACAAGGCTAACTGGGATCTTACCGCTCCAAGGTATTACCACTGCAACTGCAACTGGTAGGTTAGAATAACTGTGCCACATTTCAATCCAAAGAGAAGATAAGCAACATCGTGCAAAAGAAAAGGTTTAGAGAAGAGTAGTTGTACAGAAAATTCTTAATTTTTATCTTTTGAACAACACTGAAGCTGTATTGAAAAGTTTTAGGTCTGTAGTCTATGAATAGCTGAAAATTGCAAATGTATTAGTGAGAAAACTCTAAAAAATACAAAGATCTCTGCACTTCTAGAACACTTTCCATTGGGATAAATCAGCAAGTAATTGCTATTGTCATTTCATGCAAGGCATAACTTGTCATGAGGGTCAATGCCAAAGCTGGGATTTTAATTTAGAACTTTTAACTCTCAGCCAGCCTCAGCTTTGGTCCCTGTGTAACAGTGCTGTGATAGAAAATTATCCCCATGGGGCCGATTGCACCTTTGGAAATTTCCAAGGTGGGGTTCCCCTTCATGCTGAAGTGATGTTTGGCTACCAAGAGAGCATCATCCCGTGTCTTCTTCCCAGAACCCTCCTGGGACTTGCATGATCCAAAATCTAAGCAAAAAGGAGCGGACAGGGTTAGGAGGACACTCAGTATCCTTGAAAAATCTCCTGAAAATTAAATACTATTCCAGGCTGATCCATCCTCCTGCAAAATCACCCTGCCAGAGCATCTGGAGTGGCTTCTGGGGCAGTGGCAGGGCAGAGACAATCTCATTGCTGCAGCATCCTCCCACAGATCCCTGGAGGACATCTGAGCTTGCAGCAGCCCCGTTGTCTGCAGGGTAGTCCTGTGAATGGACCATGGAGGCATTTCTTCCCTCTGCCACCCCTCCTGCAGATTTTTCCTTGGGAAGGGATGATCTAAGCCCATGTGACTTGGGATTCAATATTTTTACTTTAATAGCAACTATAGCGTGCTTCCCAAGTGGAAAAAAAGAGTTTTGCTTCACTGCCACTGATGAGCTGCTGCTTAGTAGCCTGTACAAAGTATATCTCTGTGTCCAAATTCAGGTTTCTCCTTTAAGTAACTTACAAACTCGCCTTCTGTAAATGCCTTCTGCAAATGCCTTCTGCTTATTTAAGTGCCAGTGCTGCCCTCATCACTGGGGGAGGAGGGGAGAAAGCCGAAATATGAGGTCATGTTCTAGTCACGTGACTGCTGCAGCATCTGTCAACTGTGATACAATTACTAAGCCATAACTGTGCATTTATGACATTCAAACCTGCTCAGCAAAGCCTCTCCTCTGCCTCTGGTGCCTTTGCCCTTTCTGTACTTAGGGATCATCTTAAAAGTTGTGTAAGCAAACCCGTACCATGAATCACAAAGCATACATTTTGGCAGTCATCTGTTTACCAAATATTGCAATGTACCACGAAAATCACATTCTAATTAAATCCTTTCCCTGTAAAAAGCTTCAGGGCAGTCTCTTGGGTGGGACTGTTTGGAGCGGCAAATTTAACCTCTGTGTTTCAGGAGAGCTCTGAGCCTGCTAGGCTGAGCAGGAGTGAACGCAGTCTCCTGCCGCTGGGGTTTGAGACTCTTTTTCCAAACTATCTGACCGCATGATTCTCACCTCAGCTGCAGCAAGGCTGCGTAGGATGTGCAATCACTGGATAAAGTAGTATTTTTTTTTTCAGTGACTGTTTTATGACTACAAGAATAGCCAGATGTGTTGTGGGTTATGTCAGGAGGTGCAGCAGCACACCAGTGTTTTCTATCTCTCTGTAGCCTGCCTTCTGTATTGCAGACTCAGAAGCATTGCAAGCACAGTGTGGACAGGCTCCCATTGTTTGCGAGTTTCCATTTTTATTTGGTGAGCCGTGGCAGAGAAGAACGGGTACTGACTGCATACTAGGTAAACCCCCAATTATCAGAACCATATATATATATATATATATCATTGCATAGGGTCCAGCAATATCCTATTGGTTGCAAGTAGTAAATTCACCAGAACTGTACAAGTCCTTATAGATGAGCCCCTGTATGACACAGATTAGTCACTATACAAAACATATTAGCCAAATGCAGAATTTTTAGGAAAAATGTAAGAACATTCATGCTGTACCAAAGTTCATCTAGCTCAACATCTTATCATCAACAGGGGTCAAGGTTGATGCTCAGGGAATGTTTCTCTCTGAAGAGTGTTTCTTCTCCTAGAACATTGTGGCACCTTTTGGCAAAGTTGAGCAGTTTCCTGAGTCAGAGGTTGCATTTGGATCATCATATTTAATGGCCAAGGATGGAATCATCCCCCACAAATCTTTCCAATCTTTTTAAAGCTCATTTATCTATTTTTGCTGCCACAACAACTGATGGCTATGAGTCCCACAACAATATTAAGCACTGTGTTAAAGCAATTGTTTTCTGTTTGTTTAAAACCTGCTGCCTGGTAATTTCCTTACATTTCAGTTCACATCAATTCACATTTATTTCATATATTAAGCACCATAAAACCATTAGTCACATTTGATGAGTTATAAGCTGATGCATATACATGACTCTCTTCCCACTCAGCAGAGAGTCAGAGAGAAAAGTAAGCAAGCTATTGAACTGGTGGGAAGAAGGACTAGGATCTTTACTGGCAGCATTTGGGCTGACTCTGACGCTGGTACTGGTGACGTGGGAGATGAGCTGTACTCTGTAGGTACCCCACAATACCAATCACATACCCCCAAAGGACAGAAGAAATCTGGTGAAGGGGGAATGACAGAAGAAATCCGGTAACGGAGGAATGCAGAATCCCTAAGGCTTTTCTAGCTGTTGATTGGAAAGGGTGAACAAAGGAGAAAAAAAAATCACCAATAATTGCCTCTCAAAGCTCTGAGTCCCTTCTGCTTCTGCAGGCCCATTGGAGAGAAACTAAAGACACTCAGCGCTAAGCTCCTTCCCATATTCTCTAGCTTGATGGAGGATGCTTACCCAGGTGGAGTGAGCTGAGGGTTAGGGCGGGCTAAAGATCATAGTAGATGATCATACTAAAGCGTCCAGAGGATGTGTTGGCCAATAATGGTTCAGGATGGAAATTGCAGTCGCTGGGAAATTTGTGATCCCTAAATAATTTTTACTGAGCCTAAACATTTGGCAGAGCCTAATTGGTTAAGATAATGTATAAGGGAGAGGTTTCTGTGAATGCTGGCAAGGGAGAAGTTGAACAGGCCTTGAATACGATTTGCTAGCAAAATCCTTAGTGACTAGCACAGCTCTGATACAAGTATCAATAGCAGCAAGAATGAGACCATCCTTTACATAGCCAAATTTGAATCAGATAAAGCCTCATCCAATGCTTTAGTGTTTTAATTAGAACGTGTGGTATGAATGCAATGTTTGCAACCAACAGGGGACAGGAATTATATCACATCACTTGGCAGAAAATGAAATTGTATGTCTGCAGGCATTTGGTATACAAGAGAATTCAAGAAAAAAAGAACAGCAGAAACCAAGGAAGGTTTTCATATTTATTCCTAGGTATAGCTGTCTGCTAGGTGGCGGGTAAAATGTAGCATGGAAGCTGAAGTCATCCCTGCAGTATTTAATGAATTAAGAAGTGGTGTGAGGCCCACTTCGGTTAAGTGCGATTCAGGCTGCAGGCTGTGAGTTCTGATTGCGTCAGCTGCAACAGTTTGGTGTGCCATCTTCTGTCCCCTGCTTTTCTCCTTGCTGCTTCTGACTCTTCCCTTGCATTCTGCATCCCTGCAGCAGCTGGGTTTTTCTCAGACTGAAATCTCCTTGAAGAAGGGAACATCTTACTGTAGGCCAGAATACAACAGAGCCTCCAACTGCAGCAAGTTCTCCAGGAGTTGTATTACTAGGAATGCATTCGTTTGTATATGTCTTCTTTTGCATTTGATAAATAAGCTGTGCGGTGAGAGAGATTTCCAGATGCAAGAAATTCTCTGAGAGCTTCCTTAATAAAAAAAGCATTTGATGCTTGAAAGAGCATAGTAACAAGTTGGCACTGCATCTAAGCCTTTTATAACAGTTTAATTCACACCCTCTCTCCAAATGTAAATTAATCCAGATTGGGAAATGTTGGAAATCTGAAGCAATGTATGTAATTTGGTACTAGTCTAGGGGTGGGGAAGGAAGAATAAAAGAAAATAACCTGCTCAAACCCTTATATGAGCATTAAGCCAATATTTTTAAGCCTTCTAGTCTTGAGGCTAATAGTGCTGCTAATCCCAACAATCCGAAACTGAGAGTCAGAGCCCAAACTCCCATCCCCAGACCTGCTGAAAATTCCTTTAGTGTTTGAAACTTTACAGTTCACCTTTCCACCTTTTCTTCACAATTAGGAGGGCAAAAATTTTAATGAAACCAAACTAAGTTAGGACTTATGAAATTATGACTCCAGAACACAGATTTTGAGGAAGAATAAACCTCTCTAAGTTCTTAATAAAAACAATATGGTAGAAAAATGAAAAAAAAGAGCTTGCTATGCACGTATAGGAAAAACACACACATACAGACTGAGTCACTTTTGGGAATGCTTTGTTCAGTTTGCACAGATATTCTGTAACGCGGTTGCATTTTTTTTAAAACAAAATTTCCCTCTCTAATGATGGCTCTTTAAAAACCAGGCCACTTCCCATTAAAATGTTCCTAGGCATACCCTAGCAGAGCACAAAGGCTGGCATCCTGCAGTCAGTCAGACAGGTGGCCGGGCACTTGCATAAAAGCTGCCATTAGCATAAGCACTCCTCTTCTGGTTCTGCTAGTGCTTTTTGCACTTAACTCTTTTCCATCCTCTTTTGAAAGGATGGGTGGATGAGGCCCCTAACCTGGGAGCTGTCTGGGTGTGAGTCCCTGTTTGTATAAGGTGATGCAAATGAGATTGAAGGTGTTTTGGTTACTGCAGATTACCATTTGAGAAATGCACGACGTAGCAAACGGGACTGATTCACCATGGCTACAAGAGAAGTAAATTAATGAAGATAGCAATAATTTTGCAGTCCTTGTTTTAATGCAGCACCATTGCATGCAAACACACAAAACTGACTTCCACGTAACTATGCTACATCCAGCTCTGCTGCCAGGAAAGGACTGGAGGTTTTTAACTTGGTCGAAGTTGTCTATGATTTTGGAGTACTCTGTAAGGTCGTTCATAATTATGCAGTGTTACTATCTTAGGGGGAAGGTGGCCTATATTACTTTCTTCTGATGTCTTTACTATATGCACTGTTACTTCTGCAAACGCTTGTGTCCCTAAGTTCCTGTCTGTCTCTTTGGGTTTCTTGTAGTCAGTAAGATACTAGAGATCCACACACAGGAAGCAGCAACTTCTTTATCTTTTCCAGCTAGAGGACAACACAAAGAGTGCAGTTCCCTGTCTGAAAACATTAAGCAGAATTTCCTACTGGCTTTTCAGATAACCTGAAGCAGGATGACCAGTAAGGGAACTGGGATTTGTCTGAAGCGAACAGACAAATCTAGAACAACTCATCAAGCTTGAAATTAAAATGATTTACAACCATTACTCCCAGCATTTCGGCAGTCATTCCAGTGAATGAATGATCATATTACTTATTTCTGGGAGAGGAAGGGAGCACAAATTGGAACATGTGGGAAGATGTCCAGTTTCATTTAAGAATTTGTGAATTCAAAAACAAGCCCATTTTGACTTGGGAAGAAACAGCTCTCTGAAAATATTTTGCCTCATTCCAATCACACTTAATCACTGGCTGCCACAGAAATCTTCCTCAGGGGGAGTGTTGGAGTTGTCTGTGCCTGAAGTCCTTTTGTTCCTCTCTTGCACTGCTCAACAGCACAAAGGCCATGTAAAATTTATTTCTAAAGTAAGATCTGCTTTGTTTGGATTCGTCCACTGACCAAATTCAGACATCACAGAATTTGATGCAACTGGGCTGACTCATGCCACCACTGAATTTTTTTCAAAGTCTATTACTATAAGGTAAAGTCTACATCAGTTTTATCTCCTTGAGCTCTTGTTATTGCGCAGCATCAACTGTCACTTTCTGATGACGGCTTAATGGGTGGAAGGAGCAGTGAATTTGGTAGCAGTGCACTCATGCATATTCATGAATACGTGAACTCCTGAGGTGTTTTGTCATTCCTAAGTTGGCATGATAATACCAGTTTTCCAATGGAAAATGTTTCTTCATGTTATTCTTTAAAAATTTCATTTTAAATGCTTGAATTGATCTTTAAAACATTTTTTCTTTGCCCTCATCACCACAGCTTTTCCCAGCCATCCTAGGAGGAGGTTTTTCAGGTTATGGAAATGGAAGGTCAAGAAGGTTGCAGCCACCTTTAAGAGACAGCTGTGGTATATAGTTTACATCACAAGATGGAGGGGGCGAGAGGTGTGCATCCCCTGTTTCCACTGACACAACTGATCCTTCACCCCTATTATCCTGTCAACATTACTGACATGCCAGAGCTTTTCCATCCTATTTTAGAGATGTAGAACTGGAAAATTAAGTAATGAGTTCATGGCTGAGTTTTGACAGACCTTGGACTAAAGGGTTAGATTACCTGTAGTCCTAGGTCAAAACTTCGGCTTTACTCTATCTTTCATCCATACGCAGCTGGGATCAGAGTTTTAAAACGTGATTATGTACGACACAAAGAGCCCACTCAGGTACTTCTGAAAATCCAGCTGTAAAATGTGACAGTGAGATTCACTGAGTATTGGGATAACTCTCCCCCTTTTTTTTTTTTTTCAGAGAGATAGGAGCTGAGCTCTGTTGAAAACTGGTGCAGTGTTTGCGGCTTCAAACTGTTACACATACATTTTTAAAAGCTAGTTTCTCTATATATACCTGCTAAAGAAGCCTGCTGATCCTTAGCTCAGTGTTTTCTGACTGCCATTAAAAACAGAACCCATGAAAGCAATAAAGAAAATAGCAAAATGGTGGTGAA
>NW_008824421.1:1763466-1773583 GCF_000699105.1 Pygoscelis adeliae | reverse complement strand
TCAAAACCAAACCACCATCCCACACACAGCAAACACCCCCCCCACCTCCACCATTCCCTCATGCATCTGGTCCTTACTAGAAACTTCAGGAGTCCAGTAGCTTCAGATTTTTTTTCTCGTCCTGAATCATGGACCAACACATTGCAAAGATGCTCTCTCTGAAGCCACATTTTGAGCATCAAGGGAAGAGTGAATTTCAGGTCCTTAAAGCATCTTTCCTTCTTACTGACTGACAAAACCCCTTAATTAATGCAGAGTTAGGATTTCCTGGCAGTAGCGGGAGCCCTTATAAAATATCAGCTTCAGCAAAATTCAGACTTTTGGAAGCCAGGAAATACAGAGTTTAGGTCAACATTCAGGCAACGTTTATTTTTCCCTCCTGGGAGCTGGCAATAGGACTAGGGAACTGGCAGTATTTGCCAAGTTGAGCATTGCTGTGTCAAATGGTAGCAGACTCAGGAAACTATGATAGTAGGAAAGATGGGAGGCCATACCTCTCAGATGGGGCCATAGCCCCATCACTTCTGTGGGTGGGATCAAAAGACCAACATATATATGTAGGTACCCTGAGATAGCTGCATGCCTCTTTTCATGACTGAGTTCTGTACGTTGAGTCAGCACTGGGAGGCAGAGACATTTTAGCCACTGGCACCTGAAAAGTAAAGTAGGGAAAATATTCTGTGGGCTTAATAATACGTATGTGACCAAATATTGTTATCTGATGAGTAGTGGGAAAGATCAAATTTAATTATTATGGAATTGTTTCTAGGAAATTGGGTCAGCGTGCATATAAAGGAAGTGCCACTGCAAATACAGCCCCCCTTTTCCAAAGAGAAGGTGTGCCTGGGCTATATTATTTACATATGATGTTCTCCGAAAGACACTCACTGCAAAGGTGAATTATTTCTATTACAGATATATTGAGGCATCGCTATAAAGACTGGAGTCAATATTGCTTTATTATCCTCTGTATTTCCTGGTTTCTCAGAGGTTTGAATTATGCTGAGCTCGACTTTATGGCAGCAAGTGAGCAATCTTAACCATATGCTAGCAAATCTTTTCAGCAAAGCAATGTTTTTAATAGGGACGTATTTTTTTGTAGATCTTAGAGGTTCTTTAGGTGCCTGTAGTTATTATTGCAACAACGGCTCTACTGAAATGAAGTAAAAGGAACCCTGTGACTCTGAAGCCCTGTTCTCTCCATTGTTATATGGAACAGGGTTGTCACCACTCACTGAAATATTTGGAGGATGAAGATATGGACAGTGTGATGAGAGAATGCTCAGAAATTATGGTTCCATGTTGATTACAGTAAACACCTAAGTTGAAAATGATGGGTCTCTCTTCTTCTCCCTCCCCTCCATTTCCTATCAGGATATACATAACCCCGCCTGAGAAAATTTCCAGCATGCTCTTCTCTTCCAGCCCTATTAAGCCATTAGCATTTAGAAGCTATTAGCACTTAAAGAGTTTCTCTTCGCTCTCTGATACTCTGCTGCTGCAGGCATGCTTCATAGCGAGCCGCTTACAGCCCCATGCTCCCCTGCATGTGCTAGGTTCCCCAAGTCTGGATTTCTGTCCTCAGGTCTGTTTTTGAATCCCCTCCAGCATGCCAGATTACATGACAAGTTGTTGAAGAGGACAGCCGAGGAAGGACTTATCCTTTCCCTCCTAGTGCAGGGTGGGTTCAGGTCCTAGAGCAGGACTGAGTGGGGGGACTGCAGGGTTCCCTGCCTTCCCATTCACTTCTCCCACTCTCTGCCATCCAGCCCCATTTCCCAGTATCCCATCCATCACCATTCCTTACCTCCACATGACACTAGACTTTACAAGGCACTTCACTAGGAAGCTGATAACTGGCATGGGTTAAAATATGGCTACATTTTTCTGTGTGAAACATCCTCAAATCAAGAAACCAATTTGTTGGTTGGTTAGTTATTTTTTGCACGGAGGGAAATATTACCAGATTTACCAGAATTAATCAATAATAAATACTGGTAAGAACGAAGGGAAATAATTTGCATTGGAATTAGTACAGCTCAGTAAAAATGAGACTCGGAATACATAGGCCTTGCAATGATGACATCTATTCTAGTAAATTAAACAAAGCCAGGGTATATTCTTAAATGCTAAGTTAGTTGAAGGGTTATAGCTTGTGGCCTTTTTGGCTCCTCAAAGATTGTTTTCATTTAGCTAAAATGAGAGATTGCTAAAGCTTTAATTTTGCCCTCCAAGAGCCACACCTGGGATAATCACAGGCACGAGCAGCAAACTGAGACACAACACGGCAGTGATCCTGGTGCCCTCTGGAAGTCTAGTGTACAGCCAAGTGCAAAACAGGAAACCTGTTATCTCATGGATTTATCGTGCGATGATGCCCTTAACTTCCAGTAAGGCCAGTAGAACTGAAGGATGATTTGTAACGCACAAAACTGGTGGATGAAAAGCTGGACATGAGCCAGCAATGTGCGCTCACAGCCCAGAAGGCCAATCGTACCCTGGGCTGCATCCAAAGAAGCGTGGCCAGCAGGTGGAGGGAGGTGATTCTGCCCCTCTGCTCTGCTCTGGTGAGACCCCACCTGGAGTCCTGCGTCCAGCTCTGGAGCCCTCAGCATAAGAAAGACACGGACCTGTTGGAGCAGGTCCAGAAGAGGGCCACGAAAATGATCAGGGGGATGGAACACCTCTCCTGTGAAGAAAGGCTGAGAGAGTTGGGGTTGTTCAGCCTGGAGAGGAGAAGGCTTTGGGGACACCTTATTGCAGCCTATCAGTACTGAAAGGGGGCTTATAAAAAAGATGGCGGCAGAGTTTTTAGCAGGGCCTGTTGTGACAGGACAAGGGGGAATGGCTTTAAAGTAAAGGGGGGTAGATTTAGACTAGATAGAAGGAAGAAATTTTTTATGCTGAGGGTGGTGAAACACTGGAAGAGGTTGCCCAGAGAGGTGGTGGCTGCCCCATCCCTGGCAATGTTCAAGGTCAGGCTGGACAGGGCTCTGAGCAACCTGATGTCGTTGAAGATGTCCCTGCCCATGGCAGGGAGGTTGGACTAGATGACTGTTAGAGGTCCCTTCCAACCCAAACTATTCTATGACTCTATGAAAACGATGCTCAATTTTAACTTTCCAGAACTAGACGTTTCAGGGGATTAGTTTCGTTCCAAAATACCATGTATTTTGTCAGGAAAGAGTCAGTATTCCCTATGCAAATCCTGCTCCATTCCTGTAACAAGAGTACCTCTTCTGGTCTCTGGTATTGGGCCAAGGTTCAAGATCTTATTTCGTTCTCCTGTTTGGTACACCGTGGTACATAATAGCCATGCCAGACTATACAGTCTTCAGCACTGGAATGAGTCAGAGGTGTATATTTCTTAGCAACCATGAAAGGGATGTTCTGATACTATGGTGATGTACGGAGCCATATAGGTAGTATCAAGAGAGGATGTTAAGTGCTTCGGGGAAGTGCTTGCTTGCTTAGTCCTCTCTTCTGTGCCTGGGAATGGTGGTGACTCTAGCTGTACAAAAAACCCCACCGTGATACAGATTTTATTTCCAACAAAATGTCTGGTGAACTGCAAGTAATTGTCACCAAGTTGGCCTGAGGAAGAGAATTGCTTCTTTTTGACACTTAGCCCAGTGCTAAATAGCTGAGTAGTGATTTATTCTGTTCAGGCTCCTTCACTGAATAGGGAATAGCACCAAAAGAGCTCTGGCATAATTTATTTTATAGTTTAATACTGTATCTTGAAATCCCGGATTTTTCAATAAACCTGTGGGATGTAGGTGCCCTAATCTCACCAAAGAGATTTATTCTCTCTGGTGCTTTAAATCCATGTGTAGAAAACTGCAATCTATGTTGGCCTGAATAAAACACAAGCTTAATTTTAGGCATGGGCCTGGGTCTGTGGACTTCTCATATTTGAAATTAAGTACCCTCTCAGAGGTTAAACTGAATCAGACACTTTTGTTCCTTTTTTGGTTGGCTGTTTTTTTTTTCTTTTTTTTTTAATATCTCTTCTACCCCTTACTTTCCTATCCGTCATTTTCTCATTCTTCCATCTCCTTCCATTTCCTGCAGCATCCTTCACCCTGCTTTGGCTTTCCCTCTCTTTTTTCCTTCCTTTCTCCCTACGGAATCTTCTTTTCCAAGTGTAGTAAAGTAGTGTTATATTTAATTTCTTCCTTAATTTCCTAAGAGGGGTTGGTAAACAGCATGCTAATGAATTTGGCAGCAAACACTAATTTGGTAGGTATTACAGGGGTCAGCGTGGCTTAAATAACCCTAGAGAAATCAAGATACAAACAGAAAAAAAATGAAATAAGAACTTTAGAAACATATGTGGAGAAAACCAACCCAATTCACAGCTATTTCTTAGGACAGAGAAACCTGGAAAGCTGGGCATGTACCCACGGTTTGTATCAGCTTGATCCTGTCAGTTTTAACCCTGACTTCACGCACTCACTCACTCTCCTTCTTGTCTGTTGTGCACTGGTTGAATTTCTTCCGGGATTGCACCGTAAACTCTGCAGAAGAGAAGCTGTTTTCCACTCCATAGTTGAGCAGTTCCTATTCAAATCAAACACTCGCCTTAATTAAGGACACGAGACTATCGTGATACAGTAGAGCAATTATTAATAATAGTGTGGCAATACAGCATTGCTGCAAAATCGGATGCATTCTTGGAATGTATGTCTAAGAGAAGCGCAGCTCAGAAGCGGACAGCACTTGTTGGGTGCTTATACTTGGACGACGATATTGAAATCTGGGCACTTCATTACTGAAAACACGGACAAACAAAGAGATTTCAAGGGAAAAAAGATACTATGAGTTAGAAGGGAACATACTATCTTATCATAGTTTAGCATGCCGTGAACATGAGGGAGTGCATAAGCTGTGCAGCGGATGAAAATTCAGTTTTATGAACCTTTTTGAGATTTGTCTTTGTCCTAATTAGGAATGCCACCTGAAAATTTTGAAATCCCTTAAAAAAAAACTTCTGGAAGAAAAATGAGGATGATTGAAATGTTTAATGATGTCATCTTTTCATTTGTTTCACTATATTCTAAGACTATGCTAACTTGAATTGAAACCATAGTGATTTAGAAATAAAAATGTTTTGCTCTAAAAATATAAAAACTGGATGCTTTGAAGCTGCCAGAACATTTTTCTGCCTTTCTTAAAACATTTTCATGCAATTCACATGATTTCAAAAAGTATATACCTCAAAGGAGCTGCCTTCTCAGAGAAAAGGGTTCCGCTGATGTATTTTCTTTGACCATCTTCGAAGCTCCTGCACTACAGTTATTAAGAAAAATGCACATAGAGCAGTGATTGTGACACTTTCCAGTGGCTAGTGCCAAATTTATTTTTAAAACATTGGATCTCATTCTCAGCAATGGGCTCTAGTTTTGGTCCTGGTGTCACTGTTTTCCTACTGGCAAGCCATGTATAAAGTCAACTAAAGACTCCCTTCTCAGTTACATCCATGCAAAAAGGAAGGAAATTATTTAGGGTGGTTAATAAAGTATCACAAGCTGTAACAGCATAACAGAGTAAGTGTGCTGGTTTTGGCTGGGATAGAGTTAATTTTCTTCACAGTGGCTAGTATGGGGCTATGTTTTGGATTTGTGCTGAAAACAGTGTTGATAACGCAGGGATGTTTTCGTTACTGCTGAGCAGTGCTCACACAGAGTCAAGGCCTTTTCTGCTTCTCACCCCACCCCACCAGCGAGCCGGCTGGGGGGGCACAAGAAATTGGGAGGGGACACAGCCGGGACAGCTGACCCCAACTGACCAAAGGGATATTCCACACCATATGACGTCATGCTCAGCATATAAAGCTGGGGGAAGAAGGAGGAAGGGGGGGACATTTGGAGTGATGGTGTTTGTCTTCCCAAGTAACCGTTAAGCGTGATGGAGCCCTGCTTTCCTGGGGATGGCTGCACACCTGCCTGCCCATGGGAACTGGTGAATGAATTCCTTGTTTTGCTTTGCTTGCACACGCAGCTTTTGCTTTACCTCTTAACCTGTCTTTATCTCAACCCACGAGTTTTCTCACTTTTACCCTTCCGATTCTCTCCCCCATCCCACTGGGGGGGAGTAAGCGAGTGGCTGTGTGGTGCTCAGTTGCCGGCTGGGGTTAAACCACAACAATAAGATAAGACAATTCAAGAGACCTACATGGGAGCTTTCCATGTAGTGGACCACACTAGGTTGCTCCCTGAAGAGAACCAAGTGATGTTTCCCCTGCTTGCGACATTCAGCCCCATTCTGAGAAGAGGACCACGACAGGTACAGTACAGAGCCAGTGTGCTCTAGCAATCAGATAACTACAGCAGATGACCTAAAATGTGTCATCCTGTTTTATTGTGCTTTTATGTACTGCATGCCTTTGCTTGGAGGCATCACTATGTTCATGAAACATATTATGAGGGAAGCAAACACATGGTCGGGACCCTTTAAATTGAGAGGAAATTAGTACCAGTGCTCTTGTAAATGATTAAAAAAAAATTTGGGATAGAGGCTGACATTCAGAAGGAATTGGATCTGCAGCTGTTGAATTGCCTATCCATTTTTGGCACATTAGAAATACGTGATTTGTTTCCTCTACATTAGCTGGGATACATAAACATTCTCTGCATTACATAGTCTTGGGTAGAGAAGCAAAACTGTAATGATCAGATTCATAAATTGTAAAAATGGCATTCTCACCATTTATGACAACAATAAATCATTCTGACTGAAAGCCAGGCTTGCGTTATGTCCGTTCGGGTGTTATCTTCTGCTGCTTAGGGACAGCTCTGCTCGAAAATGAGAGATTGATTGGTCTGAAAGATGATATGCTGCGAACAGGGCACTCAGATGACATTGCCCTTTTCACTGATTTTCCTAAAGACTTAACATTCCTTCTAAGTCTAAAAGTTTTTTTAGAGAACCATAAACTATGGCTCCAATCTTGCGCAGACAGGGATGCCTAAAAAAATTAATCCTCCGATTGACTTTTGTGGGACTAATTTGAGTGTTTTTCACACACCACTTTGAGCTTTGGCTGGGACTTGGCGTTTTTAGGCGTGTTTCCTCAAATATTGGCTACTCCCATGAAGTCATTTCACCCAACATGGGAAGACATCCACCTCTGTAGTGAGATGCATGGCCACTGTCTAGCAGTGCACATCAATCCGGTGACAAAGTGAGGCACCATGGCTTATCTGGCAGGGTGAAGAAGAGGATTTGGACAGAGAAACGCTGGAGTGGACTCACAACACAGAGCGGCAGCACAATTGATGAAAATAACCATATTGTGTACATTTTGAGGTTAAATTTAGAGACAAGTTAATAATTGAGATGGACAGATTTATCTTTTCAAAATGTGTTGAGTTTAGACGATTAACAACACTTATTCCCTGGTTCCATAGACCAAACAGGTCTCCTGCTGCTTACTAAGGCCTGGCTCTGTCACTTTCTCTTCTATTTTTCCTGCTGCGGGTAATTCAGATGAAGGACTTCGTGATCCTACTTCACGGTCCCACTCCATGTTCTCACTTGCAGAAGTCTGTATACCCCAGAAACTGCTTCCAGGAAATGCTTATCTTCTGTCACCTAGCTGCATGGTCGTCTAGGGGGTTTCACTAGACCTGTGTCCTCATAGGCTTCCCATCGTTTATTAGACCTTCTCCTCTACACGCTTTCCTTTGTTACTGACCTGAGTTATTTGGAACAAGTCTTATTTCTAAAGGCAATCTAGCTGTGTTTCTTCCTCCCGCTGAGTGCTCAGCCTCATATGTATAGAGAGGTCTTGCAGAAGTCCTACAAAGCAAAATTTTAATTCCTAAAATGAGAAAGAATTGACTGTTTAGCACCCATATGTGATGCTGAAGTAACTGTTCAGTGCATAAGCTAGAACTAGTCAACAAAGTGGCCCTAGAAATTTTTTTGGTTTTGTGAAAAATTACATTTCTCTGAACTGTTTTTCATTTCCTAACAACTTTATAGTAAACAATGAGAAATAAAAATGCATTTTAAACATCTGTAAGATAATAAATGTTTCCTTTTAACATTTAATACTGGTTTATTTTACTACCTTATAAAAGAAGTTAGGGAAAAACTATTAGATTTAGTGTCTTTAACAAAGATATTTAAAATTACATTTGTCACAGGTAGGTAATAATTTTAACACTTTTTTTATATTTGTACTGCTGAAAAATGGAAGTGTACTACACAGGACCGATTGTTAATCTATCTGAAAGGAGGATGTGATTCCTGGTAAGGTGTTCGTTGTGCCACGGTAGAGCCGAGTTGAGTTCCTCCGCAGCACCACGCCACTTGACACCAGCAGAGGCTCTAACACGTTCTTAGGGAGCTGTGGAAATTCAGAAAAGTTTAAGAGAAGAAATCGATTTCCAGGAACTCTCGGTGAGTATGTTCTCCTTATTGTTGCACCTTCCTTATCGCACTGCTGTGGGTGCTTGCTGGAAAACAACATCTGCAAAGGCTGGAAAACAACATCTGCAAAGCTGAAAAACAAGCACAAGAAATACGCTGTGGATGAAACCACCCGAGCATTTACAGTCCTATGCCCCTACGGGTGGTTCCGTGGAGCTGCATCGGCCGTGGGGCTCGTGTGAGGTTTTACGAGGTCCCACTCCTGCAGCTACGCTACTCCCCACGGCTGTGCAGCCAGCCAGGCTGGCGAGGAGAGCCGTGGCGAGCGTTTCGGTTTACCAGTTCCGTATCTTCATTTTCTCTAAATATTTAGTGCAGACTAATTGGCCATCCATTGTCTGAGAGAGATGGGGGACTGGATGGGAATCATTTGGCTGAGATTGTGCAAGTTCAAAATGAAGATTACAGGATTTGAGAAGCAACGCTAGCAATTAAGCAAGCAGCAGACCGGAGGAAGGATACTTCCCATCGATTGTGCAGGCGGGGCAGCACAGGCAGGGCCTGGAGCGCCGTTGCCCAGGGATGCAGGTGCTGGGCGCTCCTGAATATATATTTTGGCAAGTACAGCAGAAGGGAAGTGGACGTCACCTGGGCCATCGAGTATTCGCATGCTTTCAACTCCTTCAGGGGTACCTGGGAAGCTCTAACCTCAGGTAGCCCGAGCCAGATCACTGCAAAGCAGTTTTCCTGGACCTAGCCCCAAAACCCATCCCAAAGTAGCTGCTTGTGCGGGAGATACCTGCTCGTTAGGCAAAGTTGCTCTCTGGGAGCCCTGTGCGCTGAGCCCTGCGCTGGCTGCCAGCTGACTTCTCGGTAAATCCAGCTTTCTGTTATAGCTGGCATTTTCCAAAGGGCTGAGGAAATACCTGCTGGCGTAAGACTGGGGCAGCCTCTGTCTGCTCGCGGGTTTGGGTTGACGCTCTCTGGATGAATCGGGAGGAGATCGCAGCAGAGCAGTCTTGCATGTCCTGCTTTCCCCCTCCGTGGTCTGAAGCCACGAACGTTTGATTGACTAAGCTGAAAAACTTGCAAAGTAATAACTTCTCTATTTTGTCCTGATTTGAAAGCATGTTTTCTTGAATATTCAGATAAGCTTTGTGCAACGTGGGATTTGCATTTATTTTCTCCCTCAAGCATGTCAGATCAAATAGAAACACAAACCATACGACACAGAGGTCTCCTCGTGGTTTGCGCTGTTGTGTGCCGTCTTTTGCCGTAATTGGATAGGGCTTACAGCATAAATCTGCAGAAAAATACAGGCTAGAAAAGGCAATTGGTTTCTGTCTGACTTGTAAGTGTATTTCACACCATTTAAAAATGTGAAGTTGGAAACGGCTTGCTAGGGTGAAAACCTAGTGCCGCCGAATGGTGGGATTTTTGCCATTGACATGAGTGGGAGCACGATTCCGCTCATTTTTCATGCAGTATCTACTCTCTTTAGCTCTTGCCCTCTGGCCCTTCAACCTTTCAAACGGGTACTCAAGACTGTTTAAACCACACAGGTCAGTGTTCTTAAATACGCACCCACTCCCGAATTTCAGACCCAAAGACAATAAACTCAGTGCAGAAAAATATCCTTTCTCGTCCCCTTGATTATTTTCATACTCACCGACTCAGCTACGGGCTAACGCCAGAGGATGCCACCGAAGTTTCCTTTGTACGTACAGGGCGATGGCGG
>NW_008824421.1:1757698-1762214 GCF_000699105.1 Pygoscelis adeliae | reverse complement strand
GCCGAGCCTCCCGCCGGCCTTCAGGAGGGGGAAATGTGCCCCGTTTAGCACGGGGGGAACTTGCTGCCTCAAACGCGTCAGGTCGGAGAGAGACCCAGGCTGCCGCAGCTTGCCTTGTTTACGCTTTGCAAACAGCCAAAAAGAGCTGTTCAGCTTAAAGGTGGAAAATAATAACATGTAATTCTCAGCCACTGCCTTTCAGGTAACCTGGGTTTCTTCCGCTATCCCAGACAGTTCAAGTGATTCATTTGGTTAAGATTAGTACAGCCTGTTGTGAAAGATGCTATGTCGGCATCTATCTTAAGTAACTTTAACGATGGATAAAATGCTTGACGTTTGGAGGGGTCCCTGGTGTAGCGGCTACTTAAGGGCTCCGCTGTTGAAGTCGCTTCTTGGCCAGCTCAACTTGCACGGCACCAGCCACGGGGCGAGCACGGTCTCCTGGGTTAAAGTACCCCCAGCTCTCTGGAGACGCCTTATCGGAAACAAAACAGTTTGTGAAGGGCCTGTCCCCGGGGGGTGCAGGCATCTCCCAAGGAGGTGCGGAGCATATACGGAAATGCTGCATGGGTTTTTTTAAAGTTGTGTATTCCTTACATTAAAACTTCTTCTTGCAGTGTGAGCATGTGTTTTGGTCTCACATGACCTCAGACATGCTTCCTTCTTGTAAAGAGCAACTAGTAAGATAATCTCACTGGACTCGCATAGACTGAAGCCATATTTTTTAACCATGTTATTCCTGTACTTAATTGAACTGCTGCTGCCTAAGCAGCGTTTAGCCGGTCTTCTATATCTTTGTTAGGCCTGAAATCAGTAGTAAAATTAATTCCATGAGAAGTGTAGGAAACAGCCCCATTTCCAGAAAGCTGATACCTGAAGGGTGAAACTCTTCCCAAAAAGACTGACTTCATGATTGTCATCTCACTGATGTAAACACAAACTAGTCAAATCTGTGCCAACTGAGTGCATTTCTTACTACTGCCATAGTCCTGTTTTTCAGTAGTAATTGGTTCAAAACACAGCTTGTAAAATACTGCTTAAGTAGGTTACAAAATGAGGATCTAGTGCTCAGGCAAATAAAGCATTTGGTTAATACGCAACTATTCTTCTCTTTTTTTATAATGAGCATTGGAAAATGTGAAAGCGACCCTAGCACTACTGTACATATGCATAGCTTATTTGTGGATGACGTCTCAAACTGCTTGCGCTGGCTTCTTGCTGTTAATGGGAGTGTGTGTTGTTAGCTCTGTGTAACCTTAACTAAGGTGGTTTTGTGGTATCCCACTCTGCCTGCATGTGCCGAGTACAAAACCGAGTGACCTTTGGCCTCCTCAAAAGCTGGTAGGGTAAACTGGCCAGTTTGGAGCAAAGAGCAAGCGAAGGTATTCCTGTTATACTAAGAAAAACTTTTCAGTGTGAAATTGTATATCCAGACGTGTAAAAAGTTGAGGTTAGCTTTTTTTTCCCCCCAAATTCTGAGAAACTGAAATCTTAAGTTTGAATTACAGAGCAGTTTCTGATGTACCCAGGACCAGATCTTGCTGGCCTGATTCAGAGGAGCCTCAGTTCACGTAGGGTGTTTTAACGAGGCTACCTTTACAAATACATTTGGTCTTGGCAAAACTCCCCTTTTAGTCAGACCTGCGGTGGTAATAAAATCTTTACCGTTATCCCCATCCCACTTCAGCATGTGGGATGAGCTCTGTTCCCAGAGCTATGCGATAACAGAAAGCTTACTTTAAAGCTTAAATATATATAGTAAAGAGCAGAAAAGAAATGAGTTGATGGTGTCTTCTCCGTGTTGAGGAAACAGTGTGCTGCATCTGGTACATGCCTGCTGCTTGCACAGACTTCTGTACGGCTCGGATTCTTTGCTGCTCAAAGTCGGGATTTCTGTGCCGGCATACATCAGTGCTTTTATTTCTAATTCTGTCACCCCAAAATAGTTTTACTGTAAAATATTGGCCTGATAGTATCATTTTATCAAAACTTGGCAGTGCGTGATCACTGTGGTATCTGAGCAGTTCACAGTCTTCAGCGTGTTTATACTCCCAGCTCTGGATAGAGTACATAGGTACAATCTACAGATCTCATTTTGGGGGGAAGAGGAGTGAGGGGTTAAATGGAGGTTCAGACAGTGACCTACTCCAAATCCATGCAGGAAGCCCATAGCAGAGCAAGGATTAAAGATTTCTAGCTGGTATAAAGCAGGCTTATTGCCCTGAAATACTGACTGACCAGCCTGTGGGTCTCTAACTTGCGTGGTTATGTATTTAGCAACTTGTGACAGACTGCTCTTCGGCAGAGGAGTTGCAAGCTTTTGAGTTCATGGCATCCAGTACTCATTTCTAGCTTGCTTCTTCACAACCACACAGGATCACGTGTAGTAACTATACCAATGACATAATGCCTCACATCTCCGCGAGTTTAAAGTAGGTTGAAAATAAGTCTATTAAAATCCCATTTTTTTCCAGGTTATATATAGCAGGGAAAAATGCCACTAGTGGTTCACAAACTTCAGTTTATACACAGGCAGACCTTCCTCCCTTTGGGTGTGTGTGAGTTCAGGCAGGCTTTTCTCTGGCTGAAAATACTGAGGCCCTGGTTCTGCAGAAAATAGCCAGTACAGCTGCTGGGCAGTGGAGGCTCTCGGAGCCCGTTTGGGTTTGCAGCTGTGGAGGCAGGCTCTCGTGCCAGGGAGGCGGGTGGGAATTCGGTGCCGGTGGTGTCCGAGAGGACATTCCTCCAGCAATTCCTCCCAGAGGTGGAGCTGGCAGCTCCTTTTAGCCTTGCTGCTCCACATAGCCATGTGCTGAGTCTGGGTGGGCTTGGAGTGGGTCCTGGTTTCCCCAGGAAGATGAGAACTGTGGAACCTACCTACATCGCTTGGACCTGAGAGCATCAACACACTGAAGTTTAAATGTGACGTGCTTGTGATACTGATGCTTGGATGACTTTGGCTTTGCAGTAGCCTCTCTTGCTCACGGAGGCTAACTGCGTGTCAGTACTGCTCTTCACTGAGCAGGGGTACGTGGCAAAATCAGCCTGGGAAGAGAACCGTGGCTTCATCAGGGGTCTGTTAACTTCACTGTGTTGAGCGCTTTTGAACTAGTGACAAGCGATTATCATTTTGATCTTCCATAATACCAAAAATAACACTGCCAACTCTCATCATATTAAAACTTTTGGAGAAATGTCTGTAAGCACTAATGAGGAGGTGTGCTGCGTGTGCCCTTGCCACGTCCCAAATGATCGGGATAAGTGGGAGGACACACAGGAGTTACCTCTTGGGGATTTCGCTCCATATTGAAGGGTGCTGCTTAAAATGGCAGTTGGAGTCCATCCTCCTCTCAGTCCCTTTTGCTGAGGGGTTTTCATTCCTGGTGTCCCTTTCCTTCAGTATGTGCTGACCATATGCAGGTGGAAGCCTTGCTCTGCTCCTGTGTCTTTGCTGTGAAGGACTGCCAGGACCTGGAGGGAGGATGGGGGGAATGCAGGAGCAGAGCCTGCGCTGCTCCTGCTGCCCCGGGAAGAGAGATGCTGAGGCATGGCGTGGCTGGCTGGTGCAGGTCCAGCATCTGGGCAGTGCAGAGCAGGGTACAGAAGGAGCAGAGTGAATCTTTCTATGGTGCAGTGCCTAGTAATAACATTTATATCCCTCAGCATCACTTACTGTTGTGATACTAGCGTGGCCTGGTTGGACAAAGCTGAGGTAAACTGTGTTCCTTGGCTTTCCACTTTTATTTCTCTGCCTTAAAGGCCCTAATATGTGTGGGACAAGCTGTAGGTCTGATACGATAAAGCTCTTGGTGCCTTCTCAACTGTCACCAAACCAGTAGCCACAAAACGTGCTAAGCAGAAGAGCAGAACAAGCCACTTCTTGGTTCCTCTCAGCTCAGATACCGATGGCTACTCTGGTTGCAGCCGCAGCCATTTTAATTCAGATACACTGATTTTGTGGTTGTAACGGAGGCCTGATGTTAAAAGCAATTTTATGTTAAAGTTGGTCGGGCTGCTGAAGTGCGTAAAGCTAACTCAAATATTACCAACATCAGTGCCTGCATTAAGGCCAAGTGTAAAAACAAATGGTTATAACTGTGAATGTGCCTGTGGGAAAGGGAGGGGTGGAGGTGTGGCTATTAAAACGCATGGTCACCAAACTTGCAGTGGTTGCTATACATAAACCAAGAAATAGCAGTAATCTTTGTACTCCTTGCTGGCTGTTTGTCTCGGCTTTGGTAGGTAGCCTTGGTCTAGCAGGTACCACTTCAGTATCCTACTGAAAGGGGAGGCAGATCATTTTGGCTGGTCTGTTGTGAAATAGAAATGTCCCTCCTCAGACCACATTACTCCTTCCGAGCTGCACCTACCACGCAGCCGTAGCGCCAAATGCAAGCCTGGAACATGCAAGCACGGTCTCACACAATGCAAAGCCTGCCGCCCTTTACTGTAGAGTTGTAAACACCGAAACCTATAACGTGATTTTGGCAGATCTGGAAACGAAATGTTAGCAATT
>NW_008824421.1:1746485-1757626 GCF_000699105.1 Pygoscelis adeliae | reverse complement strand
ACGCCTCCCTCCTCCCGCATGCATTTTCCCTCGCTCCCTTTACGTTGTCCCAGCCGAGCTGGCAGCTGGCGCTGGGAAGCTGTGAGCTCATGAGCTCACTCCCGGCCGGCGCGCTGGCCTATGAATAGCTCAGCCTCCGCTGAAGCGGCTCTGGGCTTCAGGATGTTGCCAGCCACGTAGATTTAACGGCTCTGCAGCAACAACTGGATGTATGCAGATAAAATAAAAACATGCCTAGATTGTCCCTTTGAAATTTAAGTTTTTCAACGCAAAAGAAGGAGGTGAAGTGCCTGAGCTTACAATCTTTATGTCGAGAGTTCTCTAGACAAGTGTTTAAGCAAAGACAGGCTTTCCCTTTAAAAGGAAGGAGACTCGTATCCTCAGATTCGCTTTTAAAAATGGCCTTCCAACAACAATAATCCCAGAGCAAAGCTTACGTTCAAATGCTTCGTTGTGAGCTGTGACTCACACTTTGAAAGCGTCGTAGCTTTCCTAGAAAGGTAGGTAAGTACTGTTATCACCAGATGGGGAGTCTCAGGATGGGAGATGCTGCTCTGAGTTCCCAAAAAGCATCTACTAAATATGTGTTGGAAACTCAAGACAGTTATGTTTCATTTTCAGAGTGTCAAAAGCCCCACGGCACTTCTGAATAGCGGCACTGAGTTATGTTAAAATCAAATGTAAGGGATGTGTTTGAAAATGGAGATCCAGAATGTCTTTGCCAAATTAACAGTAAGTTAATGGCAGACCAAAGTAAAGAACCCAAAGCAAACCAAGTTTGAGAGGTTCTCAGAAACTTCAATTTTTGATATGTTAAAAGCACATTTTTATGAAGACTACTGATCTAGAGAGACTCCTGCTAAACATTGATTATGTGGTCAAGTAAAAATCCCCTTTTCCTGGGTTAAGAGTCAGTAGATATCCTGTAGTTTCTGACAGAGTTCTCTCTGAATTTTACTCGTTTACAATTTCTTCGAGGTACAGTGACATCTTTCAATGCTATCCAAACATTCCCAGCTAAAAAGGCAACACTGAATACAAGCGATAATTATTGCTCTTCCAGCACAATGTTATTGCAGATCCTCTTACTTCCTGACTTCATTTTAAGATGGGGTATGCACCTGCACTCATTTGAGTATCGTATACTCTGCAGCCGTACTGTGGGAGGCAAGAGTGAGGGAATGGGACAACTGGGTAAGGAGGCATGAGCTGGCAGTTTTTCTGATAGAGAACATAGGAGACCCGGGAAATTTTCGGCAGGTCCATAGTCAGACTTCTTGATTGAAATCTGTTGCCTTTGCAAAGAGCTCTTTATATTTTGGTTAAATATGAAGAGTATAAAAAATGCACTATTTTCTGTTTATAGCCTAACTTCTGATTCATCCTCCAAACTACATCTTAAACTAAATACAATTTAGACTAGAGTACTGCCTCTATAGCGCAGACCTACAATGCAAAAGGACTTACAATGTGTGCTAGGGTCTGATCCAAAGCTCAGTGTTAGCAGGCACCCTACTGCTGATTTCAGTAAGCTTTGTTCCAGTTCCTTTATTGAGAACACATGGACAAAGTGGACGTAAAACTTACTTCAGCAATACCGAGGTTTTGTCAGTCCTAGGCATTCAAAATGATGAGTCAGCTATTCCTATCCACAGACACCACTACCTAAAAAAACCTAGGGAATCAAAATGGTTTGAGACTTTTTCTTTTGCCCTTTGCTGGATGTGGGTTTTCTTTAAGCCTTTGGGCTTCACGTATTGAAGTTTTCTCTGTATCTGTGGGGGACTAGAAATTTGTCTTCCATTTAAAGGTGAAGAGGATGTGATTTTTCTTTGTGCGATCATGAGACTCCAGGAACCTGGGCTTTAAGAAATAATATAAAGCACATTGATTCAAAATCCTGCAGTTTTATTGGGAATTATAAAAACCAGCTTTACTAAAATGGATGCTTTGGGACAGAGCTTCAGGACTTTTTTTTTAAACCTCCAAATTAGCAGTTACATTTCTAACAAAACTGCCCCTCCTCTAATTAGAAAAAATGCAAAACGAGGGCAGAGAGGAGGGGAATTGTATCTTTTTACCGCTCTGTTCTGTGGTTTTATAAGCAGTCTACTGGTTTGGACTGGAGACTGGATGATTTGTGTTAAGAAAAACGTGTCTGAACGCTACATGACGCTTTCAGCAGTTCTGAGGAGCTTGTGTCATTTGACGCGTTAAGCGGCTACTGTACTCTGTTTTAATCGTGCTCTGTGCTGCATCCGTGTTGTGGCATGTGTGCAATAATTCTTTGCGATGGCTGGCACTTGCTGGTGTGTGTATAAAAATGCAGGTGGCAGCATTATTCTCCAGAGCAAAGGAACATCTATCAGCATCCTGGGTGAGCTTATTGCTTCAGATGAATACAATACAGACTGAAAGTGCCTCAGGCAGCTTGCGCTCTAAATTAGATGTAGCCGTGAATGCTAAAAGATCATCTGTAGGACTTAATGCTAATTCCTTGTTGGTCTGATTTCCAGTTGGGATGCAGTGGCGGAGTCAATAAGGGGTGGATGCCAGGCGTGATCTGGGCTGCATCTGTAGTTACAACCAACAGAAGCCCAGCCACGGGCAGTGAGATGGCTTACATATTCCTCACTTCAGAAAGAAAAAACATAGGCAGTTTTTCAACTGCCTTAACATCTGCTGCAGTGAAATCGTTGAGTGTTTTACCACGTTCTTCAATGGAAGGTGTTAGCCCTGACAAATCGGGACTTGACATAAAACGAGGTGCAGAAGACTCTTAGGAACTCCTTTAATTCCAGTAACTCTTTCACCGTGATGTGTTTATTCAATGTGCACATGATGGCACCGGTACTCTGGCACTTCGTCTTCTGAGAAGTTGCGTGATGGGAATTAATCTTGAGGAGTCAGTGTGAAGGCTTAGTCTTCTATCTTACAAAGCTGTTGCTCAACACTGGACTGAAGAACGCGCTTTTGGGGTTTATTTGTAAAAAGTGAAAGGGAATGGGACACCTAACTGATCAGTCTGTCTTGTCTGGACAGGATTTATATAGTTAGTAAATGAAAAGACATGTCTGATATGATATGGATGATATGGATATGATTTTATATATATATATATATTAAAAAAATATAGCTCTATTCCATAGTCTGTTTTCCTTGTGAGAACAGATTTATTGATAGTCACATTCTTCTGTAAAAATAAAGTGAAAGAACCCATCTTTCCGAAGAGCAGGTTCTGCAGAGGATCCGACCAGATCCCCTGTGCCAGGGTGAATTTTATTTTTTTCCTTTGATTGCCCATATCTGAAAGAATGGAAAATCCCAATTGTTCATGGCTGCAGTCACCAAAACTGGGGTGAATTCTTTTCCTGGAGAAAGTGAAAATCCTGTGTGGGAAGAGTGCTGTTCATAAGGTCACTGATGGTGAGAGAGGAACCGGCGCAGGAACGCGCCGCAGCCTTGTGATATCTCATGGGTAAGGAGTGAAAAGGTTTGTCCATGGCAGTTACTCTGCCACTTCTTAGGAGCTCCATAGTGGATTATCAACTGGTATAAGGTGTTTAAGTGAAACTGTGCTTGGTGATACTGCTTGCAGTCAGTTGAATCCACGTTCTGTTGTTACAGACGCTAAAATAATAAGTCTTATAGAGAAAAATCAGGGACTTTGACTTTTAGAAAACCACAGAGAAGCCAGCAAGTTGAAGTTCCTGTGGTGATGGAGAGGAGAGAGGGAGTATTCTGTTGAGACTGTCTAGGACAATAGTTCAGCATCACCACATGGCAAGATGTAGGATTTGGGCAGTATTTAATCCCACATTAAGACTGGGATCAATTCTGATCACTTAAAGGCAATTTTGTGTATATTTAAAGGAATGTTCTGTCCTTCTTGGCTCTAATGCTCTAAAATCCATCTTAACTAGGCTCCATCTTCCAGCTAGTTATTTCTCTATATACAGAAAAGCTTTTTAGACATGTAAGCAGCTACACAGTCCTCAAATATGCCAGAAGGAAAGTTTTGTCAAAAAAAAAAAAAAATTGTAATTCACAAACCCTGGGCTTTGTCAATGTATAATTCATACCTCCTTTGAACAGTCCTCTTCACAGGAATTTAGAGATGGATTTAGATCAGCTTACTTCATTTTTAGAATACAATGAAAGAGCACTTACCTGCCTTCTTGCAGCCTTTTCTATAAATCAAAAATAGATGCTGGGCCCAAATCGTCAGCCTTTTGCACTCCCTAGGAAACCTGTGCAAAGAAGCCACAACAAACAGGACAATTCTGCTTTCTTTAGCAATGCAAGCTCTATCCCCAGAAGCCTGTGAAGAGACAGAGGGTCTGTAGTGCATGTTTCCCCTGCAGCCAGGGAATAATCACCACATCTTGTTTTGTGTGTTCAGAAGCTAGTGGCTACACATGTAGGCGACTGAAAAATCAAACCTAGCGATCGGCGTAACAGGGCCTGGGTTGCAGAACTGGAAAAGCAGATGTTTTATGGCAATGCTGTGTCAGTCCAAATTGCAGCTTGCCAAATGGTCCTCCATTAGTGGTGCCTTGCGAGTGGCAGTGCCAGGAAGCCAGCATCCTGGGGACGCTCCACCCTCCTTCCTTGCAAAGGGTCACAGCCTTATACAGCCCAGACTGAAAAAATTCGGAGAGTTTTTTTAGCCAGGGAAGCAATTTGTGCTTGGCATGGGGCAGTACAGACCACTTCCCTCTCTCTCTTCCCCCACCCAAGCATCTCGTAGAATCAGAAACCACAGGGTGATTCAGCGGGGTGAAGTCTGTTTCCTGGTGCGCTGCTGGAGTAGGCAGTTGCTCTCGGAGGCTTTGCCTGGTGCTTATGGCAAAGCTGCAGATCAGCCTTTAATGCCAAATAATCTGGGGGAGACGGCAGGATGTGTCTACTGGGGTAACTATGAGCTGTCACTGAGTCCCTGGGGCACATGTTAGATGCAACGGTCATTACGGTTCACTTGTTATGTTTTCCAAAATATTACAGGGGGCCTTCTGAAACGGGAATTTATTTTCAGGGAGGAAAACAATGAAAAATGCAGTCTTGAAGGATAGCTTTGAAATGCACTTCAAAAATTAAAGCATGGCAATTCATATTGGGAGAGGACTTCTGACTGTCGTTACCAAGCCCTACTAGGAAATGGGTTAAAACTTGGACTTCTAGCTGGGATTTTGCTGCGCAGAAACCAGCTAGTTACATATGTGTGCCTCACTGAGACCCTCTGAGCAGCAGTAGTGATTACCCTTCACTGCATGAAGGTTGGATTCCTCTAGCAACTCTGCCTGATGTCTATTTTTGGCTTCCCCTCTAAAAACAGATGGTTGGGAGTGGGAACCTCCTCTTACAATTGCTGTTGTAAGCTGTGAAAGCAACAGATGGTTGCTAACACAGAGATCACAAACCTAGAGTTGTTGAGTTCCAGTTTTTCTTCCAGTGGTGCAAGCTTTATTTTGTTCCCTCCCATCCACTTTATGCCTTCTCAGAATGGAAAAGAAATAGGCTTATCCTTTTGTTTATAAGAGTATGTCAGTATGATATAACTGGAGATGGATTGTTAAAATTTCGTTCCTAAGCTGCAAAACACATGAAGTCATTAACTACTTTGGTTCCATCAGACTCTAAAACACTGGGCCTGGATTAAAACATAAGCATGACACAGCTTGCTGAGGGCCCCTGCCACAATGTTAATGACATACCAGAATTTGGTTTCTCCTATTTGCTTAAAGACACTAGCCCTCATATTTGCAAGGAAAAAAATCAAAACAAACAGATCTAGGTTAACATCTTCTTTGCTACCTGCAGATCTGAGAGGTATGAATTTCCCCAAGGGTCTTGGTTAAGGCGTGGGAAGGTATTGACTGCAAAGGTGACTCCTCTAATTGCCTTTCATCTCTCCAAATTGGACAGAGAGACCCTAATACCATTCCAGAGGAGAAGGAGGCCTGTGGTCTCACATTACTGAGAGAGGGGTAAGGACCTCTGTCCCCATCACTTTAACTTGGGCAGGGAGGAGCGTGATAAAACAGGGGAGCTACAGGGGCTCTATACTATGGGATCTCAGTATGCCTGCACCTCTTACTTCAGTTTTCTAACAAATACAAGGAAATAATGCTTTTTGTGGGTCAAGAAGGTTGTCCAGAAATTATTAGACTTCACTTTGCCTTAGTTTATTTTTTTTTAAATATCCCACTGCACATAAGCTATGTACATCAAAGGCTTTTGGAGTGCTTCGCAAAGACTAATGCATTATTAAGCTAGCAAACCCCTACGGATGGGAAGATGCGAGTAGAGAGAGGATAATAATTTGCTCAGGGCTACATATTGTGTCAGTGGCAGAGTTAGGGATACAGTTTGTGTGTTTTTAACTATGTCTCTCAGCTGATATCCATGGCATTGGGAAAAAGTATTAGTTCAAAATCAATTGTACAACTTGAAATACGGCACTGCATTCTGCTTTTAGTCTGAGCAAACCCTTGAAATGAAGAAGAATATAATGCTGCAGAATTGCAATACCATTCTTCAGTCTGCATACAAAAAGTTCCTCAAGACCTCTGTTTTTGAGCAGGTAAATGTCAGGGAAAAAAATAGCCAAATTTTGGATGTGTTAAAACAAATCCACCTGAGCATCCAAAATACAGTGAAAATCAGTGACTCAGTATTCAAGTACAAGGCAGCAGAAAGTCTCAGAGAGGCAGATTATTAGGTACTGTAGCATGGAAAAAGAGACCTAAAGGAGAGATTTTAAGGAGCTAAGATAAAGGCAATGCTAGACTTAACCTGCAGAATATCCAAACTAGGGCGAAATGAAAATTTAAAAGTATGAATTTCCATTCTCTCCTCTTAAAAACAAAATAAAACATCCAAACAGTCCTTCCCAGTTTGTAGTTGACAAGCCAAGTCAAGTCATTAGTTCCTCCATCTCATCTCCTTTCCCATGTCTGTTCTGTACTGGCAGCTGTCCTGGGTTACCACAGAGATGCTAGGTAAATGATGGGTGGTCCTGCTGCAATGTTGTATCTTCTATAGGGATCACAGCTCCATATAACGTTAATTAAGCCAACATACTTGCGTCCAATTTGTTTAAAGTTATTACAACTCTCATATTTTCAGCATGTTTTTCTATCTGTATTCATCTGCTTCAGCAAATAGTGAACAATTTTGTTCTGAAGTCCCGGAGTATGTTGGAGAATGAGCCATTTCACTATTATAGCCTGGAGTTTTTGAGACTTGTACTGCATATTTCAGTCCTTAGTGGCTTTCTTGCCCATCTTATTCACATTCTTAAAATATTCCAGTTAAATTCTTTAAATATTTTTAATGCCTAAATATACACGCAGTGCCTCCCCCAATTAGATTGGAAGTCTAATTGCTGTACCGTGTGGTGTGTACATGCACTCAAATTGGAATTTATGTTGACTGGCTAGTATAATTAGATTTTGCCATTGCATTTAATTTTAGAATAAACCACGTTTATTTCCCTTACACTAGATTCAGGAAATAAATTACAGTTGAAGCAATCGGATTTTTCCAGGCTTCTCTAATATTCAGTCTAAATTCATTTGGTATTTCAGATTCTTCTACCAAGTGCAGCAGTTATTAAGGCCCAATACATCAGAGAAAGTTTTCAGGTTTGATTGCTATTTCTGAGAGGCTGTTGGGGAGTAGAAGGAGTCTTTAAGCACAGATGGCCTACTAGATGCTGGTAACATTTTAAGCCAGGGTCTCTCTTATGAGGACCCAGGACCAGTCTAATCATATGGTGGGAGGCTTTATTAGAATTACCTGCCATTATTAGTATCAATATGAACCTAATTTTCTTAGCACAGACAAGGTTTAAAGGAGAGCCTGACAGCACTGACTTGTTTCAAATTTGGCAGGTATAGCCAAATTCTCTGTTAATTTAAGTAAGCATAAATGCAGTGAAGTCACTGTAGTGAATACCACGTACATCTTTGGCCGTGGTACGTGATGTATCCAATCACACTGTACTTGCCTTCAGTTTAACTTCTTAATTACATAGGATGGGCCCACAGCTTGCCCAGTGCAGATGGGACAGGGTATAAATCAAAAGGCATATAAATAGATGCAGGGGCAGGAAAGGAGTTCAGCAACGCAACGCACATGCCTTAAAAAGCGGTAACAATGCTCACTCCCAGATGACTGCTGAAGAATATGTGGGAAGTAAGGTGTGGTACCAAGATGTGGCTAAATGTACAAGGATTAGTATCCAATGGGATTTAAAAAGATAAACTAAATATGAACATTTTGAAGTAAACCATGCAAATGTAACTCGGCTTTGAGATCAGAAAATGATTAGTATTTGCTATGAATAAAAGGTCCCTCTGTAATTTGAAATGGATTAACTAAAGAGATATTTTAAGGTCAAGGGACTAACAGCAATTTCTGGTGACAGTGAAATGTTTTCTCCATTCCAGCATTTAATGCAGACAGTATTCTAGTTATTGTAACCCAGATGTGAGATTTCTAGAAAATGTTGAGTGTAATGAAGGCAGCTCTTTGGCAGTAGGAACAAATTACGACTTTAAACTAGATTTTTAAAGAAAATCTATTCAGTAATACCCCACATATGATTTAGTAGAGCTGAATTTGAGAGCAACTGATGGATCTGCCTGTGTGTTCTGGCATGCAGATTTTTGTACTCCAGGGACCAGTGTAATTTGCAGTTGGGAAGCTTCTTTCAGGATTTTGATCTCCACCCCAGAAAAAAGAGTGGCAACCCTGAGTGGGATCTAACTATATTCAGTAGTAGAAGTGAAATGTAAAATACATGCTTAAAAACAGAATTGAATGTTGAATAGTTTCAAGTTGCTGTTGTGATGTTCTTAAAGTTATTTCTGCTTTCTATGATGAACGTCGACAGATGTGGAAAAGACACAGTTACTGTTTTTTTCTTTTGAATCAGGATAGGAGCTTGACACTAGCAGGGAGACGACTGATCTTCAAAAAGGCCTGTCAAATGTAGTTCCACAGTAGTGTCTGTTACTGTGGTGGTGAAATTGGGAGCCCATGTTTACAACTAAGCATGCTTTAGCTTACTGAGAAAACTGCAGAGTATACAAGACTGGCAGTAGAGTCTGTAATCAAAATGGCACATGAGAATACGGATTACAAATAAGAATATTGTGTAAACAGACACTGAAGAGTACTGGCAAATGGTCACCTCCTTGCTAGTGCAGACTCTCCTCCAGTGCTTGTCTTTTCTCCATTTCATGATGAGGATAACGGCCCTCTTCCCATAGTTGTTGACTTCCAAATGAAAAGATGGGTCTAGCAGAAACTGTTCGGAGGAAGTTCTCACGTTTTCTAAAATTCTAGTGACACTATCTTTAAAACTTAACAATTAATCAATGAAGGGCTTTTTTGAGGGTGCAACTATAGGTTAATAATCTGGTAATGTGACTGTTGCCAAGGAAACAAAAATGTAATTTTCTGGCTCGTTTCAAACATGGCGTTGAATTACATTTCTGTCTCTACAGAGAGTTCCGGTATTTGTGAGATTTAATTAAGATGGGGAGCTTACATGGGGAAGAGGGAGGCTGCTGCGGCAGCCATAGTAAACCGGTGTTTATTGTGGAAGAGAAGGCATAATACCAGCATTCTTCACTGTCTCTGCAATGCCTGGGCTCAGTCTTAGTTATCTATTTAAAAAAAAAAAAAAAAGCCTCAGGTAGGAATGGTAAGGCACTGGTTCACTGCCATAGAGCAAAGGAAGCCTTGCAGAAAGAAGCTGGGGCATGTTCCCACCTGCTCTTAGCTAAAAAATAAGGCAAAATCCACTTTCTCTCTTGCTAGAGAGAACTCCGTTTTACAACAGGGATGATGCTCCTAGCTGCTTCTGTTGCCACGGTATTGTATGCCCTGGCAGTAGGTTTCTGGGCAGTAAGGTTTCTAAGAGACAGAAAGAAAATTCTAAGGAGGGCCTTAAATATCACCTCTACATATGATCCAAAAGAGAACATTTAAGTGCATTAAATAGCCTTAATCTAGCCTAGCTTTGCATAACCTGGATGGCTCTATAGCAGTCACATCTGCTTATTTCTCTTTGGTCAAACAAATGCTAACCTTTGATTTGCAAGCATGTTTGAACCATAAGCCTTTTTTTTTCTTTAAGTGAAAACTTTTTAAAGGGTAGTCTTCTGTATATTCTTGTACAGAAGTAAGTTTCTATCAGTATTAACACACTTTTCAAAGTACTTATATTCACATATAGTTACCCTCATGTGCAGATTTTGCTCTAACAGCCTCACTAACTAACCTGGAATAGTTGTAAACATTCAGAAAGTTTGCCTCAACAAAATTCCTGAAATATGAATACTGTTTCTGAATATAACTGTTAAAATTAACAAAATATAAGCAACAATTTCACATTGCAGATAACAGAATTTTTCTTTCTCAGGAAGACTATGATCGTCTGAGACCTTTATCTTATCCTATGACCGATGTCTTCCTTATCTGCTTCTCAGTGGTAAACCCTGCTTCATTTCAAAATGTGAAAGAAGAGTGGGTACCGGAGTTGAAGGAATATGCACCTAATGTTCCCTTTTTACTAGTAGGAACACAGGTATATCTGGTTCTGTTCTACTTTATTTTAACAATTCAGATCATTGTATGGTGCCTTCTCTTTGGGCTGGAAGTTCAGGCCCGACAGGACCCAAGCAGCACCTCCTTATGGCTTTGGAGGAACGACCCTAACAAGTGGCAGAAAAACCTAAATCTGTGTTGTTCTCCAATGAGCTACCTCCATTTTGTTAAAATATATGCATTGTAAACAGGGTGGGAAGATTGGCTGAATCTCTCCATGTGACTTTCTATGAAGTCATGGGACTTACGGAATAAAATTGTCTGTTCATACCCATGTTATTGGAATTACTTGGGTCTACAACGATTGGTCATATCCAGTATTTGCTGAAGCAAAGGAGCAAGGGGAGAAGTGAGACAGGGAGGAGGCCTGCATGGATGAACAAGGAGCTCCTGGACAAACTCAAACACAAAAAGGAAGCCTACAGAGGGTGGAAGCAAGGACAGGTAGCCTGGGAGGAATACAGAGACATTGTCCGAGCAGCCAGGGATCAGGCTAGGAAAGCTAAAGCCCTGATAGAATT
>NW_008824421.1:1728361-1745005 GCF_000699105.1 Pygoscelis adeliae | reverse complement strand
AGCTTTAAACTGAAAGAGGGTAGATTTAGATTAGATATAAGGAAGAAATTCTTCACTATGAGGGTGGTGAGGCACTGGAACAGGTTGCCTAGAGAAGCTGTGGATGCCCCATCCCTGGAAGTGTTCAAGGCCAGGTTGGACAGGGCTTTGAGCAATGTGGTCTAGTGGAAGGAGTCCATGGCCATGGCAGGGAGGTTGGAACTAGATGATCTTTAAGGTCCCTTCCAACCCAAACCATTCTATGATTCTATGAATTTCCTCTTGCTTCTTGTGGGCAGTGGACTGGGCTTCAATTACGAAGTGACCCACATGTTGGTATTATGTTTGGGTTAATCTTTTTGCCACTGCTGGATATACATTCTGGTATTCCAAGATGATCACATCTTATTGAAGAGCTGAATTACAGAATAAACGTTTTGTTCCTTCTGGGTTAAAGGTAGTAGTTAACAGCTTAAATTTCCAGGGCTTTTGGATCAGGAAGGGTCCACGATCTGAATCATGACATGACTCCATTTTTATACATATAACACTCCATTAAATAAATAATTCTGCTTTAAAAAGAGGGTATCATATAGCCTGCTTACTTTTGTTTAGAAAAAGTACTCCAACATGACTGCAATCTTTCTTGCTAGATTGATCTTCGTGATGACCCAAAAACTCTGGCAAGACTGAATGATATGAAAGAGAAGCCTGTATCTGTGGAGCAAGGACAGAAGTTAGCGAAAGAGGTAAACTGGATACTCCTAAATGAAACCAAGTAGCAAAGAAGCAGAAAACCCTATTTCCAATTGACATTTTCTTCCTTTACCAGTCAACATATGAAACCTTATGACTGGTTACCAGTTAACAATATTTATTTACATTATTGAATACAGCTAACAAGCAGACCTGTGTAATAGCACTTCCCTGTTAGTAATAGTTCTTTCTGTGTAGACACTCATAAAAACTACATAAGCGTTAGTCAGAGAGAATTAAAATCACAGGGTGTGAGGTTGGAAGGGACCTCCCCTGCTCAAGCAAAATGTTGGAAGCATCTTTAAGGAATTATTTGAGAATGCTATACTACCATTTTAACACACTGCGTGGATAATGCTTATCAGGACACTTATTTATAGAGTCTTATTTTTGAAACGTAAATTGGTCATGTAATTCTGTAATTCTTTTTTGCTGTTTAATTATAAAAAATACCTTAGGACCCCACTGCCAATCCAAAGAGCTTATTTAATATGCTTCCTTTATAAACCAAACCAACTTAAATACATTCCAGATCTTTGGCCAAAAGACAAATCTTTTCTCCTACAGGGGCATACACGTGCAGGTAACTATTCTAGATCACAGCCAAACCTTGTGATGTCACTATAGAAAAAAAAATGCAGAAGTGCACAGATAGAACTGAACAGCTGAAATATATTGCTATTGAATTAACTTATTTTCTTGACAGATAGGAGCCTACTGCTATGTGGAGTGTTCAGCTTTAACACAGAAAGGACTGAAGACCGTTTTTGATGAAGCTATTATAGCTATTCTAACTCCAAAGAAACACACAGTGAAGAAGAGAATAGGCTCAAGATGCATAAACTGCTGTTTGATCACGTGAGATACATTTGACAATGGCCAGGCTTACTGTGAAATTCTACTGAATTTAAATACAATGCATTAAGTACACAGCGAACTTGTTACAGGTTTGAAAGCTAAAACTACGATTCTGCCTTCTACAACCAGTGAAATCCAGAGGAATAAAGTCAAATTCAATGAACTTGTAATAAGAAGCCACCACATCTGTTACAAATATTTTATTCAGACTGGAAGGTACAATCTCTCAGGGTTACATAGTCTAGAGGAAGCAAAAACCGCACCATGCTGAAACGGCATCTATGTGATTTTATTGAGTGGAGATGCTTGGCCTGAAATACTCTAAATGAATTTGGGTAGTCTTCTGCTTTGACTATACATCTCTCTCTCTCTCTCTCTCTCTTTTAAAAAAAAACAACTTTTGCACAGTCTGTATGGAATCTGCACAAAGAAATACCTTGTCTCTCTCTGCTCCAGTTATCTGCTTTTGTATGTAAGCTGCTTCCGGTTCCAGTGTATCCACAGAGGTGCAATAATCAGACCAGCCACATAGCCAAAGGTAGCTCCGAGGGAACAGGAAATGGGCCATACCTAAGGGGAGAACACAAGGTAAAAGCAGACAATGAGGAAAATGTTTGTGGTTTTTTGTACTTCGTGAGCACAAATTCTCAGTGTAATCTAGGTACTGAAAGAAAGTACAGTCTTATTCTACTTTAAAGCTTGATGTGCTTTCCTAAAAATGCCAAAAGTGTAACAATCATCTTCATGAACACTAAATGCTGTTGTACAGTTTTTAATTAATATGCATTAAAATGTAACCAGGCTTCTGGCTATTGCAGACTTTAGTTCGATATTCCCAAAACTATGTGAAAAAAACTTACAAGTATTTATATCCCCTGAAGTGTTCAGCTAACCTAACTTCCTGTTCTGCTGCACACGTTTGGAAACCTACAGATTTCTTGGCAATTTCTCCTTCCAATCTCTCATGGCATTCTGAAACTTCTAGAAGTGTGTATAAAGGAACTAATACTCAAATAAGGCCAGAGACTGAGATGGACAGAGGGGCTTGCTTTCTTTTTTTTTGTCTTGAAAATGAGGCAGAGAGATGAATTTCCCTCTGGCTAGCAGTAGGGAGGGAACGTAAATTTGGAAACTGACAGAACATCTTGCACCCAGTTCAGCAAACGTGTAGTAAGCCAGTTATGTTAAAGAGAGCTTTAATTATAAGCTCTATTTCCTAGTATAAGAACAAGGAACTGACTCAATACAGCTGACTCACTTTCACAAACCATCTAGTACTGAGGCAAAGAAGTAATGGATTCTCCCCCCAGCCCTTTTTTTTTTTAAATTGGTATTGATTTGCAGGGAGGAGTGGCCAAAACAAAACTTAACCAATCTGTCCTCAGATGTAGCTTATATTACCAGTCAGCTACACACTGCATTTGATGAAAGTCTCAACTAAGTTGGTGACTAAAAATATTTATTGTAGAATAAACTGAATTCCCATCCCTCTTCAAAATTCTCCTTTGCATATTTTTTTTTGCAAGGACAATTTTGCACTTCCTGCTGTACAGTGCATGTTCCTGAAGGCAAGTACAGACTGCACTCTCCTATTTTTTCAATTTTTAAAGAGGGATATTTCCACCTTCTATAGTACTTGAGACTGAGAAATGCACTAGACATTAAAGAAAATATCCACATCTCAGTATCCAGCCTGCTTTTCTACTTCATTTTGACTTGCAATTCATGAATATCAAATGAACTTACTCTTAATGGTACTTGTTCCTCCTTTCATTCATTTTCCTAGCTCTGATTCTTCTCTTTACTTCATTATCACTTGGAGAAATATATTAATTCACATCCTTTGATCATGGGAATTTTAACTATGAGTAAGAGTAATGTATTTTGTCCTCTGCTGTTTCATCTTCACATTCCTTAGCATTTGCAGTTTCATATATTATTTGGAGGTCTTAAGGAGTGTAGCAAAGATGACTATAAACAAGGTGCCTTAGGTACTCTTTATTGACCTTGTTTCATTCTTCCATTTCTGGACATTCTGTCTCTGCTACTTGTTTTTGTTGCTGAACATTTTGGCTCTTGCCTCTCAAACCAAAGACTTGCTTGTTTTCATTGATTTAACAGTGGTATTGTAGATGTTCTATAAAAAACCTTGAGATGCTTTGGCATGGTAAGATATTATGTATATTTAAAACTCACATGAGTTTGTGGCCTTGGCTAAACTTAGGCTTCAGGTGGATCTTTTCAACTTCTAAGTAAAATGTAATTAAGTTATTTCTAGCATTTTGCATATTACACATGTCTAAAGGACAAAACAATAAAAAAGTCCCTGAAACCCCAGCTGCTCACTCAGTAATGTTCAGTTGGAACAGGAGTCATACTTTCTTATCCACTGATGAAGTCAAATACCACTCTAATATCCACAAAACTACGGACAGAGGCTTCATAATTCAGTGGTCTTTCTACATCAAGTTCTCTGAGTGATCAATGATCCTTCATTAAATTTTACCTACATTAGGTGAATCTGTAGTTGCCTATTTGCTTTTCAGAAGTATAGCTAGATGTTGGACTCTGAATTTTTCACGGTCCCTTAACTAGAGAGTCAGTGTCCCTGGTGACCCATTGACGCTGTATCTTTTGGTATTTTGTGTATAGTGGGCGATTGTTGGTACGATTAAAAGGCTCTCTGATTATTGTTGTAGCTTCTTTTACCTGACTGAACTGCAACTTGGAACATGGTTTTTCAATAGTCATGTGACATTTAATATTAATTATGCCCCTGTGTGTCTTCCAAAACATTCAATTTTGCTTTTTAAAAAATCAGTGTTACCTTACAGAAGTTTCAGGCTGTCTCACTTAACATGAGTCTCTGACCTCTGAAATCCAACTCTCACCAATGGCAGCTGGCAAAGATGGGGGGCAAAGGGAAGAAACCATAAAACACTCCATCTCACTATCTATGAATGAGACAGAAAAGAAACACCACCTCATCCCTTCTAGTGGCATAGAACAGAAGGGTACTAGGCCAGGTACTCATTCTTATTATGCTGGTCAGATGGCCCAAAGTAGTTCTGAAGGCAGTTTGACTGGCCTTTTGAAAACTCCCTAAGCATAGGAGTTAAAAGCCTGGACTTAAGAGCGTTGCTGTCCTTACGCTATTTTCTCTAACCCTCAAGGCGGGGCAAAAAACCCCTAACAAACGGGCAATGATACTAGTTCTGCACCTTTTATTCATGACTGCTGGCCTTTAGGCTACATATAGCCAGATGCACCCATGGGTATATCTAAAACAGCAAGTTATCAGAGAGACATTAAGATGTAGCTCTTAAGCACATCAGCTGCATTAAAATAACAGCCCTTGCATATGCTGCTTCTCCGTCTATGAAAGTGGGTTGCTTTATTTTGCATTAGCTGCTGGTCTCATTTTTCTGAGACCCAATCACTTTCCGCTGGACCTTTTTAAATGAATTTGACTTGCTTGATCGGTCTGCTTTTGCCCTGTCTTTCATATTATCTCTTAAACTTGGTTTAGCTTCCCTGACTTGGTATGAACTGCCTCTAAGTCATAAAAATCTAAGCAGCTAATGTCCGTCTGCCTGTTTTAAGAGATTCCATTCCTCTTGTTTAAAGTATGCAACTTGAATACGCCCCTCTCATCCCCTGAGAACTATTCAGCTCAGTTTCTGCTACTTTATGCTCCCTTCTGCCATGAGGAAGCTGACATATCCTACCCCAGTACTGATGTCATGTCTAGGCTGGGTCAGCAGCAGGGGAATAAGGTGTTAGGCAGCATTGCCTAACTGCACTTTTTTTGAGGGGAAAGAAGGTTGATCTGGAGAGAAAAGTGTGGGGAGCGCAGGAGACAGGACAGAACATTCTTTAGGAGACTGTCATGAAATGCCTTGTCTGTCCCAGCAGCTGGTAAGCATCAGCTACCATCCTCACAGACTAATAGAAAAGTCAGTTTACATATCAAATACGTGCAGAAAAGGGCACTTTTAACAACCTGTATATGATTACTAGGAATCCAAACAGCAGCTTGGCAAAAACAAATCTCCACCTACAGGCTTAACAAGCACAAAAATTGCATTTTAAGGGACAGAGGATGAGCCAGTGGTTAATGCAAAACGATCCTGACTTCTGCCATTTGTTCAAATTTTCATTTTGCCTCTTCTTTTCATCTGGCAGCAGTGATAGGACCTAACAGAGATTTCTTTAGGCTAGCTAAACAGACACTGCAGAACTGCAAGGTTTGTAGTATATATTAGAACTCATTTTAAGAATAAGGACTCAAAATAGGAATTGCCAACCTTTCAGGACACAAATGAGCTAGTTTCCTCAGTGCTCTTTAGAACACCTATGAACTTACGTTAGAATGCTTAGCATATTGCAGGGAAAGCAGAGCATGTTGCAAGACCCCAGCAAGGTATCTAGCTCTGCTGTACTATGCATGTAGCTAGTTAAACCAGAATTCCAACTGCATGACAGTTTTGTCATCTATTATAAGTCTGTAACTTGCATCCCATACAACGGGAATTACATAGACATTGATAAGGACATAAAGGCCAGATTCTTACAGGCCAGAGCAGCAACACCCTAATAAAGTTTTTAAAGATACTATAAAGTAAGCAGCTGACTGCTGGAACTTTAATTATACAAATGCAAATACAGTGGGGCAACCTACTGTACTTACTTTTTTTTTTTAGTAAACTGGTCCCATTCTTTAGATGAGTGCTTTTCTTATATTCCTAAACTCAATTTTTTTGTATGCTTACTATTTCAAAAGAACCATTTCTGACTGTCAATTAGAAAGCTATGTAACAATTTTTGTTTCATTTTAAAACTGAGTAAGTGAGCACAATTACTTTCCCTCCCTGTGTCTAACATGCCTTAAATTCTTGATTGTTTAGGCTGTACTGTCTTAAAAATTTCAGTACGCCTTTAATCTATTTTGGTTGCATGCACGTGTTAACTAGAAGTGTCTTATCACATTGTACAGAATGTGTGTGTTGACAAGCACATGCTGAGGAGAAGAAAGTGTGAAGATTTTTTCAGGCTGGCATTTGTAACTAGAAGTTGTTCTTGTGGATTTGTGTTCTAAAGTTATAGCAAGCGTAACTGCCTTGGATCTCACCATTAAGGTTTACATTAAGAAAACATATCATTAAATAAACAGTGATAACCACACTAAAGTGGAACAAGCTTCTACCTCTGTTTAAAAAACCTCAAACACTGGATATTATCCCTTCTACTCACATAAAGCAACTTCTTTTACAACAGAAGTTACACAGCAGGTAGTAGATCCAAAAGCAAATACGAGAAGGAAACTCTCTGAGCTGTGTTAAGAATAACAAAGCAGTGTGAAAGTTTATAGTCCTATTTCAGCTTACTCGAGTAACCACCAAGAACTGTACCTGAGATTCTCCAGATTATTTTTCAGGTTACAAATGTCTGAGAGGTATCTAGGCTAATATTTACAGTCATATTGGCTAAATTACATGGCAGTCATTTGAGTTCTATCAGCCCTATCTATTATGTTTGTGGTATCCAGTATAAAGTGGGAATACATCAATTTCACTTTTACCTAATGATATGAAAACACTGTAGGCAGAATATTGTTTCAGAGTCACTTTTTATCATTAGTAACAGGTACTACAGATCAAAATTATGCTACAAAAAAGCAGGTGGATGAGTGGGCATGCACACAGTAAACCCAGGAACGTGTTTTAAAAGTCTGTTACCAAAACATGCAATAAACCCAGGAACTTCACAATTTCCAAAATTCAGTTGTTGTCAATGATGAATGGGGTGTCTGGAATACTAGTTCCACCGCATATAAAGTGTGCTGATAAGGTTTTAATTATACCATCTTGTTCTGCAATTAAATTACCTCAGGCTGAGCAGAGAAAGGATGTGTCACAATGTGTCTAGTAACACCTAAATGATCCCGTTCTGTTTCAGTGGTGGTGTGCTTTAAGGTGCCACTTCTCAGATGACACATGAAGCCAGGATCCGAATCACATGTGGTTATTAAAAGTACACCATCAACTTAAAATAGGCAATCTGAAAAAACTGAGCAACTGTAACAAAGGAAGTTATTTTCTGTTTCTTTGCTAGAACTGTCCTAACTAACTGTAACCCTTACATACCCACTGTGCATCAGAGGGCTAGAGGCAACTAGAGATGGAGGTACAACTCTTTAAACCTTTTGAACATTGTCTAGAATAGCCTTATTTAAATGATCATAATTAAGTGTTGCAAACTATTTTTGAAATTGTTTAAGAATTAGATAGTAATCGCCAAACATTGGCAAAATTATTCTACCAGTCTGACACTTACAATAAATTGAAACATGCCTTGCACAGTAAGTCTTGAAAAGTCTGGGGTTTTTTTGGTGGTTGTTTTTTGTTTTGTTTTTGGGGTTTTGTTTGTTTGTTTGTTTTTTAAAATACAGAAATGTAACTACTGTAGGGACTACCTGCATTCCTGTAAGGAAACTATCTTTACCTTTGTCTGAGATAGGCTTAATTCTGCAGACCTATAACCAGGAACAACCACAGAGCAAGTAGGCCTCCCTGACCAACTGTTATGCATAATTACAAAATAAATTTTTCTGAAAACTAGCAGAGGGGCAATAGTCATGGCCAAATTATGTTAAAAAGTTACTTTAAGAAACAACAGAATAATGAAAAACAATGAATCATCAGGATACCATCTGACTTTCAGCAATATATTTTCTACTTCTAACAGAAATGCTTTATACATTTTTCATTTCCATTCTGAAACATTATTCAGATAATTAATGTCATTTTATTTCTAAAACAATATTCTGTTCCTATTAAGTAGTATTTACTTAGCGTAAAAGTTGTTGTATGCTAAAAAAATGCATTTTACATTATTATTTTTAAATGTAGACAGGCCCACTAATCTGAATATCCCCTGTATGCAATATTTTTCAAACATGAACATGGAAAATAAAGTGAAGATTTTCTGAGACATCTGTATTTATCTCAGTTTTGTTGCGTGTCACAAGAGGTATGTGTAAAGAACCAGTATGTTTTCCTTGGTTTTTTAATAACTTAGGATGAAGTAGCATTTTGGTTTTAGCCAAATCATAATTTTGATGATGAATTTCATACCAAGTTTACTCCACAGAAGTCTGAAGTACTTTGAAGTAAAAACAAATTCTAGTGAAAGATACACAAGACGTATTGACATCTGATTTTCTGATCAGGTAAGATATAGGTAATGGTACTACAAACTTCTCAGCTTCTACTAATGTATCTCAACCATGATGTAAAGGGATGAGTACCATGTAATTTTTCAGTTCTTCTATTAAGATTGCAGGAAAAGATGCTAGTCCCAATACAGACAGCTAAGGACTGGGAAATAGATTAGCAAAAAGTGAACCTAATGTTGCCCTCAGTTGCTTTTTCTTTTAAGGCCACAAAGCAGCAACAAAATGACACCAGAAGAACTGCCATATGTATCAGTATGGCAATTCAGACAACAGGTGCCTTACAGAAAAGCACAGGCAGCTTTATTCAATACTCTACTGGAATTCCTGCATCCTCTGTACTCTCTTTCCTTCAACCTCTTGTTTGCTTCAGGTGAGTGACTACAGGCCATTTTCATTTGAAGCCATTTCTATGAACAAAACTGACTTCACAGGAGTGGCTTTACATACTCCACTCTCTGAACTGGATTACAGTCAATTTAAAAGTACACTGTAGACACTCTGAAATTGTCTACAGTTTAGAGTGTAGACACAAGACTTGATAAAGTGCTAAATCCTGGTCAAGTGGAAAAATACACCAATTCAAGACACAGTGCTTAACTTTTTGTGTGAACCTCAAGTTATATTAGATTGTTCTAACAGAGCTAAATCAATAGCAATAGCATTTTTCATTCCAAACTCATAGTGCATTTCTGCACCTGCTGGATGTCAGATGTTTTTGCCAACTTTTGACATTTCAGGGCTATAAACAGAGCACAAGGGCAGCAGCAGCAGCAACCCTTTGGTTTGCTTTATCATGTGATATTTCTCAACTCTTGTTGACCCATCCAATTCTTGTAGTACCAATTTCGCCTTGTCTACAACACTCCTTAAATAATGAATTTTCTGAAGCTAAAGGTACAAATGCAGCTGTGTTTCCATAACACGTTGTTACACCATAAACACTAACCATAACCAATAGAAACATCAGAACCAGATTTTGCAACAAGCAGGCTTAAAGGCCTTAACACTGCTCTCTAAAATGATTATACCACTTCAGTCTTGCCCATATAATAAGATTTAAACCACGTTTTCTGTTCTAGAGCAGAACCATTTCCACTACAGATTTAAAAAACAATAAATTTGTTTACAACAGGAAGTCTAAAATACAAAAAGGAAAACAATCACTAATGAAACCTGTTCTTATCTCAAAGGCTGGTCTTGAGTCCAAAGACTAAGCTATTCCGTTTGAGTCCCTTTTTGGATCTGAGAAGGGTAAATCCAAAATTGTAATCCTCAAGCTCTCTGCTTTTAGGCTAATACGAGAAACAGCTGATGTCAAAAGCATGACAGCTTAATACTTCATTCATGCAGATGCCTAGAAGTAATTTGGTTTCAACTGGGCTCTGATTAGTTTTAAGCCTACATTAAGATCTACATGATTTTTTTCAGACCTCGCTTGGGACTTAATTTGTAGGTGTTCCCATAAGCATACCAGCTGGATTAGGTTCTATACAAAACACTGACAGTCCATGTCTTTTGGGGGGATTTTTTAATTTTTTTTTTTTTTTAATAAAGAACCTCTTCCTGCAACTGCATTATGTACAGGTATTTTTATGTTCAATGAGTCAGTGGTTATATCAGTCACTCAGGAGATAGGCAGTCTGCACTAAAGATTTTCTTCCCAAACAAAGCAGATCTGCAACAGCAGAATCCTTTATGAGGGCCATTCTTCTTTCCCTTGCATTAGGCTGAAGACAACACAGAAAGGACCTCTCCTCTTCCATTGCTACAGTGAAAGAATCTACTATGAGTTTCTGTAATCACCTGACATCAGGTAGCAAAAGGAATACTCTTGCAAAAAGGGGTTGCTAGTGCCCAGTGAACTTCTGAACAACAACGGAAATGTCTCTTGGCTCTGAAGATTTCTGAGACAGCAACGCAGAGCTACTACGTGCAACTCAATACCTGTGTTGTTGAATCCATATTACTCACTGGGGATAGAAAAGACTCAGGTCAACTGTTGCATTAAGTTCAGTGTTTCCAGAGAACCTGGTTCATATATATCTCAGCTTGGCTGAACCGGGAAGCAGCGTTTCCTGGGCAACTATTGAAAATGCCTGGCCAGGACACTTTGGGTTCCGCCCCCCCATGTGCCTTGGTGACCAATATGTAAGAGATCACCTTCACAAAAATACTACATTATCAATAGGTGATTGAAAACTTCTGAGTTGTGAACAGGATCTCTAACAAGCTACTTTGAAGGGGTTCATTTCTGCCTTGAAGATTTGTTACCATTTTGGTGCTTCACTGTGTTGCTTTGCTGAGATAATTTGACTTTAAAAAAACTACATTGCATTTTAACAAGAACTTCTTTCATTTCCCCTTATACAGCAGATCTTAAAAAATTAGCACTTAAAACTGCCGTTTTCTAAGACCGTTGAAGTGGCAGCCTGCAGGACTGATAAGCAAATTTCTCTGTGGCTGCTCTTGAATTGCTCACATGATGATTAAAGTAATGATCAAGCAGTTCAGACCCAAAATGGAAAGCACGATTTCTTCCCCCACCCCACCATTTTAAACCCTGCAAGGTAAAAGGCGGAGACGTGGGGATGGGGAAAAATGAGGGGAATTTAAGGGAAAGAACCCAGCAGCAAATGCTCTGGATCTAGGCACAGGAAAATTGCTTTGATGCAGGAACTGATAGTCAGAAAAATCTCCGCTGCCAGCTTTGGTATCAGGAGTATGTCAGAAATGAGGGTGGAGATGGTGAAGGAAAAGGGAAATGCAGACATACAGTTTCTGCTGCTGCCTGAATTCTCTGGGGAGCATTCATGCCCAGAAACAGCTAGTGACAAGTTATGGTATCTGAGGTTTCTGCAGATGGTTTTGCTGTTCTGAAGAGTCAGACAATATCTTTTTAGATGTCTAAGTATAGATTATAGAGCTTAACTTCCGTCAGTCATGTTTGGCTTTTATTGACTTGGAAGAGTTTTCAAACAGAAAAAGCTGCCAGACCATTACAAAACTTTGTCTCCTACTATGGGAAGATGGGGGAATAGACAAATAAAGTGAAAAATTAACTGTGCTTAAAGTATCTGTCTTAATTTATTAGTGTCCTTGTTTTGTTAATTGGAGCCTACTGACTTTATAATTTAAGTTTTCCTTATATCATTGGTGCATAAAAGGTGAAATTTTTATACACAGCATATTAGCAAAGTCTGAGATTTTGGGAATAAAATAAAACCTGCCAGATATGACATGCCATTTTAAAATCCTAGCTGAGCAAGAAAAAAGTGCTTGCCTCTCATTGGAACAGGAAAATGAATAAGACTTCACAGGAAGATATGAGACTGCATTTCAATGAATCCCTTGATTTTTGGGTTACATTCATGTCCATCAACAATTAAACTAGTGCCAACACATACCTATGTCAGATTGATGGTGAAACGTCTTACAAGAGTAAAACCAAGTGTTTTTAGGGAAGAAAACCTTTTTTTTTTTTTTTACTTAAATTATTAACCTACTCTTCTATTATTTTTAAGTAGAAATTTTAATATCTCATTACACTGTTGTAAAGGAAGGCTGGTGGCATAAAAGCAGGCTGTTAGCAACTTATGGAAGACAAATTTCCATTGCAGCTGTAAGCCATGAAGTCTCTACAATATCAGAGAGAAAAGTGTGTTGCCTGTTATACTGAGTTCTGAACGAAACCTTTGAAACCATCTGCGTAGATACTACTCAGCTGTGAGTATATGAGCTTGGTAACCTGAGGAAAGAAAACATCCACTGAGGACATTTAGGAAAAAGTGTTACTAGTGTCATCATTTTATGACAATTGCAGACTTCAGTTATGTTTAATGGAATCATTTCTCCATGCCAACAAAAATATTAAGAAAATAGCAGACATGTGAATTTATAAAGACAGAATCTGCAATGCCAGCTTCACGTTTTTTATTGTGCAACTACAAAGCTAATGCTTGCCTGCCTTTGAAATCAGAAGGTAAGTTTTTAGTACAGTGCTTTGGCCACACCATTTCCACAAATCAATCTAAATCCATTTAAAATGCATTCTGTTAAGTGCTTTTATGGAAGATAGAGGGGAACTAAAACACTACGAAAGCATCTTTCCTTCCCGACCTATAAACAATAAAAGCTACCAGACTGAAGGCAGACAAACTTGGAGCCATCTCCATCATTTCACATTTCTCCTCCTGCTTGTCTAGCTGCTTCTTATCAACATACTTACAGCTCTATTTCATGATAAAATTTGCATGTGACAGACACTCGTAAATCTATAACAAAGAACCTATTAAAAATGGAGGTAAAAATTTTGTATTTTACTTCCTTACACTGTAAGCACAGATGCTTCCGATGACTTTTTAAATGTTCGGCATAACCCTGTAGGAACAGCTTATGAGTAAGTCCAATATACCTGTACAGTTTCAGAGCAATTTTGTGTAGTGTGCATATCCAGAAAATGAGTATTTCTATACTTATGATAAAGGTGTACATACTAACCTGCCAAGGCCGATCCCAATCAAGAGGAATAGGAAATGCTCCAAACCAAGCTCCAAGTATACTGCACATGGTAGTAATCTGTAGACTGCTTTCCCAGATGGACATAGCTCTGTAAAAAGAGCATGTTACAAGACTTCAACAGCAGCAGAAGTTACCATGTCAGAATTGCTCCCAAGATTTTTGAGACTACAAACAGATATAAAAATCCATATATTTGATAAATAGCATGCAGGTTTCTCCTAAAAGATACAAATTATATGTAAAATGTAAGTTGCATATTTTAGCTATAATTACAATCTTTCTATACCACACATCCAGGAGATTTTTTTCCCCTTGAGATGTTTACTGCAAAAGCTAATTTATTTTACCTGGAAATACTCCTTTTGAGCTTGAAACACTGCTTGACTGAGCAAATGAAAATATCACAATGATACTGTGTGCATTGCAGGGAGAAGCAAACATGAAAGGGTAGCATGGCATTGTATAGAAAAGTGCAAGCACAGTCACAAGTACTCTTGGTGTAGACATGTTGTTATTATTTGAGGACTATGACAATTTGAAATTTAAAATAGAAGTCATTATGTGAATATTCCAAGCAAATTTCCATCAACTAAAAAGAAACATTGCAAATAAATGTAACCTGCACATTGCAGCCCTTCAGCAACATTGCATCCAAGTTCAAGTACACTGGCCACAGGATAAATTTATTGCACGCTAAAGAACTCTTGCATTGCCAATCATGGCACATACCATACCATATCATAAGAGATGTTAATGACTTCAGTCCTCAGTTTATAGCCTTCTACCACTACTGACTTCAGAAGTTTTGGAAAAGTTGGGTTTCTGTTTAATAGATAAGCACTTATTGTCCATCATCAGTCTACCAAGTGGTTGCTTTGCTTTTCTCAAGCCATGAACATTTGAGTACTTGGTACCAATTAAGAAACAAAACAGCAGAAGTTCAGAACACAGTAGGGCACAGTTCTGAGACAGGAGAACTGTGTTGAAATCCCTGCTCCAAATCAGTAAGGTAAGAGGCCTGAATCTTAAGTTTGCTACATCTCAGATTATAAACACAAACGTAGCTTTAGCTAACAGAAGAAAAAAGATGTGCATTTTTATGGCTAGTAGACTAGATGGATAGTAAACTCTGAACTTCACATGTGCTGTTTAGGTTGCATGACATGAAAGCTTTAACCCTACACCTTGTTTTGAAGAGTCTAAAATTTCTGATTTTACTTCTGAGTACACCTAACTCACTGCTGCGTTCGCTATTGACCAAATGGCTCACAAGTGTAAAACAAACATTTTTCATTGTTTGCAAAATAAAGGTCATACAGATTATAATATTTATGGTGCAACATTGACATTTTGAGCAGAACTGTTTCTTCTACAATAACTCCATCCCTTTAACTTACAACACTGCATTTCAATTCACAATCCTACCAGCTTGAGGTTTTTTTTTAAAGGGAAAGGTCCTGATTTAACTATAAAATTGTTTAGGAGTCTGCACATAGACAATTCTTGTAAATTATTTTCAGAAGCTGAATAACTGAGCAGAGAGCTGTTAGGCAGCACAGGGAAGAGAACATTCACTACAGCCTTAAAGCAGTGAAAAGAGCCAGCAGAATATACCAAGGACTGACTGAGGTACATTTATACCCCACAAGACATCTTATCTGGTAAATCTACACACATACTGCTGCACCATATGGAGATATCAGATTGAGTCCAAAAGCAAAACAACAGAATTAGCAAGGCACAGTGCCCAAGTGAAGAACAACCACTGGTAGTTTGGCAACCATTTGAGCTGCTAATTCAACCACTCTGCAGCATGGACACTGGCTACTCAAATACAACCTGACTTGTCCTCCAACATTATCCCGAACGAACAATGCTTTCATTATTCTCTTTTCTTCGTGGAATGTCACCTATCTTTTTGCAGGTATTCTTTAACCCATTAACCCATCACATAAATCCCTCATTTTAATGAGGCTAACAACTGCAGCACCATTTATAAACTTGGAGTTTTATAGGTTTCTTTATTTGTTAAGTATGAATAAACTACAACTAAGATCATTCTGCAGGCAAAGCTAGCAATATTTAAGATAGTAAATAATCACTAGTGGCACAAAGGCCTTTTAAAGCCTAAAGTAATTATTTAACCCCTTTAAATAATACAATATATTAAGTGCTGTTTTAAATAATGTTTGAATTAAGAGGTTAGCCAACATATAAGAATTTACTAAGACAGCTCCTGGAGAGACAAGATCTGGAATTTTGGGCTACAGCAGGACTGAAATACTAAGCAGCACTTAGTATTTGATGATGCCTACCTTTACAAAGGACATTTCCAAGTCTGTAAGAATATGCAGTTCACAAACAAGTGATAAGATAGGTGAAATGAGAACTGGAAGGAGCCCTAAAGTTATGGTTTTATACTACTTTTTGGCAAGCTCCAAATAAAATCTATTTCCTACCCAGGTGACATCTTATAATTGCTATTATACCAGAAATTTCAACGCAATTGCTCAGACTAGTGATTTGAAATAAACAGTCTCCAAAAGGAGCAATAAAAATCAGCAATTGAAAGCTGTTTTCTTAAAGGCTTTTATGCAAGAGGCTATTTCAGCCAACAATTACTGAAAAACCATTTAAAGAATAGTCACCTGCTTCTATTAGTGCTGATAACCCTTTCTGTAGCTTGCATTTCCCTCTATCTGCTTACAGCAGTCTGGTGAAGCTCCCACTGACTGGAAAAGGGGAAACATAATCCCCATTTTTCAAAAGGGAAAAAAGGAAGACCCGGGGAACTACAGGCCAGTCAGTCTCACCTCTGTGCCTGGGAAGATCATGGAACAGATCCTCCTGGAAGCTATGCTAAGGCACATGGAGGACAGGGAGGTGATTTGAGACAGCCAGCATGGCTTCACCAAGGGCAAGTCCTGCCTGACTAACCTGGTGGCCTTCTGTGATGGAGTGACTACATCAGTGGACATGGGAAGGGCTACAGATGTCGTCTATCTGGACCTCTGTAAGGCCTTTGACACGGTCCCCCACAACATCCTTCTCTCTAAACTGGAGAGGTATGGATTTGATGGGTGGACTGTCTGGTGGGTGAAGAATTGGTTAGATGGTCACATCCAGAGAGTAGTGGTCAACGGCTCAAAGTCCAGATGGAAACTGGTGACGAGCGGTGTCCCGCAGGGGTCCGTATTGGGACCGGTACTGTTTAATATCTTCATCAATGACATAAACAGTGGGATCGAGTGCACCCTCAGCAAGTTTGCAGATGACACCAAGCTGAGTGGTGCGGT
>NW_008824421.1:1721503-1728056 GCF_000699105.1 Pygoscelis adeliae | reverse complement strand
CTGCGTCCAGCTCTGGAGCCCTCAGCACAAGAAAGACACGGACCTGTTGGAGCGGGTCCAGAGGAGGGCCACAAAAATGGTCAGGGGAATGGAGCACCTCTCCTATGAAGAAAGGCGGAGAGAGTTGGGGTTGTTGAGCCTAGAGAAGAGAAGGCTTCGGGGAGACCTTATTGCAGACTATCAGGACTTAAAGGGGACTTATAAAAAAGGCAGTGGCAGACTTTTTAACAGGGCCTGTTGCGACAGGACAAGGGGGAATGGCTTTCAACTAAAGGGAGGTAGATTTAGACTAGATATAAGGAAGGAATTTTTCACACTGCGGGTGGTGAAGCACTGGCACAGGTTGCCCAGAGAGGTGGTGGATGCCCCATCCCTGGAAACATTCAAGGTCAGGCTGGACGGGGCTCTGAGCAACCTGATTTAGTTGAAGATGTCCCTGCTCATTGCAAGGGGGGTTGGACTAGATGACCTTTAGAGGTCCCTTCCAACCCAAACTATTCTATGATTCTATGATAGCATATGATCAGTGTCATGCCATTGGTCACAACACTAGATGTCAGAATACCGAGTCCAGAGGTAGCTGACATGGGCACACCCCTTTCCAAACACAGAATTAGTGAAAACAGCCCTATTTACAGCCTGCTTAGAATTGAAGTTTTTATGATGTAGAATACACAAACTTACTTTTCTCACACATTCTATGTGTACATAGACTATAAATATATGACTAAGAACAAACTGTTCAAATTTCTTAAAGTAATTAAAAAAGAGAGAAATCTATTTGGTCCATCAAACCGACATTTCCAATTCAAAAGTGTACTCAGTTTGAAAACGTGAAGCATGTGCAATTTTCTGTCTGAGCTACAGTTGTGTTTCATGCAAGTGTTTCATGTATACAACTCCCCCACCAACCAAACACCTCCCCTCCACCCCGCCAACAACCCAAACTTTATAATACAAACAATAAACCTGCAGTGTCACAGATGACATGTTATCATGAGATGGCACATATAATCTATCCCCTAAAGGCATGGGCACTTAAAGATTGATCTTGTAGTAACCTTATTAGAAGTGATTTTACTAGCAGTGACTGCACTTCCAAGTGCTGCAAGTAGAAACAGAGAAAGCTAAGCACCTCTGCAGAAGAAATAAGCACTTCACAAGACTATCCCCAAAAATATTTGTCGGACTGACTCAGTTGTACCATAGCTATTATGATGCAATAGAAGTTACTTGAATGTAAATTTATGGTTAGTCCTATGACAAGACATGAAGCATATCAGTATTTTCACACTAGACCAGCTAAAACATCGCAGGAAGCTATCCAGAGCAATAGCCAGGTAATTAATCTGTTACTTATTTACACTTGATATATCAGGATAAACTTTCTTTTTCTAGATGTCTTTTTCTGTCTTTCTGCAAAGACAATAGCACAAGCACATTTTGATCTTATAAATATTGTATAGGCAAATAAGCATAACAAAAATAAATGCCAGTAGTTACTTAAGTCTAAATTGTATTCAGACATTTTTAAAACACATTCCTTTTTCATACTAAGCTATACACTTAATCAGACTTTCCAGCTTGCTGTTCCAGTGCAATTCAATTAGCTAAACTCTTCTTTCAAGGCAAACAGCTGTGTTGATATGACCTAACCATCCTTTTCCTCCATTCAACAGTCCCACCTCATTCCACATGGTTAAGTTAGAGACAACCTTTTAATACGTCATGTCTACACTCAGCTCACGCCTGAACGCAAGACATTCCAACTCATTCATGAGGTCAAATGAAAAAACACAGGATTATTTTTAAAAGAGCAGCTTGCTACAATCCATAAAAAAATTTTGCTACAATATTTCTTTGTAGTCTATTTTCATTCAAAGGGTAGTCTAAATAAACATCATTATTAAATAGACATTTTATTCAGATAACGTCACATGGCTCACTAGGAAGAAGTATGTGCAAGTTGTCACAGCAAAAATGTCAGAACAAGACAACTCTGTTTCCTATGCAATAATTGTGCTGAAATAACATTAAGATCTAGACTAGGAAAGACAGAAATTGACAGGCATTCAAAATCTAACCTGGCACAAAGACAGACTGTTGTCAAACATCTGTTACATCAATTCAACTATTATTTCCAGTTGCAAAACCTCCAAAGATGACTAAGTGAATCAGCAATGATTTGTTTTAGCTAAACAACTCCATGCTTTTATTAAAGTCTATTCAACCCTTCCACTGAAAATAAAAAACAAAAAAGCACAACTGACTTGAATAAGGATTCAAGATATTTTTCAGTAAGCTCAGAACTGAGATAAACCAAAAGTCAATACCTGAAACTACTATAAAAAGTCTACTTTTGTCCTCCTCTACAGAAGTTTAAACCAAAAGTAACTCCATAGGTCAGCAGCGTTATACAGCTTTTCACTTTCTTTTGAGATAAGACTTCACCCTTATGAACTACTAAAAGGGAATGAATGCTAACATCTTATTATTAAATCTCAAGTATACGTGGGGCTTCTTTATGTTTCAGTGTCCCAATCTTTCAAAAATCCTGTTATTTAGTGAGTGACATAAGGCAGAAGAGAGAGAATACTTCTGAAAAATACATTATCCTTGATACAAGCTAATGTCATGGCTGTCACCGAGGTGAAAATGAGGTAAAAAGGCTCATTTTACTTTAAACATACTCTTGAAAAAAAACATAATGCTTGAGAACTCTGAACACTGAAAACAGCTCACTTTGAAATTTGAAAAAAGCACGGGTGAAGATTACATACTTAAGATCACAGTAAATTATATATCATTTTCACCATTATATTCAAGTTAAAAATACTGTTAAAATAGTGTTTGTTTTGGCTTGTTATTCCTACTTCAAAAGCTGTATTTACGAAGGTATTATTGAATCATGTGCAAGATTCTCCCTGTACAGCTCAGTCTCAGGTCTCCTCTTTATTTGACAACCATCATACTGGACTGCACAATGGTTTTACACCAGTAAAATGTATGTTTGAAACTTTACTTCCTTCAAACACATATAAAGTGAGATTTAGTGTCTGGACATCAAAAATAAAAAGCCAGTTTTCTGAATCAATGTCTTCAAAATAAATAATAATTTTCTTTGTCAGAAAAGTTTTCATAAGCCTGTAAGTACAAATATGAAAACCACCCATAATTCAGGAAGTTTTCCTTTCTTTACAAAAAATTCCATGATATATTGTTTACATAAATTCTGTCCATTTCTATTCTGGGTAAAATCAGAAACTTTAGAATAGAACTTACCCATTTTTACTAAATACCCGTATCCATGCTTGTATGTTTGGTCCCAGCACACATAAGCATTGTAAAGTAGTAAAGGTAGACAGGAGAACTGCAAACAAAAACGTCTCAGTCACTGACCTACAAAGAAGGAATATTACAAAATTAAGTGAGGTGGTTACAAATTTGCTAAGAGTTCCAAGATTTAGGAAAACAAAAAAACAACCTCTAAGTCAACCTGTGAAAGCATTCATGCTTTCTTAAACCTCATGTAGAAGAATAAACTATTTTCTTCTTACTCTGTAGAATAGTAAAGAAAGATGGAAAGAATTCTGGTATATGTTTGTTATCTCAACAAAGACTGAAATGCAGTAATTATTTTAAATGCCTGATACCTGTAACATTTTAAAAAAAACAGGTATACCTCCTATAGAACATTAGTTCTGAATTGAAGTACGCTTGGATATTTACTTCATTATTCCATTTATTTTTCTAGTTTGATGTTGTGGAAGCAACCATGAAACCAAACTACATGATGCCATTGTTAGTCAGTAACTTAGCATCTCTCTCAGAAATCAGGCTGCTTCATGCCTCACTTTTTTTTTAATCATTCCTAAAAATTTAAACACTAATATCAAAAGGATGAAAGATATGCAAGATGCGTGTTTTAGAATCATATGGGGAAAATGACTAAATGAAACTTGGAAAATTGTTTGTACCCATATGTTTAACATAAATATTAAAGTAAAAGGAGTTGTTTGTAACTGTCTTGAACAACACATCTCCATATATACAGAAATTGTAAAGAGCCAGCTTCTAAAAAAAAAAAAACCCCAACCCAAAAAAAACCCAACCAAAAAAACCCACAACAACAACAAAAAACCAACCCCAAAACCAAAAAACCCCCCAAAAACCAAAACAGCCACCCTTCTTCCCCCAGCCAGGAGCTTATCCTTTAACTTCCAATGTACCAGGAAATATACAAGTACCTATACCAATATCTGCAAGGAGAACTGCCCCTTAAAATGTTTAGAGAAAGACAGGGTCTTCTGACTTACTCTATGAGAGGTGCTCCATAAAGAACAATAATCGCATGAAATAGTATGCAAGACATGAAAAAGTATATACAGCATTTTAGAAATCTGGATATCTAAAAAAGAGCAATAAAACATCAGAATAATGTTTCAAAAGAAAAGAGAACATAAGTAACATACATAGCCTATATCTTATCAATAGCACTGTACTCTACCTATTTCTTTAATTTCAGCTACAGCATAGTATGATAATAGCATGGCATATTTCAAAACACTCCATCTAAAATTTTTTACATGCGCCCTAATAAGGCAAACATACAAAAAAATATAACTGGAAATTACAAGATAAACAGAAATTATTTTATTGGATATTTTTACATTTCTGTTTTACATCTAAGTGTTATGTCCATTCATTAAAAGGCACCTTTCACAGAAAGTGAAAAAATATTTAAAAGCAAGAAAATATGTAATATGAAAAAAAAAAAAAAGACATTCAGAATCAAATGTAATACTTAAAATTACATGAAATAAAGACCACTACATTTTGAACTTGGCATCTTAAATTCTAAATCCATTTGAGAAATGTCCATGACTTTCTATGAATCTCCAAAACACATATAATTTTCTATAAACTTAAGCAACAGTTTCTGGGTACTCACTATATCATATAGAATCATAGCCACTTGATAAACAGTTCTGGTTAGGTCTGTTCTGATCAGGCCACCAATGGAAATCCATAATTTCATTTGAACACTTTCTTTTGATATTTATTCCTTACGCTAGACTGGGATGAAATCTCACCTAGAACACGAAGCCTGCTTCATTTTTAAATCACAGATGGTTAAAATACTTGTTTTCCATAATGAATGTGTATTTCACATCCCCCTCAGTCAGCAAAACTAGACAGAAGCTTTGCATACAAAGATACTGCTTTCAGGGATTTTTGCTTAAGTGTTTAAGAATCACCACACGAGAGCACTAAATCTTGTCTGACTCAGGAAGTTGGGAGTGCAAGGCTATCCATCTGACTTCAAAATGCTGGCGTATTCCCCCACTCCTGAACAAGTTGTGTGCTGCTCCGAATTCGCTCCGTTCAAACCTATTTCATTGGGATTCATACCTTTAATGCTCCCATTACAAACTACAAAAATTTCTCCCAGATTTAGATTCTTTTGCATGCAAATTTCATCATTCAAGGAAATGTAGCCATTTTGATACTTTTCCATGTCATTTTTTAAAATTTACCAACTTTGTTTAAATTGTAACGAGCTAGTCTCCATTTTATGTCTCAAATTCTAAAAACTATTTCTCTTCCTTTAAAGTTATTAGAAACTGATAACTACACATGAGAAAAGTGTTTCTTCGTAACGCCGAAGGTCAGGCCTGGGCTATGAAATGAGTTCTGCGCCTGTTCAATTTTGCCGATTTTTGCCACCATGCACATTGTTGGAAGATCAACGGCTGGGACTACAAACAACAATGCCTTGACAAGAAAACGGAAAGGCACCGAATCGCTCGCCTGAACAGGTTATTTACAGGTAGAGAAAGTTTAACATCAGGAAAATATTGGAGAACGTATTTCAGAAGGTGCTACACTCAGCTCATTCATGGAAAACAAGAATTCGCCACCAAAAATTTGTCTTCCTTCTTTCTCACTTGATTATTTCAGTGAAAGAATCTGCTTCCCCTCCATACTGTCTGGTAGCAATTCAAGAATAAAAATCTTACCTTCTGACCAAACGAACTTCTCTTAGGAGACAGATTTGGCTTAAGGACTAAGTGCAAGATTATGTTAAGGGTACTAACACAAAGAGAACAAACACACAGCCACGCGAGGTGTGTTCCCAAAACTGTGAATCCGTCCCAGACGAAGGCCGGAACAACCGCTGTCAGAATAACTGAAAAAACACAGAGGAGGTTGGCAGCCAAGAGCCTCCTTATTTCTGCTTCTTTCATTGTGTTCCCTATTAACCGGCCACCTGCAAGACAGCAAGCCGCACCCCGTTACTGAACCACGGCGGCGGCACTACGGGGCAAGATTTTTCCTAGTCGCAGCAGACAAGGCAGAGCTCTCCGCGTAGTTTGGGGGCGAGAGCGGCTATTCGGGGGCGGAAGAACGTCGCTCGTTTAAAAATCAACCCCAGACCCAGGGGCACAGCAGCACCGCGCTGTGAGGGCTGGGCGAGCTGAGCGTTCGCGCCGAGCAGGCAGCCTGCCCCCGCACCGGCACCCCTCACACCGCCGAGCGCGCTTCCTGACAG
>NW_008824421.1:1715610-1721044 GCF_000699105.1 Pygoscelis adeliae | reverse complement strand
CGGGCTGTGGGTGGCGGGAATGCCTGTGTGTGAGCTGTCGTTCTCCCGCAGGCAGCGCTTGTTGTGAGTATTAGCGCAGTGGAGTGTCAATTTTTTCCGTTGTAATGTTTCCTTACGCAGGTGAGAAGAAACTCGGCACGGTAATCACTCCCGATACGTGGAAAGATGGCGCAAGAAACACTACAGGTAATCTTGGGGAGGTTTGACCCTTGTTTTTCAGGTATCGTAAAGCCAGTTGGGCGCTTGAGCTATCTTAGGATCCTAAGGCTAAAATTTGAAATAGCTAATCCGGTTGATTTTTAACTCCTGTAGTTTCCCTCCCATGCTAATTTAATGCATTGGGAATTTATTCACCCTGAGCTCTTCGGTACTGAACTTGTCTGGTTTTTTTCCTCCTTGTATGGAATGACGGTATGCAGAGCACAGTATGTTCTGTTGCCCTGTGCTTTAATGCTGTGCTATATGTTTTATCTCTCTTTGGGACTTTATTCGCACGTGTGTAACAGCTGTAAACTAAGCTTTTTAAAGTATGCTTGGAACTGGGAAATTTATTGGTTTATGGTTTTATTCTTTTTGTAGAAAGCGGTGGCCGCAAGTTAAATGAAAACAAGGCATTGACCTCAAAGAAGGCAAGGTTAGTATTTAATACTGATTTTTGGCTAAAAGTCAGTTTGCTGTAACTGAGGCCTGTTTCCTGCATATCTGGGTAACTGCTCAAAACTTGTCCAAAATATGCTTTAAAAAAAAAAATAAATTGTGGGGATTATGACGTTTGATTAGTTGGTAAAAGTATGTCCATACATATGTCATGGGAGCTTTCTGCTGAATCATAGAGTGTGGGCTACTATTTTACTGCAGTTGTCACCGAAATTGCTAAGGTTTGATGCTTTTGTTAGGAAAGGAGCTGGGAAGGCTTATTTATTGTGTTAAGATTGCCGGTACAATCTCTTGAGCATTTCCTTAATGTCCGGGGGATGTTCTGTTACGTAAGGGGGCGAGGCGCTGCTGCAAGGTATTTAAGTTCAAAATAGTCTGGTATCTTAATAAAAAACCCACATTTTTAGTTCTGCTTTTGTTAAGTTTTTGTCCGTAATGCAAGAAATCTCTCCTAATGGGGAAAGTGGGAGCTTTTCTGTAGGCTTTGTGCAGCCTATTAGAAATAATCCTTGTGTGTCCCTTTTCTAAATTATAGTTTTTGCTGGAGTTTCTGTCTGTGCCCTCTGGCTTAGACTTTTTAGGATGTGGCAGAGGAAATACTTTAGTTCAAGGTGTATAAATAAAATACTTCTCCTGTTTCCCAGGTTTGATCCTTATGGAAAGAACAAATTTGCAATCTGTCGGATTTGTAAGAGTTCTGTCCATCAGCCAGGGTCTCATTATTGTCAAGGATGTGCCTATAAAAAAGGTGAGTTTCACTGAGTACCAAAGTACCCCAGTTTGGTTTGAAATTAGAGAGCAAGTGGAACTCTTGAATTTGTTTCGCCTTACAAAGAGAAGGCTAAGATGAGATTTAATTTGCTATCTTCAACTGCTAATAGGAAGGCATAGAGAAGATGGAGTCAGACTCTTTTGAGGTGCACAGTAATCGAATAAGAGACAATGTACACAGGTTAGAATGTGGAAAATTCTGATTACATACAAGGAAAGCAATTTTCACTGTGAGGGTGATCAAATAGTGTAATAACAAGGACCTACAGAGGTTGTGGAATCTCTGTAGGAGGTATTCAGAGCTTGACTTGAAAAGCCCTGAGCCAGCCTCATCCAAGTTGGCTGTGTTTTGAGTGGGGCAAGGGCAGGACTGGAGACTGCTGGAGATCCTTTCCAACTTAAGTCATTCTGTGATTCTGCTGCTTTTAGAATGTTTCTGGTATGTAAAGCAGTAGAATTGGAAGAATAACTGTAAGTTTAATTTTGGCAATTGCATAGAAAACTGTCATCTAGCAAGTTTGATTTTTCTGAGTTTTAAAAAAAACTCCAGATTTTGTAAAACTCAATTGCTTGTTGCAGTCCCTTTTCTGTTCCCTTCTCCTCTCTCCCCTTTTTATAATAGCTAAATCTAAAACTCTAAATGGTGGTCTCAAAAAAAAAAAAAAAAACCCCCAAAAAAAAACAACCCAGAAAACCAACAACCAAACCAAAGAACAAACACAAAAGCCCCCAAACAAACAAAAAAAACCCCAAACCAAAAGCCAAACATCCCAGACCCATCGACCCCCCAAAAAACCCAACCAAAAATCTAACTTCTGATCTTGGTGAAATGATAGGCTAGCTTAACAAAAGTAGAATACCTGGGGAATAAAAGGCAAAGAACAAAAAAATAAATTGAGTTGTAAAAGCAATTAAGAAAGTGTCTCTGAAGGCAAATCATGCTCATGGTTGTCTTTGTGCCTGCACGTACTCTTACGCATTCAGTGGCTTAACATAAGCCATTGAAAAGTTCGTTTCTCTACAAGGAGTCTCTGGTCCAGTTGTGAACATGCTTGATGCATTGTAAGTCAAGCTTGGCTTAAGGTGAAACTGAAAAATGAAAAAGAATATAATCATCATCCCTAGAAAGCAAGATACTGCACTGTGCAGTACGTAATATTTAAAATCTTTCTGTACTTATGAGTTATGTGTGAGTGACTGCACTGAAATTCTGCTTATACCTGGAAGCTTTCTATCTCCCATATTCATAAGAAGTCTTCAGTGGCGTTAAAAACTGTTCAAAAATTCCTGAGGGGGGGGAAAAAATCCATTTCAAGCAAATTTGATGGAGACCCTTAAGGATATAAAACTTCTACTAGTCTTGTGATTTTGAGTAGGTAAGCAAAAGGGCTCAAACTTTTAATTCCTGGAGGGGAGAAAAAGCAACATGAACTCAGTTACATTATTAATACCGAGGAATCCGCATAGCACACAGACATGGGGTGAACCAGTTTTCAGATGTAGAGCTACAGCTAACTGGTAGTTAAGTTTTGTTTATGAAATCAATTATTCTAAAAATGTGTACTGTGTCACTGAGTCAGTGGTTTAGCAGCCTGCTGTAGGAGGGTTGCCTTTTCTAGCTGCTAGATGCTCACCAGATGGCTGTCTGAATCCCATATGGTAGAACCTTGTTCTCTTTCTTAAACTTATGGCTGGTTTGGGTGGGCTTCAGGATTTCATCTCTGGCTGCTTGTGTATCCTTCCAGGTTGAATCTGGTTTCTTCATAAAATACAGAACTCCAAGTGCTTTAGGTTCTAGTTCTGACCTTCAAAGATGTGGCTGTGGCATGTTTCTTGAAGCAAATGCAATTATATGGCTTAGTGCTTCAACTGTTGCATATCTCTGAAATTGAGAGGCAATCTAAAGTTAATTACTCCTCAATTTAGACCTGAAATGAACAGCCTGTGGGCTGGATTTTGCTCTCCAGAGTAAATCATGTGGCATGTTCCCTCCTGATCTCTCTGCTAATGGACTCTTAGATATGTATCCGATCACATGATGTCAATATATGAAAGCACACAGTTTGGAGAGAGTTAACAGGAATAGTTGCCACTTGACTTTTTTTTGTCTGCTGATGAATGGTCTTGTAAAATGAGAAGTGGCCCTACCACACAAAAGATTTAGCACCTTTCTGCTTTAGAAGAAGAGGGACATTGAGACAACCTGCCCCTCTGTCCCTGCCGAACTTGTGTACTTTTTGCTGCTCTAGTCTTCTGACTTGTCACTCTTTGGGTTTAGGTCAAAGTCCTCTGGGACATCAGTGGTCATCTTCACTTCAATTCTCAAGTATTCTTGGTGTCCATTGTTTCTCGCTTCTACTATTCTATAAAGAGCTTAATTCTATGAAACTGTATTCTTGTCAACTTTCTCAATTGTCTGAAGCTCCCCACCTGTTAATCTTCCATTTAGCAGTCAGTTTGTTGGTGGCTGTATTTTCTTAGCCTAGCTACTTTCTGTCCGTCTCGGGCCTCAGCTGGGCGATAGGACTTATGAAGTTTAATAATACACCATTTTTACCTTTTTGCCAGATGGGAGCCTTTCCTGGCTCTCTTCCAGTATTCCAGCAAATTACAGAGGCTTTGGGCAGTGTTGTGAATCATAATGCTTTCAAAATAGAACTTATTTTTTTTAAGAGGCAGTGTTACACATATGCTGCAAATACTAATTTGTATTAGAAGTCATATTATTACTTCTGAATTTGCAGTATCTGGTGAGGAAATGCACAGATAGATTGTCAATGAGAGCTCATTTAAACAATTTCTTGAAAATGATCTTTACAAAACCATAGCAACTATGTTTTTGAAGAAAAACTGTAATGATTTCAAAATAATTTACACACCTTTTGTGTGCTTATAGGCATCTGCTCAATGTGTGGCAAGAAGGTCTTGGATACGAAGAACTACAAGCAAACTTCTGTCTAATTGTATTGTCTAGTCTTTTTATGAACTTTAACTTCTGTGTCTGTACAGTAACTTTTCTCTAAAATCATTTGTGAATATTACTTTCTGGAAGATAATACATTTACTTAGAATGAGATGAGAGGTAAAGACAACCTGATTGTTTGCCTAGAAAGGTACGTAGTGTTTGATTTTTGTTGTTTTAGCACTAATGTTAACTGATATTTAAAGGTAACGGTTTGCAGCAACTGATACAGTTTGGAGTGAATGAGAAGACCCTAGTGGATAGGTTGAAACTATGTTACCATCATAACACAGATCTTTGAGATTAACACTTTTATTCTTTTGCTGTATCTTGAGTCTTCTGCTTGTCTGATAGTAATATTTTATAGATGTATAAAGTACGAGCTTGTATCACCTCATTAAAGTAGTATCTTCATTTAGTTCTATGCTTACAGGTATTTATTATTACTCTCACCCCCAACTATGACGTCCTCCCCTCTAAGTACTGCTCTTCAGATTTTAATGCAACTGTCCTGTTGAATTTTGTTTCTGTCTACAGTGGGGTTGGTTAAATCACAAATTGTTAAACTACTGAAATCTAGTGTGTTACTCTGCCGGTTCTTACTTTGGCAGCAAGACTGATTAGCTATTCCCTTGTTAGCCTCTAAGGAGGCTTTACATATGGCATCTGGTGGTCCAAGGCAATAAAATAATGAGCATCAATTTCTAATGCCAGGTCTCAGTCTCATCATTTCCTAAGTTAGTCTGGCTTTTAAATACTTGGTTTGAAACTGGCCCTTGAATTCTATGATGTAATTGCTTATATACATGTAAAATTTGAAAGATCAAAACAGGCTGCCTTTTCTTCAGCATTGGTTTGATATGAGACCAGGAAGACCGAGCGGATGAGGCCCTCTATAGACAGATAGGAGCAGCCTCACACTCACAAGCCCTGGTCCTCATGGGGGACTTCAACCACCCCGACTTCTGTTGGAGGGACAACACGGCAGGGCATAAGCAATCCGGGAGGTTCCTGGAATGCGTTGATGATAACTTCCTTCTCCAA
>NW_008824421.1:1703334-1713781 GCF_000699105.1 Pygoscelis adeliae | reverse complement strand
CTGCTCTGGTGAGACCCCACCTGGAGTCCTGCGTCCAGCTCTGGAGCCCTCAGCATAAGAAAGACATGGACCTGTTGGAACGGGTCCAGAAGAGGGCCGCGAAAATGATCAGGGGGATGGAACACCTCTCCTATGAAGAAAGGCTGAGAGAGTTGGGGTTGTTGAGCCTAGAGAAGAGAAGGCTTCGGGGAGACCTTATTGCAGACTATCAGGACTTAAAGGGGGCTTATAAAAAAGATGGCGGCAGAGTTTTTAGCAGGGCCTGTTGTGACAGAACAAGGGGGAATGGCTTTAAACTAAAGGGGGGTAGATTTAGACTAAATATAAGGAAGGAATTTTTTACGCTGAGGGTGGTGAAGCACTGGAATGGGTTGCCCAGAGAGGTGGTGGATGCCCCATCCCTGGAAACATTCAAGGTCAGGTTGGACGGGGCTCTGAGCAACCTGATCTAGTTGAAGATGTCCCTGCTCATTGCAGGGGGTTAGACTAGTCCTTCCCAACCCAAACTCTTCTATGATTCAATGACTTGAAGTGAGCCTCTCTGGACATGAGAGGCTAAGTGTGGCTCTGAATTCCTTTTGTCCTTTGGTTAGTTTCTACATAAGAAAGCAATTTGCGTTATGGAGAGTAACAAGCGTTCACTGTGCATGCATTTTAAGGGAAAAGAATGGTACTCTTAATTCATGGTGGGGTTTTAACTAGACCTATTTAAATGTTTGCTCCTCCCAGCAATCTCCACATGGCAATCTCTTATGCTTTTGCAACTTTCTTTCAAGTTGCAAGTTATAAGTCCTTCTTGTAACAGAAAAACTATCAATGGGAATTTCCCTGTGAATAGATACTCTGTTTTACGTTTCCTTTTGTTCTCATATCTATTACTGAGAGATCTGCATGACTAATGGAGACTGAAAAATTGCTGTTCTTTCTATGTGTTAGTGGGAGAAAATGAAGAATACTGGGCATATAGTTATTCTCTTTGCTCTTAACTCCTGCCATGCTGTGGTTGCACTGTAAGTAGCCCTCTAAAGGGGGTTGCCTGACATTTCCTGTCACCCTTAACTATCCATTATTGAGCATTTGTCACCAAAGTTTCTTCTTCCAAATGTGTTGACATCCTGCAGTTGCTAAAACGGTAATTCTTTTCAGCATTTTATATTTACTAAGTGGAATGAGCTGGGTCCCCCAAAAGAGGAGAGGAATGCTGCTGCTTTTCATTTTAAAAGCTTCACCTACCTTAACAATTGAAGGGAGGTGCATGGATTAGCTAGCTGGTGATAGCTGGCAGCCTGCAAAGTTACTTCCACATGGTGGTAGCCACTTGATTCCAAACACGTCAAGGAATTCTAATATTAGTGTACATCTCGATGGCACATCCTTTGTATGCATGAAAAGAAGATGTCTATAATTGGCTTCAAGTTTTGCAGCAAGTGCTTGTCAGCAGAGTGAGTGGTGATTTCAGGTGGCAGATTCTCCAATATCCTCTGAACTCTTCACCTTTTATGGGTGTGTTTTATAAGATTGATTGATTTTTGCTATTCTGTGAATAAAACTTCTTTTCTTGTCTTCCTAAAACTTGCCAGTATCTCTATTTCAAACGCATGGCTTTGTAATTCTTGAATACATGGTATGAATTGAATGTTTATTGCACTCTGTAAATATTGGCACTGAATGAACTCTTACCTCATTTTGTAACTGATTTAATAACAACAGGGATTTAAATAATATGATCCTTGGTTCATAATTATTTTGTGACTAGAGCTTTTATGCACCTGTATCCTGTTACTGGGCAGCTGCTTTTGCATGTTAGAATGTATTTTTGTTGGAAAAGGAGGACAGGTTTTGTTTTGGGGTTTTTTTAATAGTGGATACAAACAGTGGTTTGTTTTTCTAGTTGTTTGTACATGCTTGGGATCTTCCATCTGTAGCTCTCAAACCTTCTTAGCCTCATGAGAGGTTCAGTTCCTGAGATCTGTAAAATTTGTTGATGTAACAGTCAACTTTCAGAAAAGCCCATTTTCCAAGCATTGTTTTGGAGACCCATTGCTTTAAATTTAGATCACAAGCCCTCTCCTGCACCTCTGAGATGCACCACAGTTCAAGGCAATCTTGGCAAAGAAGCACTTAAAGTTAGCTTTTAAACTTATATACAACTTCAGTATAATTGAATTGTCATAAAAAGCATTTTTGTTGACACTAAAAATGTCTTGTTGGCATGGGACGCCTTTCCTGAGACATTACGCAGTGAAAAACAAAAGAAAATCTGTAATGGAAAGTTGCCATTTTTGTTTAATGTACTGGGAAGAACACATTAATGTTCCCAGATGATCAGACTGTCCTCCAAATCACAGGTTACATAAGAGATTTGTGCTGCCAAATTTTGTAGGATTAGAATTTTCCTCAGTACTGCTGAATTCCTATACTGTCCTTGCTGTTTCTGCATGTTCATTGGCGAGAGCTATTACTGAGCTAAGTAAGAGCAATGTTTTGATGCAGATTATTGAGAGAAAAGAACAGATTAGCTATAAAAATGTTACTGTGCCTGTAGCAGCCAGTCAGATGAAAATTGGACAGGAACTGTTGAAGGGTCCTTGTTGTGTCAGGGTGTTCTCACATTCTTCCCCATGTTGTTTTTTTGTTTCGTTTTGTTTTTTAACCCTGTTCTTTCTGCTGCAGAAGCTGGAGAAAGGACCATCCAGGATAGTCATTTGGCAACGGTGTTCCAAGGTATTAGAACAATTTTAATTGTTTACTTGCAGAAACATGGCAGATTTTTCCCCCTCTTAGGTTTATTCCGTTCCTTTGTTATCAGAAGGATAGCAAGAAAGACTTTGTCTTATATACAGGGATGTCACTGACCACTTTGCATTCACTTTTTCTTGAGAATGGCCCAGACTTGCACCAAAATCTCTTATTTAGCAAAATAAGAGATGTTCAGGTTTCAGATGGTAAGTCTGTTGCACCTACGTGCTTGTTCTGGTATCACCTCTATCATCAGCCCATGCCTCCACAGTGCCTCAGATTGCACAAATATTCCAGTTCTCTAGTAGCTGAGCATCACTCTACCCAAAGACACTTAGGCCAGGACCCTCTGCCAATCTCACCGTCATAAATTCTGGGCAAGAATGACTGGTGCCTTTGTATTATCGGTGGACATAAGAGGTATGCGCAAAAATTAAACACCAATAGATTGAATTAAGCAGCTGCTCAAAGTAGTGCAATGAACCATATTGCTATATTTTCCTAATACAAAGCTGTAAGTTTCCCAGATGCAGAAAGAATCCCCAGCATGAGAGATTCATTATTCATTGAAAGACAGTAAGCCAAGAGCAGGAGCTGTGGCTCTTTACATCTGGTATGGCAAAACTTAGTTTGTGATAGGGCCTCTACACTGAGAATAAGATTCTGGGGCTAATAAAGCCTTTAAAACGCCCCTCAGAGAAGTCATTGTTTTCCCTGGATTGAAACTGGGCTTCCTGATCTCCTGTGAGTATATATGGCCTAAAGATGGGCCCCTTTCTGTCATTTCTTTGGATGCTGGAGAATCCAAGAGTGGCTTTTGGGATGTTGCTGCCCAGTCGCTGACTTACCGGTTGCTTAATAGAACTATCTGCTCATCGAGCACTACTGGATCAGCGTGGGATCATGTAGGTATCTCTTTTGCTTGCGGTATCTTACCAGATTACTGGTTTAGAAAAAGAACGTGGCAGGGTGCAAAATGGAATACTGGCAACAGGAAAACTCACCCTGAATATCATGAGAGAATGAACACATTGCTGCATCACAGATGAGGTTTGCTATTAAGCAAAAATATTTTTGCTCTCCCAGTCAGCAGAACTGGTTGGACAATCTGATAAGGCATGATGACAGGCCTTGCAAATAACAGAGCCAAATGTTTCTTTTAGTGAGGATTATAAATGTGCCTCATGTCAAGACCAGTTGGTTTTGAACTGCTTGTCTTCCTCCAGACTTGTGCTCTTATGGAAGAGGTTATCATCTGAAATTCATCAGAAACTGATTTTTCATCAACTTTTATGGGTGGGGGCCATAGTTCATTTTGCAGAACTTGCATGAGGTATACACGTGTTCATCATGTTTGGCTAACGCCTGCAGAAAACCTGAGTTCTCTGTTGACAAGGAGTGCTTACTTCACCCATTTAAGGGCAATAGGAACAGATGTGTTGAAGGGACCTGGAAGAATTTGTTCGAAATCTTGCCAAGAAACTGAAGGAAGAGCTGAGCGGAGTATTCTCCATGTGGGTATTGCTGGTAAAGATTACTTTCTTACATGGTTCATGAAGACACTTCTGACGTTTTTTTGCCTTGCTGCCATTCATTTGCAATAAATAGCAAGCAGATTTTTCAGGCACCACTGAATTGATGGCCAAATAACTACCTAATTAAGCAGACATTTCCAGACTGGCTTTCTGGTAGAAAACCTGTAGAAACTACTTCTCCTTCCTTTCTGACTCTCTCTTTGCACTGAAGGATGCAGACTGAACTCAGCAACCTTAGCGATTCATTAAGCATAAGCACTTCCAGCAAATGCACTTACTATATGCTCATCTGCCAAGAGGTATTGGGAAAACAAACGTTGAGGGATTTTTTTTTCTGCCTCATCATGGTTATGATGATTAAATATCAGTATTGTTAACTGTTTCAGGCCACATGCAAACACACAGAACTCATAGTTGCCATTTTCTACTGGCTAATGGGTCTCATCACAGGCATCTTAAATATATCATTATCAGTCCAGTCTTCAAGAAATCATTCCTTGCTGTTAATTTTCTGTTACTCCTTTTGCTGCCATAGAAGGTAAAGACTTTAAGTTTATACAGCTCCCAGATTGTGTCGTGGACATTTACTGTTCTGCTATGTTTACTACTGTTCATTAACACATCAGTGCAACTGAGACTATGTGTGACGAAAGTCATGGCTCTTGGGGAGTTGTCATCTAGCCCAGTCCAACTGTCATCTTTTATTGATTAAAATATTTAAATGCTAATTGGATTAAGCAAAGACTTTACTCTGCCATCTTAAATCTCTGTCTTTCTATGGAAGGCTTTTGAAAAAGTGTTGACGTGACATTTCAGTGATGAATAGCTTCCTTTTATGGCTTCCAAAATCATTGTTTCCTGAAGGATGGGAAGGAAGCAAAAGTGATGTAAGGGAAGAGTTATTCTACTGATTTTCAGCTTTTTTTGTTTGTTTTGTTTTGTTTCAGGTAGTTCCTACTTATTAGGGTTTCACAGAAATCAGGCATATTTTGTGTATGCAGTGGTGTCAGCCTGAATTTTAAGAGACCCTGAAGCAGTGGCTGAGAGATTAGTTGCTCTAAGCTTAAAATAGATCCTTGTTTGGACAATGAGATATTAGTAATGTTAATTGCTGCTGTTCTCATCATAACATGTGAAATCTAAATTCAGAAACTCACCAAACGGGAACATTTCCCAGCCTAGGTTAGGAATAGTGGACAGGTAAGTAGATCAATATGGATTTACATAGATTTGGTAGGGCTGCAGTGAAGACGAAGAAGGGGGCATCGTGCACTCACTCCATGTGGCATCCTGCAGTGCTGTTGTGGAGGCTCCAGCCAGAGAGGCTCCGTGTGCCTGTCTTGGTGGGCGCTAAGGAAAAAAGTATCTGCTAGTGAGGGCCGCTGAATTCAGGCTTTAGGAGTCGAAGTGTTCAAATTTAATGTCTGTCACAGATTCTAAAACATTACAAATAGTGAACTGTGTGAGTGAATCTTTGAAGCTTCTAGGAAATCTCTGTCGAGAACAGCGAAAGCAATTGATTTAAGATTTTGCTGATAATACTCACCCCCATTTCTTTCTGTTTTATCCAGATTTCCTATTATAACTACCTCTTTGCACCGGGCTAACATACAAGCATATGTTATTGCTGAACTTTGAGTAAGTGCAGCATTGATAGTTGCACTGAGGAAAAAATAGGCAACCAGGTATTATGGTACATGAAGAAAAAAACCCCAGTTTTTAAAGACCGTCACATACATTCATGATAAGAGAGAAAACTTTTTAAATTATTTATCTTAGCTAAATCAAAAACAAATGGTCATGCAAATATTAAGGATATAAACTAGCTTGCAATCTCCATACCTTTTTATTTTATAAAAGATTTCTGAAGATTGGGGTTTTTTTCAGAAACAGCTGGGTGCCAGGGACAATTTTTTTAAAGGTTAAGTTTATTTAAGCAAATAATTAAAAGTTTAAAATCCTTTCCAATATAAGACTATGTATGGAAAGGTCCTGAAGATTGTTTGAAGGTGAATATATAGGTTAGCGAGGTTTTGACAAGTGCGCCTGTCACATGCTAGCTGTGAAATGCAATTTTATAAAGACTGCTCTACCATAAAGTGCCATATGCTGTGGCTTTATTCCTGCCTTTATATTTGTAATGAAAAATCAATGCTTAGATTGAGGGAGGAAATTGAAGTACTAGCAACAGTGAAAGCATGTGGAGCACAAGCGCACGCTTCTGTTATTGAGCACTCGGTAAGCGTTAATTTTGCCTCACAATGCCACGCGAGGTAGATAAATAAGAACCATTCAGCTGATTTGTCCAAGGCTGCTGAGGAAGTTGGTGTCAGGCTGGGGTTAGAACTCATTTAAAAAAACTGTGGCATATGTAGATTGCTAGGAGATGGCTTGTCTCTGTGTGTCTTTTGTGTGTGTAGTACTTTAAATACCTCTATGACCAGGGCAGACAAAGACAAGAGTTTGACACAAGAATCTCTTTAGTTAGTTAATTAGTTAATTCGGAAAACAAATAAAGCATAGTTTTCATATGGAATTTTCTTCCCCTTGAGGTCCATTCAAACAGTTTTCCATAACATTTCATCTGTGTGTATGTGCATGCATGTGTGTATATAAGTTTCACCACCAGCATTTAATACTTTGGGCTATACAGCTGTTTTATTTGAGTAAACACTTTCTCTGTATAATTGTTCAACTTTCAGCGTTGATTCAAGTTAGGCAGGAAATGTGATATTTATTGAACATTTCATATACAAAACTATCAGTTTAACTTGTTCTTATTTGGACACCTATGGGTTATGATATATTATCCCAATTCTGCCAAAGATTAAGGCATAGCCAGGTTGTAAGATCATGTTTTCTCAAGCAGATGGGTCAACAGGATTATAGTGCATTGAGGAACACACAACTATATCTCAAAGTACATTTGCATGTGAAAAATGTTATATTTATAAAATTGGTAAAACTAAGAATGCTGAAGAAAGAGAAGGTATTAAATCAATAATCTGATAGGAAAACCCTCAAACATCTATAGAAGATAAATTTTCAATTCAAATTCAGTTAACAGTCAGATTTTGCAACTCTTCTTGATGTAGCATAGTATCTTTTTCTCCTAGTATTGCTCCTGGTTTGGTTCAGAGGTGCAAATATTTAAAGGCAGTTAGAGACCTAATTCCTATTGAATTGGTTTCATTGAGAATGGGTGCTCACATCAAGCTGTGTAATAAAGTACTGCACAGTATGAATAAGGTACAAAATGTGGCATATTAGTGATGGTATGTAAAAAACGCCACTTGTTCTATCTGATTTACTGTTACTGCAGGTTTATTTCCAGTAAAGCTTTAATAAAAATTCAGCTTGCAACTGGCAGGTAAATAGCAATACAATAGCAGCTGATCTTTTCCCTATGCATAAAGATCTGGAAAGACCGTTTGATCCCAGAGATCTTAAGAAACAGCATTGTGTTACCTTGTTGGTTCTGTATTCCCTTCAAAAAGTGGCAAACAGGACTTCTGAGCTGGAATTTCCAGCTAGTAATAAATAAATTACCTTCACAGGAGGAATGAGGCAGCCTGTTAACTGATGACTGAGCATTTCCATATATCGAAACAGGCTGATAGTGCAGTACCGACTTACTATAATATATACATTGCATGGTATATCATTGCATGATACAGTATATCATTCAACCCTTTTCCAATCTGTCCTAGGAAATTGCTTTAGGTTAAGGAAAAGGATTTAAAATATTTTTTGAGGGCTAAACAAATACAGCTTTGTCCTCTTCTTTGAATCCTGCAGAAGGCCCCATAACATTTCTTTGTATTTCAGAGTCCTAATTTCAGGATGTAGAAGCATTCGTGCAGAGGAAAGGTGCAGTTCTGGAGGAGAATGGCTCTCCGCAGCCACTTATCCATATTGCATTTAACCAAATTTCTGCTAACCAAATTTATCCATTTTTCACTTAACCAAATTTCTGCTAGTGACTTTTAGGAATGGGCACATAATTGCCTTGCTGTTTTTCCAGTGGGCTATGACTTCCAAAGGGCAGCTTGTCAGGCAGCAGTTTCTGAAGCACTGTGGCATGCTTGTCTTGCCATGCCAGCTGGGAATTTTAGTCTGCACCCTAATTCTGCCAGCCAGAAAGGATAGAGAACCATGTAGAAGCAGATTACATCAATCTTGTATCTTCTGGCTGTTCATAGGGGGAATGCTGGCTGGGGAGACCTGTTTTTTTTGATCAAAGCATCTTTTGGAAAGTAACCGATAGAATTCTTTGAAATGGGACAGAATCCTCAGGAGCAATGATTAGGGGTCTGGATCCTCAAAGGTGTGTGGTCATCCAGCTCTTACTGAAATCTGGGTAATGCCCGAGTGTCTTCAGGGATATGTAGTTAAGTTTGTCTTCTGTAGGCTTTGTTAGTAGTTGGGATGAGTTGGTTTGTTTTTTATTTCTTGTGTGGGGATGAGTAGGTCATTTTAGATTCCGGCTAGTAAAATGTTACAGTGGCATTATGCTGCGAACAGTGGGAGAACACCTTGTCTGGTTCTTGTTGAGTAGCTATGAATTAAATACTTTTATCCTTTAGCAAGAATTTTAGGAGACTGCAAGGTGCTAACGAGAAGTGAGAACAAAGCTGTGAAATAGCTGTTTCTCTTGCGCAGATTCTCCAAACATAACACAAACACACCACATATGGCAATCAGTGTCTGGCAATTGTTTTTACTGTTAGTGCTCTCAAACTGTGATTCGGAATCTGTTTCCATTTAATTCCTGATCAGCATGAGAAAATTCTTCCTTGGATTTTGGATCTTCTTGCAAGACTGCAAGAATGACACTGGTGACTGTCCTGCTGTTTGACAACACTGAGCAATACCATGCATAAGTGTCCACAAAGTGATTTGTTAAATGTTCAACCTTAGTTTAATATTCTAAAGTATTATAAATCTGGATAAAAGTTCACAGGAGTATCATTCTTAACTTCTGAGAACAGCTCTGAAATGAACTGGTTTTCAGTAGTCAATATTTAAACATGCTTCAGTTAATCAGAAAACCTATATATCACCCACTATACATTCCTCCTTCCTATAAGAATGATCTGCCTTTTATCTCTAGAATGGAGTTCATGATGAAAGTCTGACTGAAGACATGTTCCTCTTCTTCATCTTGGGAATTTGATACCTAGCAACCTTTAAGCATGAAGACCTTAACACAGCTTAGGTAGCTTCTCACTCAGATTGTTGCTTTTTGAGACATCCTTCAGCCCCCAACAAAACACAGGCTTTTGTGCAGGAAAGCTGCAGTGCCCATCTCAAGGATGAAGATCCCATTGCACATGAGTTGGCCTAACAATGAAGCACTGGAACACCGACGTCTCTTTTGTGGAGCTAGCTGCAAATGACTTCACCAAGGTCATGGTATCTGGGTCATTAGCAAAATCAGCTTCAGGAGATGGCTCAAAATCTCCCCTTAAATCTCCCAAAAGGGAGATGACAGTGATACATGGGGACTGTGTAGCTGTTCCTGCCTTTTCAATAGCAGGCGCTATGATTAAACACCAGGAATTATTTTACTTCTACAACTGTGGGCACTCTAACATGTTTCAGAGCTTCAATGACTGTAAGAGCAATCTGTTTCGTAAGCTGCTCTTAAACTAGAGGAAGAAAAGTAGGATCTTGCAAACCCTGCTGTTACTGCCAGTACTTGTGAAGTAACACTGAGATGGTCCTACTGCACTCCAGGTACATGCCATCAAATTCTAACACCAAGTAACTAGGTGAGCTCTTGTGCTAGAAGCATTTCTTTAATGCTTTGGAAAGCCAGTAAGTGTAGTGCTAATGAGGAGTACTGGGCTGGCAGCTCTAAAGCTCTGAGTATTTAAAAAGGTGTTATCCTGACTATTAGTGAATATAAATGGTTGTACACCACCATATGTTATCTGATTAAAAATTATTTAGACATCCAGGCCTATTTATAATATCTTATATACTAGTTACCATTACTATATTCTTCTTTGTAGAATTCTCTCTTAAAATATTTTGTTTGTTTTTTTTTTTTTTAATACTTTTAATTACTTTTTTTAATGCTATTGCAGTTTAGATTATGTGACTTATGGCAGTTCTGGGGTGCATTCAAAGAAGGCATTAGGGACTCCCAGCATAAGCCAGTGAAGTAC
>NW_008824421.1:1702848-1703286 GCF_000699105.1 Pygoscelis adeliae | reverse complement strand
GCTCCTCCCCTCCAGCCCAGTCTTTGTCAGGCCAGAGTTACACCAGCACCCACTTATTTTAATCCATGTAGTTTATAAATGTAGTTACAATCTTCTAAGGTTAGCTTATGAAAACCTCTGCTTTTTCTGTGAGACATCTGTCAGCCAAAACAAAGAGATCATATTTTAACAGTGTGATCTATTTCCAGTGCATTATCAGCCTTGCTATCACAATTACAAAGCAACCTCTAATATCACAGTGCATTCGCTGCAGTTCGGAGTACAGTAGGAATATAGTAGGGTCACTGGCAAACTTTCTTATTATTTTTGGCTCTTTGGTATTGTTCTGGTTTTGGCTGGGATAGAGTTAATTTTCTTCATAGTAGCTGGTACAGTGCTGTGGTTTGGATTTGGGATGAGAATAATGTTGGTAACACACCGATGTTTTAGTTGTTGCTA
>NW_008824421.1:1677719-1702622 GCF_000699105.1 Pygoscelis adeliae | reverse complement strand
ATTATCATTTTATTTCGATTATTAAACTGTTTTTATCTCAACCCACGAGTTTTTCTCACTTGTGCTCTTCCAATTCTCTCCCCCATCCCACAGGGGGCGGGGGGAGGGGAGAGTGAGCGAGTGGCTGCGGGGTGCTCAGCTGCCGGCTGAGGTTAAACCAGGACAGGTATATGGAACATTTTTTCAAATGTAGGAGTATGCTCATTATTTGATAGCCTGAGCCCCTGCAACAGAATGGAGAGCTCCTCACTTGTGAGAAATCTTTTTTTCTATCCAGAAAGAGGCACCAGTCTGAAAGTTACAGGTATCCCTGATTTGCTTACAAAACTAATCTGGCAAACCTGGCAGATGACCAGCAGGGCCATCAGCGGCTGCCAGTAAAATACCTACGCTTGGTGGTTAGATCTTAACTAAACAGAACACAGAATCTACCCTTCATACAGAGCTTAGCTTCCTGCCAAGGTCCTCCCCGCTGAGAAGTCTGGGCAATAGGAAAATATTTGCAGCATGCCCATGAGGCTATTTCAGTTCAGGGTGAGGTGCCAACTCCTCAGCTAAGTACCTCTCACAGAGAACACTCTCCTGCCAATCTCTTTCTGCTTGTAGATGATGGCAAGTGTTTTGTGTGCAAGCTTTCAAGAAGTCTGATTGGGAAATGCTGTCAGAAAAGATAGCATTTCTGTGGCATGAAAACAGTCCTGCCATGAAAAAGCTGCAAATAACTATATAAACTATAATAAAATCATATTATGTAAACTCTAATTTCCTACTAAAAAAATATTATTTTGAGATCACTGTCATAATCTTTGTTACTGGTATAAACAAACCACAGACTATCTATCATTGGCGCTGTTCCTGTTGTCTGTAAAAGACCCTTGCCTCCTATGAGAAGGGGAAGGTATTCCCAGAACTTGGGATGGAGATGGAGTTTCACCTGTGTACTTTGCAGCTGCTCCCTGGACGTCTTTCCACTTCTTCAGGTGGGGAGACAGTGCAGAGCTATCTGGCAGTTTTTTCATGGCTCAGAGGAGGCACAGCGCTACCACAGTATGAAGACTTCAGTCCTAGCTAGCTGTGAATCTGTCCCTTTGAGTGGTTCACCACCACGCACTCTCAGTTCTGAAAATGAGACTTGCCTCTTGCACCTTAACTATAGCATTCCACAGATTTGGTTGTCTATATACGTCCGGTTACCTTGCAAGCTTGTGTAGTGCAACCGCTTTCTTCATAAGTATCTGACATACCTGCAAAAAGAAAGGGTGTAAGTGCTGAATGGCTAGTAGGAGTGATCCTAGAAGGAAAGGTGAAGTCTAAATAGAGTAAGGACTGAGGAGGATTTCTGTGCCAAGTCTGCGGGGCTGCCCATGGTCACAGCAGTACAGGTGCAAATCAGAAACCGTAAACGCTGAGCTCTTGAGCTGTGGTCTTCAAGCCTGCATGTCTTCCTGTTAATACCAGTAGGAAATTCAATACTGCATCTGCAATTCTGAAAAGGTCGTCAATAAGTCAGACACACAAAGCATGGTAGTTGGAGAGGTAAACAGTGCACATGTAGAGGTGCTTTACAGCTGAGATGCTGAGAAGCTGAGAAAGTCAGTTTCCACTAGTTTCAGAATAAAATTACCTTTAACATTGTGAAGGATGGAATGCCCAGGAACAATCATTCAGTTCATGAAGTTAAGGTGACATTTTAAAGGGAAATTTTGTTTTGACAAGCCTTTTCGTTCCTATAGCTAGGAATTTAACCTGATTTTATTCAGTTAATAAAACACTACTTTAATATTCTGAATGTTTGTATTATATTTGAATTCCAATTTGCACCTAAACGTAGCTTAACACTAATCAGGACTCAAAAAGAAATCAACTCTAAGAAACATCAGCTATTTTTTTCTAGCATCATAAAATATAAACATTAGAAATCTGAATAAATAGATGTCATGTTAAATAAGTGCTTGTGTATGTAGACAACGTGTCTTACTGATTAGCAAAAAGAAGACCCAATTTAACGTAGAGGCTACATTCTGCTGCAAATGAACACTAGATTACTAATCAATGAGAATTTTTTGGGGAAGTAACAAAAACATGGGAATGGAAAATGATAAACTATTCAAGTCAGCAATTTCCATTTGCCAAATTAAATCATAATTAAAACAGTGATTCAAATTATTAATCGGTCTACTTTGAGGCACAGTTTATGCATGTCTGGATCACAAGCAGGATTTTTGGTAAGGAGGAAAGCAGGCAGGTGTATTTTTGCACGTTCCAAATGCTTGAAGCTGCCAAGGATTCGCATGGAGTAAACTCTGCTCTAAAGGGACTTACGGTTGTAATGCAACAAATGAGCCGTACAACCCAAAGAGCCAAAGAAAAATTTGCCGAATGGGAAATGCAGGTGTACATTCCAATCCTTGAAAATGGCTTTAATGAAGAGACCTGCAGTTAACCTATGGGCTTACTCTGAAGACTCAGTAGTTCTAAGAGGAAGTGGGGGTTTGCATTCAGACCTGCCCTTTCCTTTTCCCATCCATTCAAGAAAACGAGGATTCTGCTCTGGGTTCAGATCTGTGACTCAGGTACATTTCCAGTCTTGAACTGTTCACCTGGACCTGAATGTTGCTGAGATTTCACCGAGTTTCAGTTCTGACCAATTTCAGCCCCAGTCACAATGTGATAAATTTCTAGGATTAAGCCTGATTTGTTTAACTGTTTCTTTTACTGATAGCAAATCAAGGCATAGTGACATGCCCTTCTAAATGTGAAGTCTTACAAGGTTATTTAAGGTAAGGTACGGTCATTTTTCATTATTTTCACAAATGACGTGAATTTGTTACACAGAAAAAAATCCAATAAACTCTGAAAACTCAAACTAGAGTCCCAAGTTTACAAACAGTGAGTGTGCTGAGGTGAGGGGATGAGAAGATAGGTCTCCCGTGCACAATGCAGCAGTAGAGGAACCTCTTCCCAAACATATGAATTACAATGAGAGCAAAATCAAGTTGACACACAGAAGCCATGATCCCTGAATGAAATGAGAGTCACAGCAAAAGCACTGGATAAATCATTATTTTCAGTTTCACAAATAAAAGGCTGCAGCCCAGAAAGCAGTGATAAAAAAGAATGAGCATTTGAGAGGAAGGAAATTTTCCAGTATTAGAGAAACTGAGCAGAAGAAGATGCAATTTATTGAAGGAGATTTTTTGAGTAAAGCAGTTTTCACATTTTCCATAACGGACGTTTCTTTTGTACGTACTTCTTCCCTGCAGCTTATCTCCCATTTTCTTCATTCGAATCCTTCCCTTAAGTCATCGCTGCAGTACTGCCTAAAAAATGCCTTTACCAATTATGAACAATGTTACAGTATTAACATAGCCTTAAACTGGCCAAAGAACTGAGCAGCTTGCCAGGGGAAAATCAGAGGTAAATGCCAGATGACCTTATAAAAAGAAAGGGAAAGCACAGTCAGACTAAGTACAAAGGATGAGCTCTGCAAATCTCTCTTCTCATAGCACGCTGAATGTTCATTTTTTTAAACTGCTCCTAGATATTTTTTTGGTCTCAAGAGCACTGTCCGTGAGTACTTTCTGACCTCATGTATGACCTGGTTGTGTGAACGCTTTGGCACCAGCATCGCTTTAATCATATTAGCCCAGGCAAATTCCATGTGAACAGAGATAACACATACGTGTAAACACTTTCAAGACCTGGCCTTTGTTTTTAGTATCAAATTATCACACATAATTGAAGGGGAAGCATCTTAAAAGGTGGCTCTGGAATAGATTCTCAGAACGGAGGATAAACAAAATTGTGTACGTTGGTGTTTGTTCTTATTTTCATTTCATTGATGACAAATATGTTTGTAACTACTTGCTGATTTTTCTCTTTGCATGGAGAGAGCTTTTTTAGTTGGTCTTTACATACTGACTCATAAAGGACCCCTACTAAAAGGCTTATCTTTGACGTACTTTCAACAAAAGAAATAATAGGACTTTCTAACCTACTGCTATGTGAATATCCAGAATTAAAAAAATAACAATAGCAATGGTAGAACTAATGCGTGCAATGGATTTCCAAAGGAAAACAAAGATTTTAAAGCATACAAATGTAATCTGTGGGAGTAAAGTTCAGATTATTTATCATCCATGTTATTAAAAATGGAGAAAAGGAAATAAAAACCCTGGGCAGTTTTGGAAGCAGGACCCTTTAAAAATGAAACAAATTTTTTCCATTAAAAAGATTCTTTACGTGTCTGATGTGGCAGACCCATGAGTTAAAATAGGCCATTATAGCAAGAGAATATCTCATTAAGTAAAAATGATTTCTCAAGAAGTAGGAATATGGTGCTGTTCAGAAAAGAGGAAACCAGCCAGCCCCTGGCTGCATCCTTTGTGTCAGGAATGGCTGGCTTTCCTGGCCTTGGGAGGCATGTGCTAAAATCTTACAGCTCAGACCTGTAGGGCATATTTCATGTACTGCAGGAGACAATGGGCAGAGAAGGTCCTGAAGAGGTTCATAGCTAGGAAATGACAATTACTGCCCAGGGGCCCTCCTGCCCCATCGCAGGATGGGGATGTAACTGGTCTGAATGTCCTGCTGAGCCCTAGAGCATCCCCAAGATGGTGGCACCAGCAGCCCCAGATGGCTCACTCCCTTTTTGCATCTGACATTAAAACCGATGCAAGAGGAGGCTCTGAGAGACCTCCACCACAGCTCTACTAGAACAGGATGTCCTTAGGTTTAGGACCTTCTGACAGGGAAAAAGACCTCTCTTTACAGCAACTTGACTAAAAAGGGAGCAGATAGAAAAGAATCCTATTATCGCAAGTTTCTCCCAGCTGACTGGTATTGAAATTTATCTCTTTTGGGGAAAGGCTGTCTTTACACAGCTCTCTCAAAACTTTCCATTAGAAGGTGTAGACCTTACTGAGTGAAACCTGGCTCTATTTAGTTGCAGCAGTTTGAGCCAGGAAAATCCAAACACCCTTGATCTCAACAACTAATTTCCCATTGCAGATAACACTTTCTTCCAATACTGTCTAGGATGGAGAAATGAGGGGGAAATCTAGGGGAGGAATACTCAATCACCAGTGGGAGAGCAAAAAGCAGTGGAGGTAAGGGCAGTGTGGTGCCAGCCAGACGGGCTTGCCTGCAGCTGAGAAAGGGCCATGCTGCCCCATAGGTGCCTTTGCCTGAAGCACAGCTTGCCATTCCTGGGGCATCCCTGCGTCCCCCAGCCATCCCCCAGCTTGCTAGGGAGATTGCGGGGGCTGTCAGCCCAGTATAGCCCAGCACGAGCCGGTATGGCGTGACCTGTCACAGCTGGGTATGGCCTGTCCTGGTATGGGACATGCCAGCACAGCATGGCATGGCACAGTCCGGTATGGCATGAGCCAGGCCATTATGGCCCAGCACAGCATGGCTCAGTGTGGCATGGCACAGCCGCCTGCCCCTCAGCTCAGCTGCATGCTGCCTGGCACCCACAGACCCCATGCTTCCCTGATCCAGTCCTGGCCCAGCTCCCCCTCCCTGCATCCCGCATCCAACTGAAGCTGCCTTTGAGCGATGCTGAAGAGTCTATTTTCCTGAGTCTTGATTCATGTATCTTGCCACTCCAATCATCCAGGCTTTCCCTAATGACACATTTGCACTTTAACCCATGCTATTATGAAATCAGTCTTGTACTGTGTTTGGAAAATGTTCATTACAAAGAAAATTGTAAAGCTATCAGAACTGGTGTGGGGCTCCCAGCACCAGCATGAGCTGTGCACACAGCAGTAAGCACAAGGCAGGCTTGCCCTGCTTGGTATGCAGAGGGAACCTGTGAGGCTCCGTACTGGCCAAATCAGAACAAGGTAAAATCTGTTCATATCTATTAATTTGAGACAACATCTTTATGTATAGCAGTGGGTGTTCTCGATCAAACAGTAGATAATCTGCAATTGCTCTCTGATTTTGCCATTCACCTGAAGTATGGCATTGATTTTCCTTTTACTCAAGCAATTAGCTGAAATTAATCTCTGAACCACTGACAATCATCTCATAGATATCTACAAGGTCTGAAAAAGAGAAATGGTATGCACTGAGCTCCAAAGAGAAGTAAAGATAGACTCATCAGCCTAACTTCATGCCCTGGAGAGTTTTGGCACAAAACACTGAAGAATGAATATGTGAGAGCCGAGATAAGGCACTGAGAAGCGTCTGCCCACAACCTCCACCCCGCCCAATCTGTCATTAGACGAACAAGTCTAATTTTCTCCTTTAAGAGGATAACTAGCCTAGCAAGGAAGGGAGAAATTGTAGATACAGAAAAATAACCACCTATGTAGCAGTACAGCAGAAAAGTATGTGGGAACAGAAGTATTTTACAGACTACAGATGAGTCAACTAAATAGTGTCATTCTGGGATGAATGAACAGGGCTGTCATATTTTAAACAAGGGAAGCAATTGTTGTGCTCTACTTGATCCTTTTAAAGACTCAGTTGGAAAACTTTGTCCTGGTGGCAGATTTTAGAAAACACAACTTAAAGCAAAGCTTAAGGAATTAGCTTGTTCACTTAAAAAAGAGAAGGTTATGGATAGAGATTTTAACAATTTTCCAATGCATGAATGGATGTTATAAAAATGTAGTGCTCAGCTGTTCTTCATCTGAAACCAGGACAAACAGTAACATATTTCATATGTTAAACATATGTCTTCCTTGCTGCAAATTAGGCTGATTTATTTTCATCATTTGATTATATAAAGTGCTAAAATAGGTTGTACAGGGATGCTGTATAATTGCCTTTGTTGCAGCTTTTCAAGAAAATGGACAGATACCTTTGTGGCTGGCTTTAATGCATGGAGTTGGACTATACTATCTCCTGAAGTCCTTTCCGGCTCTGCAGTCTTACGTTTCAATAATTCTGTTCTAGTACATCTTTTAGACAGAAAGCTCTTTGAGGCAGGGTATGTGACCATTGTGTTTGTGCAGTGTCTGAAACAATGATGTCCTATATAGTACATCTGCGTGCATAATTATCTAGAGAGTAGTCAAGAATTAATGTTGCAGATCACAAAAGCTAATGTCATGACAAGTAATACACTGGAAAAGATAAGGTAAATATACCTAGGATGGTTATCTAAGTAAGATATGTATGTATGTTTATTTGTTTATATTTTCTGGTATAAGTCCTGCCAGCAAACCTGCTCCAGCATGGGCTCCTCTCTCCGCGGGGCCACAGGTCCTGCCAGGAGCCTGCTCCAGTGTTGGCTTCCCACAGGGTCACAGCCTCCTTCGGGCATCCACCTGCTCTGGCATGGGGTCCTCCACAGGCTGCAGGTGGATTTCTGCTCCACTGTGGACCTCCACGGGCTGCAGAGGGACAGCCTGCCTCACCATGGTCTTCACCACCGGCTGCAGGAGAATCTGCTCCAGCGCCTGGAGTACCTCCTCCCCCTGCTTCGCCAGCGTGCCTCACCAGGGTCTTCACCCCCGGCTGCAGGAGAATCTGCTCCAGCGCCTGGAGTACCTCCTCCCCCTGCTTCTCCACTGACCTTGGTGTCTGCAGGGTTGTTTCTCTCACACATTCTCACTCCTCTCTTCTGGCTGCTGTTGTGGAGCAGGTTTTTCCCCCCCTTCTTAAATATGTTACCACAGAGGCGCTACCACCATCGCTGATGGGCTCGGGCTTGGCCAGCGGCGGGTCCGTCTTGGAGCCGGCTGGCGTTGGCTCTGTCGGACACAGGGGAAGCTTCTAGCAGCTTCTCAGAGAAGGTAACCCTGTAGCCCCACCGTTACCAAAACCTTGCCACACAAACCCAACACAGTGATTCATCACACATCACCTGGAAGTTTGATGCCCGGTCTGAGCTGATCACCTTGGGTTCTCCTTACCATCAGTGGAGAGAAATATCTATTTCCAGACTGTGATTCATCCCATCTTAGATGTGCATCTTAGACATCTTCCCCTGGCATGGCTTCTGCAGGCTGGAAACACACAGTGTGAGTGCCCCCCTGTAACTGGCTCAGGAGATGGCTTTGTGCATGGCCAGTGGCTGAAACTCAGACACCCGCTGCAGACTGAAATGAGGATCTAGGGGTTTCAGCAGAATATTCAAAGTGAACTTTTACGCCCCCTGTGAATTTAGCTCACGTTCCCTTCTCATTCCCTGCCTGGCTTGAGAAATAAAACCAGATGCCTTTTAGACTGTAGATGGTAGGGAGAGATGTACAGAAAATGAAAGTAAGTCATCGATGGATATTTAGATAGTACTGCCATATTTTGTGCATGTATCGGTTGTCAGCCGGTGAAATCAGCTGGCAGTGGGCTGTAGGAGTGGATTTCTAATACGTTGACTGTTACCTCTTCTGAACTTCAGAGCTGAAAACATGAATGAAAATGCTCTAATCACAAAACAGGCTAGGTGCCATAAACAAAAGTTCCTTTTCCTACTAGTGTCGTATCAAGGTTTTCCAGCAAAGATGAACCTAAAATATTGTATTATGACTTGCAGACTTAGGTGTTAATCAGACAGATAAAGAATAATAAGTAACACACAAGAAGTTCCTTGAAATTTCATCCATGGTCCCCTGATTTGGTGGGAGAGTCTGCATGCCCCTTATGGATCAGAATGCACTGGCAGTTCACGGGTGATACCACAAATTCAGTCCTGTGAAAACAGCAAGCAGTTTTCTTATGAATAGCAGAGTAGCATAAGGTAACTATGTATGCAGAGCTAATAAAGTACTTAGACATTTTATAAGCAGTATATTATGTAGTTGCTCTTGCAATAGTTTCTGTGTTGAAGAAATTTGGGTACAGCGGATGAGCAGCAGATCATACACAGAATTAGATGGGGCTGTCAGTGATCATTTTTGTACCAGTAACAGAGCCTTGGAATTTCAAATAGCTATTCATATATGCATAAGCATTTGCATATATAAATGTTTGCCAAAGCTATATTATATTCTGTATATGACATAGGTTTCCCTCTAGAAAAAAATAACCTGATGCATTCTTACATATTTTTGCAGAATGTCTTCAAATATCTCTTCCAGTTTGATTTTATACAAGGATTGAGGCAGACTATAATGTAGTTTAAACAGCATTTTTTAAGCCATTTGCGTATTAGCTCATGGTAATATTAATTTTGCTGACGTGCTACATGACTTTTCCCCTTTTTAAATTTTGACTTTTTGGACAGCCCCTGGCATGATGGGAGTGCTGACTTTGTTGAAAGTCTTTAGGAAATGTCATGGCACAGAGAATAATTATCCAGCACAGTGAGACAGAGGCATTAACAATACTAAGCATTTCAAAGTGAATCAGACCTCCAAACTATGAAGCTGATTTAAAAATCATAGCATTTTACCACAAATCATTTTGGGAGGAGAGACTTGGCCTTCTTATTTTTGAGATCTTAGGATTTACGGTTTTCCACCTTTCTCTGTAGTCTTAAAAGCAGTTAACTTACTTTTTTCCTTTTGTTCTTTTTGGTTTTTTAAGATGAAAGCTGAGAGTTTCACAGAACTCTGGAAACTTAAATCAATGGATTGCATTTCATGAAATTCATGCAATTGTGAACAGCACTGGGATCCTACCTTCTCTCCAACTCAATAAGACCCAGAAAGGGCAAAAACATCTGTTTTTTACATTAGGTTTTCACTTTCTGGAATAAATCCTGGAATAAATGTAGTTCTGATGTTCAGCTCTGGCTCAGCTTCCACCGCAGTAAATGAAACAGCTTCTGCTGATTGCAATGAGAGCTGGGGCAGACCCTCATGAGCAATGCTTTTTTTTCACATCTCTGTGTTCAGAAAACAGTTCAGTACTTTGTGACAGTTCCTAACCCACTTTAAATATAGAGAACCTAATGGAAGAAAAGAACTTTAATGTCAGATCAAACCAGGCACACGAAAGTGCCTCAATCAACTTCCTTCCAGGTCAATAGGAACTTTCCATTGACTTCACTGGGCATTGAATCAAGCCAGAGAAATCAAAGCCTAGCCATAAATTTAAAATCTGAATGGAATCTAAATAAAACTGGTAGCCTTGAGAGAGGTCCTAGGTAACAAGCTTCATACATTGCCAAGCCAAAATTCTGAGGGCATGTACACAGCAATACAAAAAATTTAAGCTGAGTGCACCAAAGTGTGTGTGGGAATTTCTTTGTTGCTGAAAGCATAAGTGAGTAGATTTAAACATAGCAGCAAATCAAACTTAAATTATCAAACATATTTTTAGGCTATATAATGTGTAAAAAATGCTACATGCATCTTTTGACCCAGTTATTGCTGCAAGAAATATTTTTCCAAAAGTCCTATGGAAGTAATATCTGTAGCTCTGGCTGCAGTCTATATCAGCACATTCAATCAAAAATGACTCAAAGCAGGACTCGTGTAATGTCAGTAATAGATGTGTCAAATCAGGGCCTGCGAATACTCTACACAAATGACATTTATTAAGACTGGATTCTGTTAATGACACTGCATAGGACTGCATTTGGCAAGCAGTACAGATAAAATGTAGTAATTGTGCACTGGCAGTTTGTCTGCTTTGTCCCACTGTCACTCAGATATGCCCACAGCTTTCCCCATTTCTGTTCTGACATGCTTTTCTGTTTCTGGTGTCCTTACTTTTGAACAGAGTTACTGGTGATGATTACAGTAATACCATTTGGTTCCAGTGCAGGTGAGGTCTGAGTGACCCTAGTCCACAAAAAAAGAGCAGATGGAAACTGCTGCCACCACAAGCTGAGATACTACTGTGCGTGGGGATAGATGCCAGCATTGCTACTGTCATTTTGCCAAAATGTCTAAGTACCAATAAAATGTCTGCATGTGACCAGAGAAGATGGAAATGGCATCAGTAATTCTGGGGGATTCTTTATAGAAGCAATGAATAATGTTTCAATTTTGAGTCTCTGGCTTTTCTCACATTTCACTTTCTTCAAAGCTTTGTTTTGGACCAGGCTGTTTCTGCTAATCCTTTATTGTTCTGTGGGAGAGCTGGGAGTTTCAGTTAGTAATGTAAATGTTTATTCGGGTCTACAAGTGTTAATGAAGGTTTTGCAATGACTCATGAGAGCGCAGACCGTGATTCATCCAACCTCTACTGAAAATTCTTTCCAGAGCCAGGTCTCCCAGACTGAGAATGCTTTGTCCTACGCTCTCACGCGCTGTATGCCAGGCTTTGAGATCTGATTCATTCCCTCAGCAGAATCCTCGGGCCTTTTAACTTGAATGGCTTTCAACGTGATAAGATACAATTTAGCTTTTAGTCTTAAAGTAGTTCTTCGTGCAGTATTGCTATCACTTCAGTGTATTCCTACTTAATTTCTTCCTGCAATTTATCCTCCAGATTACTATTCCCCTTTCCTTCTTGCCTAGCCATGTCTTACACTCAGAATATAATGTTCTCCATGACTCATATTCCAGGCAAAATGCCATTCATCCTAATAGAGTGAAACAGAGTATATTTTCCTCCTATTAATTTACCCAAATCTGGTTTTTGTTCAGATCATTTTCTGTACTGTCAAATAAATCTTATTTGTTCCTAGCATATTCTAGCTAAGGATCTCATCACACTTTACAGTTTAATAGATTAGACCTTATAACTGCACTATGAAGCAAGTAAATACTAAGATTTGTTGTTTTTTTTCAAATGAAAAATTCAGATACAGATAACTTATAAAATTTGTTAATGGTTTTAAACTGGTAAATGAGCTGTGATCTGATTCAATATCTCATTATTCCTTAGCCTGAGCTTAACTCCTACTTACTTGGTACATAAGCAGAGTTTCCTAGGTGAACATGTGTGTAAAACATTTTTGGAGGTGAAAATTCTGGCATGATCTGTATCACATAACAAGTTCAGTTTTAAGTTGGTAAAGAAAGTCGGGAAACACAGTTCTGACGCCCATGGCCATTTTAATCCTCTATAATAGTTCTGCATTGTAGGTTGAAAATACTGATGTGGTCTGTATCACAAAATGGCTTTATTTTTGTAAGCTGCTTGCCAAGTCTAGAGGATGAGCATCCTCTTTACAGGCTGCTCATAGATGCACCCACCAGCTCATCCCTTTTGAGCCTGAACATCGAACTGTGAGCAGTAGCTGTTTATGTCAGCCATTCCTGATAGCTTTTGGAGGAGAATTATAACGAATCTATTTCTAACCTCATATTGGGAGTGATGGGGTTGACCTGTGCATTATGTACTATTCAAGCATATCTAGTGGATATGTTGCTGTTTTTCCTTTTCTCTCGACTCCAGTAAAAAAGGGTTAAATTAAAACCACTTATTTGATGTTTTCCTTGCTACTGGGCAAGTTTTGCTTATTGAGCATTGCAGCAGTATCATTTAGTTTGCAGATTCCTGGCTTTGGGCTTGAGTTGGTGCTGTGTAGGTGGTTTTGTAAGGACACCTAGAAATTGAAGTTAGCCTTTTGAAGCTAATCAGTCTTTGGCAGATGATCTACAATTACAATGTTAGGAAATGAGACTCTGTCTGAAGGAGTGCTTAAGGCAGGACTGCTCAACGTCTGGGAAACAAGGCTGCATTTGGCCCACAAATGCAGTACTACTCTCCAGCTTGTGCTCATCCCTAGATCGCGTGAATTGTAGTCATGTGTCAGCAGTTCTTGTCCATGTACTCAGGACTTCCCTGGATTTTGGGGAGTGGTGTCGCAGCAATTAGCTGCTCAGACAGACATGACTTGAACCTTGAGGTGGCTGATTCTCAGAACAGGGTTTTTAACCAAAGTCCTTATTTCCATTAGATCCCTAATGAATGGGTAATAGATTAACCTCCTGTCACTGGCCCTCTCTTTCTTTAAGAATATTTAACCTAACTTTGCAAAATGTAACTGTGTCAAAATAAGACTGAAAATGACCCCATCCAACCCACGTACCATAAGAGTGACACAGTGCACCCAGTGGGCATGTGAAGCAATGCTAATCTGCAGAGGAACTGCACAGGAGGTTATGGATTTACGTTTGTTTCATAAGCAAAGCAAAGCAAATTCCTGAAATATTTCAGTACAAAATGTTTTCCAACTTGTAATGGCAATTGTGAGTCTTCTCTAAATCTTCTCAGTGTCTCAACATTGAATTTAGTGGAGATCAATCACACAAATGTCAAATAGGCTCCTTCACTTTTGATTTATAAGTACATTTATGGATTGCATTAGTGCTCTTGGCTACAGAATCAGATCAGAAGCTGAATGCTCAGCAGGCAATCTGCTTTACTCATTGCCAAATCCTTTCCAATGTCACATCTTCACAGGACAGATCATCTAGCTTTCACCGGTTGTCTGAATATGAGCTGCATGCTTTCATCCTAGATCTATAACTTTATGTTTGACCGTATCTTCTGCTTGTGTCCTGTTGACCATGCCACCCAGATTATTCTGTATTATTGACCTGTCTTCATTCTTCACAGCTCCTGTAATCTTTGTTGTATCTCTAAACATCACCATCAGTTAGGCATAGGTATACTGTTGTTTTCTCTTCGGTATGTTTGCCTGTCCTGTGCACCCTCCCGCCACAGCTTCTGTACACAGGTTTGTTGAGACAGCATAGTTCTGGTAAATGCAAGATGTACAAGCAACAGAGACACGGTGCCTTCTGTTTGCTCAGTCTGCTTTATGGTGGGCTACATCACATCATTTCTGTGGCCTATGGACTGGGCCTCACTCTGTAAGCCTACTGGTAAGAGACAACTGTAGTATTGCAGACCAGTCATCTAAAAGTAACTTGATCTATTTACACACATGATGCTGCCACAAAAGACACAGAGACACAGCACTGTGTAGGCATCACAGCCCAGTTTCCAGGGAACAATTTTACATCAAGAGTGGATCCAAGGATCCTTCTTAAAGTCTTGAGTCAGAAAGTTTTAAGAAATGGTCCTTACTTCTGCACTGAGAAAACAGACTCTCTGTCCAGCTACATTGACATGTCTGAGAGGTTCCTTATGATAATCCTTCTGATCGCAGGACTAGGATCTAGCATCTGTACTGACAAATAACTACATGAACTGAGCCCTTCCCCCAAGATTCTGATAATTGCACCCTCTTGCATATCCTTGGCAGACAGAAATTCCTCTTCCCACAGAACTCCAACTGTGTACAAACAGGAAAAAAGAGAACAGCATCAATAACTTGAAACAATAGAGTATCAGAATAGAAATGCTAATGAGGTGTCAAATATTCCTTCTCTTTCTGTCCTTTCTTGCTAGTAATTTAATAACAGTCTTCCTGCAAACTATCAATTATCTCACAGATAACAGTCTCATACAAACTGCCTCAGGAAAGTATGATACTGGCTTGCAGAATGGCTACAGATTTTTTCCCCAAATATTGCTGTAAAGCAGTACGCAGTGGATATTATGCATTTCTGATTTAAAGTTATGGTCATTTGTTTCTCTTTCACTAGAGTTTGGTCATATAGTGAGACCAATAAGACCGTCAGATGAGCAAATACGAACTTTTCTATTCAAGAAAGCACTAAATCTAGAAAAAGTTAAAGATTTTTATCTATGTTATTATATAGGCACGGATACAGTTTGCAGCCGTTTGCATTTTTTAATCTTGCAATCAGTGTCCATAGTTAAGTTGTAAAATAGGTCAACTAGTTTTTTTACATCTAGCAATAACAACCAATTTTTTAATTAGAAACACCTTTTTGCAAAGTTTGGCTTCATATGCTAGAGCTTAAGCCAACCTGTAAGTGTTAGGTGCCAGGCTAAGACCAAGGGTAGGACTCTGACTATCTGCTTGCCACGGGGCTTTTATAGGTTTCTTTGAAGCACTTTGTACCAGTCACTGTCAGAGAAAAGGTTTTGGACTAGATGAATCTGGACCTGCCCATGCTGATAACATCCCTGTATTGAAACTTCATTTCTGAATTGCTGTCCTCTCTGTAGATTCCAGCACTAAATTACCTGTGAGTTTACTTGGGTTACTATCATCTTGTACAGAATTTTCTTCTGTCACTTCCTAGGTAATGAGATATTTTAACAGTAGATTTTGAACTAATTCACAGAACTATACAGAGATCAAACGATGCCAGTATCGCCATTAAATGGAACGGTTTTGTTTCTTCTAGTCAGCTTTTCTTTATGTGTGGACCCTTGGCACCATCTAGTGTTTGAAAATGTAGACCAACTCTAGACCACTGAGCACAGAACGTCACTACAAAGAGGTTTCGGCCATAACAAAAGCTAGTGGTGCTCTGAACCATCACCTAATTAATTTCACACAATTACATTTTTCCAGTTACAAAATACAAATATACCAGACCAGGATATGGAAAAGACTTTCCATGCTCGTGGTTTCCAATCCCTTCTCTCTCCCATGGTGTTACGCTGGAACTAATAGATCAGTTCAGTGTCAGAAATGGACATCTGTGTGTCCACTAGTGGCAAATGTACAGTACTTTTCGTGGAAATAAGTATGGTGTTAGATAAATCTTCAAGCATAGCTTGGATGGAGAGAATTATTTTCTGTTCCTGTTCGAGACTAGTGGCAGCTTCTGACCCAACCATAACAGCAGCCCTCTGCATCCCAAATTTAGCTGCTGATTATCCCTCTTTCTAGGGAATGATGTTGACTTTCCAGTTCTTGCATGAAGTTCTGCAGAAACAGAACCAAAATTACATATATATGTACTGTATAATTACATGTGCTACTCTGCAAAAATCTACCAGCAAAGCTTTTCTGTCAATAGTTTGCCTTTCATGAGTTTGCTACCAAAACATTTGTTTTAGTAAGACCAGTAAAGCATGTATAGTTTTAGCATAGAATTCTATGGCTTCTAACAAAGCTTAGACAGCGTAGTCTCTGATTTCTGGTACCTCGGGACCATTACTTGCAGCAGCTGAGTTAAAAGATCTGTGTGAAATGTACGGTGTGGTTAGCCAAGTGTGAAAGGGGAAAATTGCTGTGATAGCAAATTACGCGTCCTTCTACGTGCTATGGGAAATGTGGTCGGGCAAAAAAAATGACACCCCTTTGTCAGTTTATGCCAGGCCGAATGAAAGCCAGGGAGAGGAGATATCATTTTTAACTGATAGCTTTGCCTTGTTCTTGTGACTCCATGAATGTGACCCAGCTGCTGGTTATTGAGGTGTTGCCAGGAAAGGCTGGGAAAAGACAATCTGCTATAGATAACTAGAGCTAGAGGCAGAGGATGTGTGGAAGACAGAGAACAGAGAGGATATTCAGCATTTAAACTAAACTTCATGGATTCTCATATGTACACTGAATTTGGCTATGCATGGAACAGATTATGAGTGCTTTCCTGGAAAAGTAATCAGCTGGACTAGAGAGCCTGGCCCATCATTAAGGAAATAATTGTGATTGCCTTTCCATGGCTGTCAAAGAACACACCTGGCCTAAGGCTGTCCTGGTCACTCCCTCGCTGGTCAACGGAGAGAGGCAGCGCGTTTGGGAGGTGATTTATGCTTTGTCTCTAAGACATTTATTTTGGAATGGGGTGAATCCAGAGCTTGGAAGGTAGTTCCTCCTTTCCCAGACTGCAGGGGAGACCAAAAGGGGCTTAGACATGACGCCAGTTTTAGATCAGTTATGTGGGATGAATCCTCTACTAAGTTGGAGGTAGAAGCAAGGCGAGAAGAAGACATCTGAAGAAAAGCACACCATTAGTGGTGTGAACTCCCTTCTCTGTTCTTCATTCAGCATACGGAGGGTAAAGGTAATAGGCATGATAGTCTTGAGACTCATGCCCTCTAAGTAGATAAACTGACCTGCACGCGCTTGACATCTCTGTTCCCCACTGCCCTCTGCCTGTGGACTCCATTTACATTTGTTTCAGTTTGTTTTTGTTATATTAAATGATCTGATGAATGCAAGGATCTACTCATAAAACCAGTGGCAGGATCAAGCCTTTCTCTGGGACTGATTGCACCCAGGTCTCTGTGCAAACTATCTGTCAGCGCTTTACTTGAGCTGTGTCTAGTCTGGTTGTTGCTGGTGGATGCAGGCCCTGAGGCTCTCTTTCCTCATAGCTGTCACAACACAACGTGATCTACCCTTGTCTGTCCCTCAGAGTCAGCTCAAGACCCTTACGCAGGGCTCGCCGCAGTCCTTTCTGCAGAGAAGAACCCGGGGTTACATGGGTCACAAGCTGGGCCTGAGTCAGTTACATGGCAGGATTGCAAAACAGACAAATGATGTTCTGGGAAGTGTTAATAATAGGGCCATACATAAGCCAAAGAAGATAGTTTTTGGGGTCTGTTTGGCACTGGATTTTTCTTCCACAGCTGGAACAAAGAGTCCCGTTTTGGGCACTGTGCTTTTAAAAGAATGAAAACCTAGAGAGAGCTGAGAGAAAAGCAATGGAGATGACAGGCAGTTCAGAAATCCTGAGCGTTGAGAAAGGACAGAAGGAAGTTAGGCTGAAAAAAAAGAGGAAACTGAGGGAAGGGGAAATATAGCAGTCTGCTGAGTATGTTCTCAGTCGTCATGAAGTTGATTCAACTGTTGGCTATGTCCAGTGCAGGTACAAAGTTAAGAAGTAATTACCTTAATTTGTAACAAGAGACAGATGGATTAGCAGCTAGGAAAAAATTCTAGTTAGAAGGGCAATGAGGTAGCATGAGGGAATGCTGCTTGTGGTCACTGTGGAATCATCTCCATTGGAAGCTGTTAAAAAATAAGCATCTGTCAGGAATAGCTTGATATACGTCATTCTGTCCTGGTGCTGGGGAACGGAGTAAATGTTACCAGGAAATCCCTTCCAGCTGTAGATCTCTAAGTCTTGTTAATGCTGTCAAAATTCAGGAAAACCTGTATTTACTTTGCTCAGATGGAATGACAGATACATATGACCTTTCCCATCAATTTAACGATATGCCTACCTTTTTTTTTTTTCCCTAGAGCTTGCATTCCTTGGCTGCCTCTGGATGTGCAAATTGCAGTGGAGGTAGGAACCCCCTTGTGCCTGACTACCAACCTGTGAATACCTGTCTTGGACAAGGACCGTGCTGCCTTCCTCCATGCATTTCTCACTTCCATCCTAGATCACTGCACTCATTCTCATCAGAACAAAGGTAATCTGAGCTAATTCAGAAGTGTGCAACTGTACTCTGTGTTGTATCATACGCATGGCATGGGGGTTAATCAATGTAATGCCTTGTCTCAGTAAAGAGCCAGTAAAAACTAAATGCAGTGAACCTATTTAAATGTTTGTATCACATATACTTTTAAAGTACAGACCAATACAGAATGTAAGGTCCTGTGAAAGATACATTCCTCACTGAATTGTGCCATCTAGGGACCACAGGGGCAGGAGTTTACAGTTTATTGTAAAGTGCTTAAGAAGTTCTCCAGCTGCCCAGATATCCGAAAGACAAGAATTAGCTTTTTCTGTTTGATGCAGAAACAGAAGCGGGGGGAAGTTACTAATGGTGACTATGCTTTGGTAAGAGGAAGGTGCGATGGAGCCTTAAGAATGAAACATTTCGTATGCTCCCATTTGTTTGCTTACACAGCTCCTGCTGGAAAGACCATGCCTCCAACACAGAATATAGATATCAGAATCCAGGATTAAAAGGGATCTCTTACCTTACTTCCTAAGGTGTTTATAATTGTCAGTCACCCTGCAGATTTTACAGCTGATACTAAAAGAGAACAGTTTATTGCCGTATTGTGTCTTGAAGGTTATATGTGCCTACACTCTTTAAATAATGACCTTGTCAGATAAGAGCTGAACAAAGGAGGATAACATAGTAGTTAAGCATGTAGTTCTTCCAGTCCTGCTGTATGGTATTTTAAATAGTAAGCTGTAATATTTAATAAACCAAATAAACAGGCTTCCAAATTGGCAGGAGAGGTAAATAGTGGAAGAGCTAGAAGTACATCTGGTAGGATACTTTCTTCTCTTTCTGTCATCTGCAAGGAATGTTCCCAAGACAATAAACTCAGAATTCAGTTGGGAAAATGGTAATTGTTTTCCACTCCTGTCATCAGGAAACTGAAGTCAGAGCAAAGTACTTATCTCCTGTTATCACAACCACAGATGTCTCATACCCCCCAAACTGTTTGGTAAGTGTTTGCATTCAGTGAATTTAGCATTTTAGGATAGGTATGTGGACTGTACAGGCAACCTGAATGTTCATGAGTGAAAAAAATTGATACAGAAGTATTACAAAGGGTTGACTGTAGCTGCATGTTACCTTCTATGTGCTTTATTTCAAGTTGTCCACTCAACAAGATTATAGCTGGCAAAAATTAGTTAGGACTGAGAGGAATGTATTCAAAGTTCCGGAGTAACTTTCCAGCTTTAATAGGTCAGATTCTGGCCAATTCCATCAATCATTTAAAGGAAAAAGAGACTCCTTCCTGAGCACCCACTGCTGAGCCACTGAGGTACTGGAGTGTTTTCCAGTTCCTTGGGATAACAGCTACTCAGGCTGGAAATGCAAAGCTACTCCTTGGTTTCTCCAAGGATGAAACTTTTGTTCTGCTAAGTCAAAGGGAGTTTTGATACTGTTTTGAATAAAGACAGGAATTCTTCTCAGCAGGGAGTGACGTGGGTAGGAGGCAGTGTTTCCCCCAGCAGGCCCAGAGGAGGGACAGAGCCTGCCTTGCTGGGGAGCAGGGACTACAAGGACTCCTCCTGCATCCTGGATCTGGATGGAGACTCTCATAACTCTTAGCTTGGTCTCAAAGGCAAGAAGTGGAGAGGCTGCAGGTCATCCTGCCTGTAACCTTCTCAGTCCTTTCACCCTGAATATTAGGTTTAAGGAAGATCTTTAAGAAGTTCCAGCTGCTTCTCCAGGGATAAAGGGGTTCCTCTATGGTGGATTTTTTAGCTGTTATCCTATAACTTCCTGCCGTGGTATCCACACTGGGAAAAGAAACCTTCTTTGGAGGCATGTGGTAGCTTGCTGCAGGAGCCAGCCAAAGACTGGCTGAGCACCTACTTCTCTTTCATCTTCATGACCAGGAGCTTCATGACCTGGTGCTTCATGACAAGCACCAGGCCCACTGGCGTGGGACATCACAGGGAAGAAATGAGAATCTCATCTAAGGACTTACTACTCCTGCATCACTGCTTGTGTCTCCTAAGTAATCCTGTTCAGCTACATACCAGTTCTGGTGTCTGCTCAGTGATATGGTATGTGAGTTACCTCAGTCTCTGGCCCCTGTTTGTGCCTTATGTCATCTTTGCAAGATTTCATGAACGATTAATGGGAAAAATGTAAAGGACAGAGAGGCAACTGATCAACACTGACTCCTGAAGAAGGCACAGTCCCTGAAACGCACATGTGCAAAATCGACAACTCTTCTAAAAATGATCGCCTGCATATACAGACACAGGAGTTGGTGGGCACCACAGTGTATGGATTTCATCAACTACCCTGGTTAGGTGCAGCTTTGAATGTTAGACACTAGGTGATTCAGTTGCCTAATCAGAAGCATCTAGTGTCTTCTTAGATCCTGACCAGCTTCCAGCTGCTGCTGCAAAAGTGCTTAGATCTCATGAAAGTCCTTATCATACCTACCAGCGCAATGCAGATGTCTTGGACAACCTAAGTCATCTAAAACGGCATAGATCCCTAGCTCAGATCTCTCCTGATCACTCCCAAGATGTCTGTGTAGCTGGGAAAATGGGATACATTTGAAGTTCGAAGCTCGTATTTTCTGTATAGAATAAAAGGGTATCCTTTGTCTTAGTTAAATGGATCATTAGGAGAACTATAAGCCCTTCATGTTTTTGCACATGAAAGGAAACCCAGAATGTCATGAGCTGTCACATGCAATGAAAAACTCTAAGTATATAGTGTGTCTATAATCTGTATGTAAACCACAGTGAAAAGTGCCAGCTTTGATGTCACATGACTGTTTTCATACAATCAAAGGCTGTGGAGTCCTTTGATTAAGAATTTATGAGATTTCAGTGGCACCGAAGACTGTCACTATTTAAACGTGAGTAGACTCTTGTAAGAACTCAAGTCATTGTGTGATAAGAAGAATGTACTGGTTATATGACTTGCATACTTCATCACAGTTTTCTACATTTATGGGTTTCTTTCCGGAAATGATTTAAATATGCTTCATGCCATATGACTCAAGCAATTTCATGAAAGAAGTTAAATGAAATGAAATGGAAATAACCTGAAACCTTAATCATTGCTCTAGAAGCACATAATTTTATTATGTATCTTACAATAGTAGGATGATATGGAGTTCTTAAATCTAAGTCCTGGAATCATGTTACATCATGTGTAGTGGCAAAGAAAAATGATGAATTCTAAAGCCCTAAAAATGTTAACAAAAAACCACCCAACTTATGATTTTGGGGTGCTGCCTCATGAATTTTGAACACTTTTCATTAGCAATACCGAAATAAGATGTTGGGCTTTAACTTGGTCTTCAGGTTGTTATAGCTGCTCAAGCACAGCACACCCTGTGTCTTGCTCCACTGCTCTACACTGGAAACCTCAGTTTTTCCAGTAGCTCCAGGCTGAAGTTCAGCAGTAGTGAACCTGGTGCGCCAGCAAGCTCACACACCTCTCTTACTTTGTACACCATAACTTCTGTGAGCTCAACAGGAATCCCCGACACCAAGAGTGGATCTATAAAGGCAAGTCATTGCAAGATTTGCTCACCCAGACATCCAGACTGAAGGAAAAGCAGCTGCAGGGAAAGGATTGTGGATTAGGAGAGCGTGACTGCAATGCCATGCTCACGTGGGCATGCCCCTTGGGCAGCTTGTGGCATTTTGGCAAACACAACTAGACTTCAACAATCTTTCATAGCCCTATTTGACCCTGTTAGAGGAGCAATCACCCTTCAGTCTTTCCCTGGCAGTCCCTGCTTTCCCTTTGGAGTCACTCCCCTACATACCCTAGTCATCTTTGCTCATGACATCTGAGCATGTGACATCATGGGCTAGCCCTGCAGGGAACATCTGCTGGCTGGTAATCAGACTTCTCCTCCACGAATCCAGTGCCCATCTGGGGGTGCCTCTTTCCTTGTGGGATCTCCCTCAGAGGGAACTTCCTTCATGCCACAAGAATCAACCAAAACACATGCCCTGCCAGAGGGCTTCGGCATGGCTGATGCACATACATGTCAGAGTTCTCTGCAGGCTACCAAGTAAGCAAATGACAGCTGTGCTGAATGCCAACCTTTTGCCCTCAGCAACATCCTGGATGTTTCCTTTCTGCCTGGCTTAGGGCTACAGCTGTTCTGGCCATTTTGGCCATCACCATACTGGCTGCTGGCAAGGCAACCTAATTTGCTGGAGTTGTCAGCAGTAGTGCCACTACTGTGACTAGCCTCGAAGTTGATCTGTGACACACAGCCACTCCGGCTCTGCATGTTGGCAAGCAAATCAGGTCACACAATAACTCTGGCATAGCCTTGACTGGCCAAAGCTACTGCACATGCAGCAGTCAATTGCAAGAGTGTCTGTTTTTTGCACCTTTTTGTGTGGTAGTTTTTTTTTTTTAAACTAGCCAGCTAGCAAGCCTATCTTGGTTCTCTGCTGTATGGACTAGAAAAAATGGACGCAGGGAGGCACCAATTAGCCAAAGGCCTGGTCAGTTCTTTTGCAACCTCTTCTGTGCTTTCCATCAAGACTTATGTGTCCTGTGTGACATAGGGCATCCGCTGTGTTCGGTAGGTTTTGTCACACTTTACAAATCCTGTCTTGGGAACACCTAAATTTGGTACCCCCTTGTACTTGCTGTAGCACCTCCCCCCTGGGGTCCCAATCTGTCCTGGTTTCCTTCCTCCAGCCTGGGTGGACTGAGAACCTTCTACCTCAGCTGGCCTTGGGGGAGTAAAAAGCAAAGGATTAGGTGAGACAGCATGCCTTGTAAGGTAATCAAACATTCTTTAAACTATGGTACACACTATGACAAGCCTTGTCCTAGAAGAAGGTGTGACTCTTGAGAAAAAAAAAATCTGGCTTATTATGTATAAGAGCCAAAAAATGTTAACCAGAACTGACCCTCAGGGTAGGAACTGAAAGAACAGATGTACCGCTGTGCCGCATTTAGAAACACTCTGATGGACATTGTGACGTGCTGTGGACTCCCAGATGAAACGAGAGCAGAGGAACTAGGCTGTTTCTCGCTCTCTGCCTTCCAGAAGAGGCATTAGACTTGCCTGGGTATACTATCATCAAAGTCTGGTTGCACTGGGTGGACGTGCCTGGAACGGTAGCATCAGGGAAGGCTGAGGGTGTAGCTAGATTGATGCACGTGGCATGCACACTTCTCTTATGCGATTTCATGAGTTCTGGATAAAACCCCACTTTTCAGTGCAAAGCAAGTCAGTTGGGCTGTGCCAGACCCGAGTCTGAGTGCATAGTGGCTTCTGGACAGCTTGTGGACAAACAGCAACTTCGACCTTGAAAGCGGGTTTGAGAACAAGCTTCGAAGCCATGGATGTATCCAGGAAAAGCTAATTCTGCAACCTTCACTTCTTTGGAAACTTACTCTGTGAGTCACATAACTGACTTTCACATCCTTATTCACTGATTCACACAGCAATGTACAGAGGAAAGATGACAGAAGTAGCAAGTCTGGGATTTGTTTACTTGTGCCTCAAGTCACACATGCTACATCAGACTAGTGGCGTTCTCCTCTAACTTGGATTTTGAATCTGCAATGAAATTTTGTACATAAATAAGGTATTGAATGGCTTCCTTATGACCAGCCTTGTCTTTTTTTAACACGTGTATGCATTTTTTCCTCTCTCACAAAGCTCTCCCTCTCCCAGGGGAAGATTAAACAGGCCTGGAGAGAGAAGGACCTGTGCAAAATTGCAGGATCTACTGAAGGAACAAAGGGGGAGCAGGAGGAGTGAGAGGACAACAGGTCATGCAGGGCAGGACAATAGGGAAGAGATTTGGAGACAGGCATAATTGTTTACTTCAGAAGTATGCAGACTTCTGCAAACTTGGAGCTTTGTTTTGGTCCCTTTTGAAACAGTATGAAAGACTGACTTTGCTGGAATCTATAGAATAAATTTCAAGGAGGTGAGAGCTAGGCCTCTAGTCTCCTTTCTTTCTGTGGCCTTCCTAATTTTTCCATAGCTTTGCTCTAGATCCTTAGCTCTCCAAGGTGGTATTTGCTCTATACGACCATAGAGGCCAGATGCTCAAAGAGCACAAACACACCTGCTCATGCAGGTGCATGCAAAAACTGCCTCAGTGGTCATGGTTACTGCACGACCAAGAGCCTTCAGTTTATTGTGTGGACAGGCAAAGAGAGGAGGGATGGGGCACACACTGAATCAGCACATTGCACAAATGGACTGAACAATACATGGGAGGCGAGCTTCGGCCATGTGCAACAATGGTGCACTTGAAATGTTGCCACTAAGGCATTCTCAAGGATCTGTACATCCAAAAAGAACTATTAAATTTATATGTCAGTTAAGCAGATATCATTAGTTCAAATAATGTTTTGGATTTTTTAAAATGAAAGGGAAATGATTAAGAACAGACAACGTAAACAATTATCTAAACAATGAGCTTTATTGCAAAAATATACACTGGGCTGAGAGACAATTTCTTATGATGCCATTCTAAATCCTAAAAATCATGTTAGAACACTGAAAAGCTGACTGGCATTTAACTGTAATGGAGCTGTAACACTAAGACAAATTTATTTGAACAGACAACGTAAACAATTATCTAAACAATGAGCTTTATTGCAAAAATATACACTGGGCTGAGAGACAATTTCTTATGATGCCATTCTAAATCCTAAAAATCATGTTAGAACACTGAAAAGCTGACTGGCATTTAACTGTAATGGAGCTGTAACACTAAGACAAATTTATTTGATATGGATGAACAAGGAGCTCCTGGACAAACTCAAACACAGAAAGGAAGCCTACAGAGGGTGGAAGCAAGCACAGGTAGCCTGGGAGGAATACAGAGA
>NW_008824421.1:1676796-1677569 GCF_000699105.1 Pygoscelis adeliae | reverse complement strand
CAAAAGCCCAGGGGACGCAATGAGATCCATCCGTGGGGTCCTGAAGGAACTGGCGGATGAAGTTGCTAAGCCACTAGCCATCATATTTGAGAAGTCGTGGCAGTCCGGTGAAGCTCCCACTGACTGGAAAAGGGGAAACGTAACCCCCATTTTAAAAAGGGAAAAAAGGAAGACCCGGGGAACTACAGGCCAGTCAGTCTCACCTCTGTGCCTGGGAAGATCATGGAACAGATCCTCCTGGAAGCTATGCTAAGGCACATGGAGGACAGGGAGGTGATTCGAGACAGCCAGCATGGCTTCACGAAGGGCAAGTCCTGCCTGACTAACCTAGTGGCCTTCTATGATGGAGTGACTACATCAGTGGACACAGGAAGGGCTACAGATGTCGTCCATCTGGACCTCTGTAAGGTCTTTGACACAGTCCCCCACAACATCCTTCTCTCTAAATTGGGCCCGTGTGAACTTCATGAGGTTTAACAAGGCCAAGTGCAAGGTCCTGCACCTGGGTTGGGGCAACCCCCGGTATCAATACAGGCTGGGGGATGAAGGGATTGAGAGCAGCCCTGCCGAGAAGGACTTGGGGGTACTGGTATATGAAAAGCTGGACATGAGCCAGCAATGTGCGCTCACAGCCCAGAAGGACAATCGTACCCTGGGCTGCATCCAACGAAGCGGCCAGCAGGTGGAGGGAGGTGATTCTGCCCCTCTGCTCTGCTCTGCTCTGGTGAGACCCCACCTGGAGTCCTGCGTCCAGCTCTGGAGCCCTCAGCACA
>NW_008824421.1:1658868-1676538 GCF_000699105.1 Pygoscelis adeliae | reverse complement strand
TTTTTTACGCTGAGGGTGGTGAAGCACTGGCACAGGTTGCCCAGAGAGGTGGTGGATGCCCCGTCCCTGGCAACATTCAAGGTCAGGTTGGACGGGGCTCTGAGCAACCTGACCTAGTTGAAGATGTCCCTGCTCATTGCAGGGGGGTTGGACTAGATGACCTTTAGAGGTCCTTTCCAACCCAAACTATTCTATGATTCTATGATTCTATTCGAAGAAATATTAAAAGTGCCAGCACAATCAATGCACTTGTAATGCTCTCCACTGTCTTGCAAAGCCCCATATTCTTCCCTGCTGATTTTTGCTCTAAAGTGAAATAAATGTTAGCAATAATAGTGGCTCATATCACCTTACAAAGCTGTAAAATCATATATCATAAGAAATGGGAATTCTTTGCCAATGAAAATAGAAAAAGATTTTCACATTCTCAAATGTCTTAGCTCTTGGCATTTGGAGTGAAACCAACTCTTTTTGTAAAATAAAGCATTATTTTATGGAAAACTTATGTTCCTTAAGAACCTAGAAGCTATAAAAAGAGGCTTTCTTGAAATCATTGCAATACTTAAAAACAATAATGCAACTCATGTTTTCTAAAACAAATTTAATTAGTTTTAGTAAATATCTCACAAAAAGAGTAAATCTTTCTAGCAAGCCAGCATATCAACCAGAATCTACAGTTGTTTTTCAGTGTCTCTCTATTGTAGCATCTTGATGAGATCAGTCAATAAGAGCTGAGGAAAATTTCAGAGGTAGAAAAATGTGTTGCGACAGAATGAATAACACATGGGAATCCCACAGCCACAGTGTCAGTGCTGTTACAGTGCTGCGTCAGTACCACTCTGTCAGGAGCAGAACGCAATTACTGCACAAAAATAATAAATCTTTTCAGATTTCCTAAATGTAGCAATTGAGGTGTCAGATGTGTTCAAATTACAGATGAATTCTATGGAAAAACTTTACCTTGAAAAAAGTAGAAAGCAAAGTTTGCGGATGTTGGGAAATAATAATTCGAAGGTCATTTAGGCCTCTGTAACTCTGCTTCTTGTGCATGTGAACATATTTACTGTTCCTCATGTGCGAGAGGCCTCCCCAAGAACACGGGCTCTTTCTCTATGCCTCTTCATCTCTTCATTTATTCATAAGCCTTGCAGCCAGAAAGAGTCATCGCGGATCATCTCGTCTTACTCCGACATAATAGAGGCAGTTGGATTTCACAAATCAAGCCCACCACTTCCAGTAGAAAGATACCCACCCTGGCTTTTGAAATGGCAAATGCCAAGGGGTCCACAAGCCAGCCTTCTCCAACTTCCCTGCAGCCCTCAAGGTAAGCCCAAGAGCTCTGGCCCCCCAAAAGAAGGGAGCTTACCTGTGTGGAGTGAGTGACTTGAAAAAGCATAGGAAAGTAGGAAGGATTCCCTCGGAGTCCCTCTTGCTGAAGGAAAGCTCCATTTGTGGGGGAAGATTTTACTTAAGTTACATGCAGAAGCCCAGAATGAAATCTACAGTGTTGGATAAGGGTAGATCATTGAAAATTCGAGGAGAGTGAGGACTCCTTTTCAAACTTTTCAATTTTGACAATATTTACTGCAAATCACAGAAGTCACATCAGCAAACTGAGTATTTTTTTTTCTGCCAGAGATTCTCAAATCACACAGCAGTGCTAAATGAATAGAAAAGAAAAATAACAATTTCTAAGCCCTTTTCTTGGCTCACCCCATCACAAAACACGTTTCAGTCATATTACAGAAAGCCCTCTGAGCAGAGTATGAATCTGCCAAATTTTAGGCCCAAGGAAGGGGAAAAATGTTAAGAGAGATCTACAGATAATCCCTCAGATCAGAGCGCGCTGTATTGCTGCACCAGTAGGTATCAACCTGCTGCAATAGCACCATAACTCTATACTGCGTGAAAGGATGGCCAAGAAAGTCAAAGAGATTTCAAATGCATTCAAATTTGAAGGGAAAGTGAAAAAATCAGTTGCCTTTATTCATAGTGTAATGAATTTCTGCAGTACTTTGTAAAACACCCTTAATTATCAATGTAAGTTCAGAGCATGCTGAAAAAAGATATGACCATCTTTGTAATCATTCTGAAAACATAGTTTAAACACTAATAGGAATGAGCACCTTCCTGACAATGAGAGAACTGCACTGCTGGCTACATATTAAAGCAGAAATTTTGATCTCATTTGAACCGAGATACCTCAACCACAGCTCCAGAGGAGTCAGCAGAGATCTCTGGATTTAATCCTGTGAAAAAGAGGACAGAGCCTGGTTCTGAATGAGTTCATTGCTTTCTGCTCTGCATGCGCAGAAATCATAAAGAGAAGAAGGATTTAGCTGATTTTAATTGAGCACTTTGGTAAAGAGGCAAGCCTGTTCTAACACACTTCTTATGTTTGTAGGGATAAAAGGGAAAAGAATAATAGAATGAAACCGATCTTACAGAAAGACAAGTACAGTTATAGAGAAGTCCACGTTATTGCTATTAAGTAAAAATAATTTTTAGAATTACTGAGACATGAAACTTAGATAATCATGGGGGAGGGGGAAAGGCATTCTACTACCAAGAAGGAGTTATAGAGATTTGGGAACACAACTGGACAGCTGTGAAAGTTCATATCTAAACTCGCTATCTTGATAGTGTCCATCACAAGTATACTGCAAGCATTAGGAGGACAAAAAAGTAAGTTCATTATAAGCATTATTCCTGGTTGTTGAAAAATTGTGAAATGTCGGCTATGACACAGCCTGTTAACTTTTAGCATTTGGTACCTTTAAATCAGAATGAGAAGCTAATGCAATCCACCCAGAAACTCAGCTAACAATCTTCCAGCAACTCACCACCAAAATTAAAATTAAAAAAATAAAATTGAAGGCAGAGTTAAACTGAAACACTGACAAAACTAAATGAGTTCCCAGTAATATGAAAAAAGAGATCCAAAGTGATATTCCATATGGAGATTATCTGGAGTTACAGCAGTGAACTGTGCAAAGCTAAAGGAATGGTAATAAAGAATTAAAATGAATCTGACTATTAAACGGAGGGGATAGGCAACGGTGCCACTGAGAGATGGGTGTTAGTCAGCAACACAAAATGGGATACTCTTTGCAAGAGATTGGCTCCAGAGCTGACAATCCTGCAACATGTCAATTATTTTCAAAACAAAACCAGCAACTCTGATTAAATATCAGATCATCCGTAGTGAGTTATGAAAGCCGACTTGCCCATGCACTATTACTTGACAACAGGGAACAGAGAACCGGTAACATAACTCCATCCTTCCCTTGCTCCGTAGGCTGGCCAGCAGTGCTGCTTTGCAGTACCGACTCTGGGAGCCTCCTGCTGTAGTAGTGAAAGCTGATAGAGGACCCCATGCCTCAGGGAGATGGGTGCCGCAGCACCTTTGCACTGGAGCCCTACGTCCCTGGAGCTCAGTGACAGTATCCAGTGAGCATTCACCAATTTCCTCTTCACTCTTAAAGGTGATGGGATAACGGACAAAGGAGATATCTGGGTGAGAGAGGGAGTTTGAAAGGGGCTGCCTGGTGCCATCAGAACTAGCCATAGTCAAGTTCTCAGGTGCTTAGTAGGGTTTCTGAACTGCTGTGCCCCAGCTGGCCAGACAGTGAAGGTCGGACAGCCTCCCTCCCACTGGGGGAGCAGCAGCAGCAGCTGGGAGGAGGATCCCAGGCACTGATCTGCCATGCTCTAGGGCATCAAGGCATCCGAATCTTTCTTAAGGCCGGAAGAGTTCATTATAAATGTGTTTTATTTCAATGTGATGTTAGGCTACAGATGACATTCACACTTACAGGCTTCTGCACAGCTCAGTTTCCAGTTTGCTCTCACCTCTCTTTATCAGAGACTACCTCCACCTTGCTCCGCTCCAGCTGGATCCTCCACTGCACTCACAGACAGCCTGTGGCCATATTAAATATTTAACCTGGGGAGGCAAAATCTTTTCCCCACTAGGGACTGAAAGCCTTCTGAACACCTTTAACGGTCACAACTTGACACACGTCTTAGTATTATCCAATAGTAACCAGAAAAATAAATAAACTATGTGTTGGCAAGCAGCCTGAAATAAAATCAAAAGTCACATTGAAGCTCGACTGTTTCCCTCTCCCTTGTTCTTCCTTTCTCTCTCCCTCAACAATTTACAATCTTATTCCTCCTCAAAGCAGCCATTTAAGGCTGAGATCGGGGAGTAACAGCCACAGCCTTCAAACACCTTCCTTTCTCCCACTGTCTAAAGAGATGTACAGCAGCAGCTGGGAAGGGCCTCGTCCTCCTGGACACAACCATGCCTTGAACTCCAAAATCTGGGTGTCTGCTATTTCTGCACCAGCCTCCATTTGTCTGGCCCATTGCTGTTGTTCGCTGCGTCTCCTTTAGTTTATTCACCCACTCTTCACCCTACCTGCCCATCCTGGTTTTCACTCTCACCCTCCTCTCTCCAGCCTCACTTGCCACATGCCTACACAGTTGCTCCTTCCTTTCTTCACCTCCTTAAACCTCAATGCCTCCCTGCATCCCACTCTAACATCCAACACCGATACCTTCTGTAACAGTACGCTTTGACCTTTGACTTCATGCACATGCGCACACACCCATTATGTGACTCTTACATATAAAAAGACATGCTTAATACAGAAGTCAATGGTTAGTTAACTTCATTCATCAGGCTGAGTGGAGAGAGATGATTTATTCACACAGGTACCTGCTCTTGGAAAGGACTCGCATCGGAGCAGTGGTTGGTTCCCTATCCTGTTCCTTGATACCATCCATGCTCAGGATCATCTGGGAAGGAAGGGACAGATTAGACCGGTTCTGTTCCGAGGGTAATAGCAGAAAAGAGAAAAAAAAACAAAACAACAACAAACCACACAAAAGAAAGCAGATGAGACCAAAGTCCTTCTGACAGAAATCAGGCTAGGTCAAAGGTTTAGCCGTAGGAACAGTATCACAGAGGAGAACTTTATATGCCAAATATCACATCGCATGTGGTAAAAATGTGAAGCCAGATGCCACTGAATCTTCAGAAGTCACATGTGTTGACATCCTCTGTACAACTCCTGGGCGAAGGAAATATTTATATTTAAAGCCTTCTCTTTCTATATTGTTTCTTAAGTTATATTTATTGCTTGACAGTGAAAAATTGATCTACACCTGTTATATCTAAATCTCTTAACCAATTTGAGGTATACCAGAGCGGGACATCTACTTGACATTTAAAAGAATGAGACAGTCATGTACTGTCTTTAGCTGTCTTTTAGCAGCTCATTTTTATGTTTAATACGTTGTGCTCACAAAATGTGTGAAATGTTTTCTAGATACAGTGGGAATGTAATCCTGACCTTTAAAAAAGAGTAAAATTTAGATAGTTCACTTGCACATTTGGTATATTTTACTGCTAAGACATATTTAGCACAGTCCTCAAATTGAGACTCTTATCAGAGCTAATGTAGAGTGGAAAGTAAAATTCAGTAAGAATATCCCTAAATTAAACTGTATCAGTCTTTCCCACAGTTCCTGTGATATGTTCTAAACGGGTGGCAGTCAGATGGCAATTATAAATCATTGCTTTCAGTTCTCTAACTTGAGCACTATCCAAGATAGACAGTGAACACCTCTGAAATAGCTTATACAGTCACCTCGAAGACTTCAGGAAGACATCAGGTTTGCTGTCATTCTGTAGGACTTACATGGAAAAATCTGAAAAGTGTTTTTTCACTCTTTTGCAATTTAAGAAGGCGTTGGGCAGTAATGGAGACTCTGGGATTATCTCCTGCAGACTCAGGAAGATGGTACTATACTGTGTAGTTCTCAAGTCACATTTGAGTTTTTTTTCAGGAGCAGCATTAGTAACTTTTTTAAAAAATGAATGTTATTGGCATTCATGGGAGGACATCCTTACTCCTGCTGAGTGGATTTTAGACACTTTTTATTGGATCAAATTCTTCAATGTCATTAACTCACAGAGATCTATTAATATTTTTCAAAGGATCATGTATTGCACTCTTGATCTGCAAAAAGTATAGACTAGGTAGGTCTCCTACTTGCAGTTTCCATTTTCACAGTTTACAGGATCCTGTGAAATGTTCCTGCAAATTCAGGCTGGAGTAATACTAGAACAGCTACAGAAAGTGTTGGATACACAAAAACTGAACAGTGGTCAGTAGGGGCCCTTTCAAAATGAAGGTTAAGAACACATAAATGTATTTCAAACAGAAGTCCTAAACCTGGTGAAATTTGTGCAGATGCTTAACATTTTACTTTGTAAGTAGCTCCATTTAAATCAATGAGGCTCTTCACAGCATGTAAAACTTGACATGTACACAAGCCTTTGCAGGATGAGGGCCAAAAATTTTTTTTAAGAGTGTGACTTGCTTGGAGACATTCCAGAGGAAAAAAACATGTGGGGCTTTCTATAAAACTGTTGGCACCATTCTGCTTATTAAACTGTCATGAATTCATTCAACTAAGATAAGGTCTAGACATTTATATCAAGTATGTGGAAATTTGTGCCTATTCCTAAGTTTAAAAAAAAAAGCAATAACGCTTCTAGATTTGTACACTGGGTTAAATTCTTGATACATATTTATTTAGAGTTTTATAATATTACCTCTCTCGCCTATTTTACTATCTTACCTATAGTTCTGCTACCAGGCAAAATTTTCTCTGTTAGCTAATAAATTGCTGTAACTTTCAAGCAGACTGCACGGAAAACAGTTTCTATTATTTACTTAATGACCTTAGATGTGGCAAGAAGTAAATCTTCCTATCTTACCTCAAGCTAATGCAACACTAAGTATATAAGACAAGAATTTATTGTTCAATTTGCAGCTTGCATATTGAAAAGCAATATATACATTTCAGGAACAGAATCTAATTTTAGATTGGTATTGGAGGTGCGATAAAAATGCGAATGCTGGGAGCGTCAGCAGGACTTTTCAAGAGCAAGCCCAGTATAGTTCTTGAACTACAATGATTATGAGATGAAAGAAATCATAGAATAGACCTTACTGGTCTAAGTGGAACCTGTTATATACCTGAAATTATTCACCCCCCAGTTGTTATCATGGGCATAGCCTCAAACTACTTCAGATAAATGCTTCGACATTATAGGTCTTCAACAAAACAGAAATAGTTGTTTGGCCCACTGGGTGCTGGACTGCTTGGTGGTAGATGCTGCCAGCACTTTAAATAAGCGGCCTAGGGAGATGTGGAACATCTGGCAACAGCAGCTACTTTTAATCACACAGGCCACATGTCACATTGTACCACAGCACACAAAATCAGCGTCACATTTAGCAAAGCACATTTACTTGACCGCAAGGTGTCTTGAGGTCAGATTTAAAAGCTTCTGCAGACGTAGACAGGAACCCAGCAGGATTTTCACAAGCCCCTAGGTGCTTATTTCCCATTGGTTTCTCACTAGGACCCTCTTTGTAGTAATACTTTAAAAATAATTGAAAAATATGGCATTAGGTGTCTCAAGGCACGCTGCCTTGCTTCAGGCTGCAGAAAGCCAGAAGCTGCCAGTTGGGTAACTGGATTTCAACTACAGTGACTTTTAGGGCAGCTGTTCCATGTCTGTACCAAAATACTCTAGGGCTCCTAGTCTGGGAACGCAGGAGACCTGGGTGAGTTAACAGGGACAATTGCTACATGAACGAGGTACATTTATTTAACAGAATTGCATAGAAAGTCTTGGAAGTCTTTTTCATCTCCTGGGGTGTGGTAATCCCTGTGGATTTTTCAACAGAGATAGCACCCCATATATACAGGGGAAAGAATAGTTTCTTCACCGTTTGGGCTGGGCTTGGTGCTTCAAAATCATCTTTGCAAGCAAGGATACCTCCCCTCTCCTCGCTGGTGCTCTCCAGCCCCACACCCAGACTGGCCATGCTGGAAAGCATCAGGCCCCTTCTCTAGGCGTGCTTTCCTGAGCAACTTCTGCATTCCTATTTTTAAAAGTTGCACATTTTGAAGATATGGGAACACATGCTCTTTGCAAGACAATCTCCAGTTCCTTCCCCATTCCACACAGTCACGCTGCTGAGAGCCAATTTTAATGCATAGCATTGCTGGAAGGTCTGTTATAGAAATGTATATAATCTATATTATGACTTGCCTGAGAAAAAATGGGGGGTGGGATGGGGAATGCTCCCGAGGAAATTAATTGCATTTTCAAGATTTCAGAGTGTTTAGAGCTAGAAGTCATGAATCCAAAGCAATGTCCTTGGAAATGCTATACACCGAATGCAAGGATCAGCAGGGCAGCACTAGATGGCACTACAGTAATTTTCACTCAAAAAGCATAGGCCAAGCCCAGGGAAAGATGGACTCGGGTCCAGCTGTGAATGGGCAGCTCAGATTTACCATCTAAATTTTACCTGGGTGGCCTGGGAGATTCTGAGGAATGTAAGACGTAGCAGTCTTTACAAGGATTATAATATATAGCCTTGAGTAGGATGATAAGTGATATCATATATATGATGAAGAGGAGCGTGGAAAACTACCTGAATGCTTTCATTTCACAAAGTGAGACCACAAGGCACCTGAAAACCTGTCATGTTCTGTTGAACCCAAGGTAAGGATGTCCAGATTCAGTACCTCTAAAACTATCTCATTCAACAGCACACCAAAAATGTTATGTGTCATCTAGGCAACTGGACAGTTCAATGTCTGTCTGCAGACATAAATTGGCTGTTTATAACTACAGTGTTTTGTGCCTAAAAATGAACATATGACTTAGTGGGCCAAAATCAGCTAGATTTTGGGACTAGCCTCATAGCTTGCATTTCCGATCATACAGAGTTAAATGCTGACTATTGCCAATTTATTTTAATGTTTCCCACAGGTGGTAGCTAACGTCAAAGCTTGATACGTATCTTGTTCCTAATGACAGACAAGAAAGCTTGTTTTCTCTAACACGTACTGCAATAAGCTGGTTTGAGAGCCTGCTTTTAGAACTTTGCAGAGGCGTAGTCTTTTATAGGAACAACTGAGTGATTCTGTAGCTTATATTATGTGGTACCCTGGCCCCTGGTGTCCCAATCCCACCTCCATCCGCGACTAGCCAGGCTGCCGCCGGTGAACTAGGAGGGAATGGCTGGAGTCCCAGTGGAGCTGGAGGACTGGAGCAGCGTTTGTACCCATGAAAAGAGCGAGTGGCTGTGCGGTGCTCAGTTGCCGGCTGAGGTTAAACCACGACATATTATCAAATAGTTATAGGAGAAAATAGAGACTGTTGAAAAAATCATACTAATTCTTGTAAGTTGGACTGATTTAAACTAAATTCAGGTGGTTGTTGCTATTTAAATGACGTGGTCTGTCTCAGATTTGAATTCTAAAACATTGCAGAACCAGATTTGTAAATCTTGTAAATCCTTTTAAAGGAAACATCTAAATGCAGAATATTCACTACAATAGCACTACAAGTTATTTTTATAATATAATTATTTTTCTATTATGCATTTCTGTGAGTTACATTTTGCCTTCTGTTACGTTCCACGTTCAAATCCTCAAAGGGTAAGTAGTATCTATTTCACTGGAATCAGTTGGTAATAACTAACTGGAGTTCATTATTTCAGAGATAGGAAACTCTGACATTTAAGTTTTAAGGAGAGATCGGCACGAATGTTTGAGTTTCTTCAAGTAACTCTTATTCTAGTTACATAGCTACATACACTTTAGGGATATTCCCAGCTAAAAGGCCATCTACTTGTCAGTTACAAATAAAAAAATCTAATAGTACATTCCTTTACTACAAGAATGGTCTTTATCAATGGAAATAGTCTGACTGGAGACAATAGGATTGCTTAGAAAAATAAGCACTGCAACCATAAGTTGTGCTCCCACCCAGCCAATATGTACAGGTTAACCCAAATGGGCTTTCAACACAAGAAGGCTGGAGAAGAGGGGTCATAAGAGTCAGAGCATAAAAATCTGGCATTGCACTATTGCTTCAAACTGTGAACATTTAAATAGCATCGTTTAATAAGAAATGAAAGGCCCCTTGTGCTGGAATTGGACTGTTTGTCCATGCAAGGCTAAACCTGTGGTAAAGATGAGAGACATATGATGTCCAAAAACACTTTAAACTGCCTCTTTTAGTCATAAGCCACTGATCTTTGAAACAATTTCTGTGTGGTTCTGGGCACATCTTGAGAAAATGTTCTAGTTGTCCTACTTCTTCTAATGTGTACTCTAATAAGGGCTCCTTTAATCTGTGCTTTAAATCTCCTTTAATCTGGTCACTGTTTTACACTTTGAGATGTACCCCTGAGGCCTCCTCTTGCCTCAGAAGAGGCTTGAAAACAACCATAACTTGCTGCTTGCTTTCTCAGACATGTCTATGTCTACATTCCTGGAGTCGATGTTGGTCCTGATAGACATGTCCTAAAAGCAGACTCCATCCTAGATGCAAAAGTGGTCTGTGTAGCTGGCAATGAAGCATGGCACTCACGGAAATACTTGCTAGTGAAGTGAAGGTCTGATGAGACATGCTGTTTGTTGTTCAGCCCATTTTGCAACCTGAGTGACTTAACCAAAGTTGATCTCAACAACCCATTTGAAGTCCAGAAGAGCAACTGCAAATGTTTCCCGAACAGTGTGATATGCCTGTGGGAAACAACAACAATGCACCAAAGCTCAGTTTTCACTGTCACTCCAGCAGTACAGGGTGACGCAGAAGCGGGTGAAGCAGTGCCTAGCCTTACCTTGAGCAAGTACAGCCGCAGCAGTGGTGTATCGCTGCCCAGCTGTGCAGGCTTGGGAAGAAGTATGTGCTTGACAAATGTCCTTGGTTCAGTGCTAATTACATTGCCAAACCACTGTGTATGTGTGTATCTGTATGTAGGCGTGTGAGGTAGGAGATCAGAGTTGTCTTACCTAGCTCTATTACTTGAGCACCAGGTATTTTGCCTAAACTAGTCACCTATGCTCCCTCTGTGTCAATGGCAAGGTAGGTAGGGTAATGCATCCTGTTCTAACCTAGGAGATAAAGCTTAGAAAACTAATGTAGAAAATGAATAGCTACTATTTTGTTAGCTGAACATGTGATAAAAGTCTCCCCTTGTTTAAAAAATAAGTCAAACTATCATGAAATATTTTCAAGATATAGCACATTTAAGACAATTTAATTCCCTTCTACGTTTAAAATTCACATCTAAAACTTTCTCAACTTCTTTAATTTGTCTATTGCAATGAATTTTGACCCTCTCCATTTCCAACCTAGCCTGGTTCACTCCTTAGACAGCCTGGTGACCCTGAGCTTCCTGGGGATCACCATACTGATGCTGGCCTTAGTGCGGACACTTGCTCAGCACAGCGCACTGCAGCCCGCGACTGCCGGGCTCAAGCGGTCTGGCGGACTCAGCCTCCCAGGTAGCTGGGACTGCAGGCATGCACCACTGTGCCCAGAAAACAGCATGCCAAAAGCATCCTGGGCTGCACTAGGAGGCACGTTGGTGAAGGGAGGCAATCCTTCCCCTCTGCTCAGCACTGGTGAGGCCACACCTGCAGTACCGTGTCCAGTTCTGGGCTTCCCAGTACAAGAGAGATGTAGACTTACTGGAGAAGAGTCCAGCCAGCACAAGGCCACAAAGGTCATTAAGGGACTGGAGCCTCTTTCACAGGAGAAGAGGCTGGGAGAGGTGGGACTGTTCAGCCTACAGAAAAGGAGGTGCAGGGGGATCTTATCCATGTGTACAAATACCTGATGGGAGGGAACGAAGAAGAGGGAGGCTGACTCTTCTCAGTAGTGCCCAGAGACAGGACAAGAGGCAATGGGCACAAATTGAAACACATGACATTCCATGTGAACACAAGAAAACACTTACTGTGAGGGTGATCGAACACTGGCACAGGTTGGCCAGAGAGGTTGTGGAGTCTCCATCCTTGGAGATATTCAAAACTCAACTGGACACAGTCCTGGGCAACCTGCACTAGCTGACCCTGCTTGAGCAGGGGCTAGGACATGATGACCTCCAGAGGTCCCTTCCAACCTCTACCATTCTGTGACTTTGTGATTCTGTGAATTTGCTTCAAGAAAAGAAAGCTTCAAGTCTTTATTGAGTTGGTACTATAAGGACAACATCTTTTAATGTCCAATCTGTAGTAAATCCAGACAGCCCCGACACAGGAAATAGGTGCTGATTTTAACATAAACCTGGTTTACCCTTATGTAAATGACACTGGATTCACATGAATTGCATGTTTATTAGCATTCTATCCCTTTCACTCTCATTTGCCTATAATTTTCATTTGTGCAGCTCTCTTCAATTATGGCTTTAGTTGTATTTCCCAGTTTGTATTCTCCCCTCAACAAAAAAACCCCAACCCAAACCCAAAGAAAGAAACACACTGTGTATTTTCTATGTTTCTCGATGGAGAGTAAAGAAAATTTGAGACGTGTTCTTTTTTTACTACCTTGCTATTGATTACTAATCTATATTTCTATTTATGCATACACACATGTACATGCTCAGACACAAGATCATTTAAGTTAAATAATTCAGGTGTTTTGACATTGTATGGACTCCTTCAACACTTTCTCCCATTCTTTAAGTTTAGCTGTCAGCTTTCAAAAATCACATTAGTAGCTACTAACACCGAACATTAGTGAATATAATCAGATTTTTATGAGAGTAAGAGATCTAAATCCTCAGTCCTACATCACTGATCTTCAGTGCTCTGAAAACACAGAGCAAGTTCAAAACATCTTTGCTGGAAGTGTGGAAATCTCCAAGTGGAGTGAAGCCACCAACCAGAATGTCTCCCAAACCACCTCCTGGTAGGCACTGCCACAGAAGAATACAGCCTGCACAGATGTTCCTGGGGACCGTTCGGCTGCTTCAATTTATACTCAAATTATGCTGACAGTCAAGTGACCTGGGGAACAAAGAGATGTTTAAAAGCAACTTTGTAGGTCGCTCATACCTATATTCAAAAACCTTGGCCCACGTCTCTTGCATTGATTCCTTACCTGTTTGCACCTAAATTTCATTCTAAAACTCAAAGATGAAATAACGCAACCCTGTTCATGCTGGTGTCGGGCACCTGAGTTACACATCATTTTGCTTAGCTTCTTTCTAATTAACCGTGACTTCTGCAGATGGAAAGTGCTATATCAATGGTGAAAACTGGTCTTCCATGTTGAATCGCGGAAGGCACGGTCTGCCAATCTTGCAGCACAGTGCACAGTCACAGGGACCGAGCACTGAAAATACAAACCTGGAATGTATTTGGGTGGCATTAACTAAGTTTCACCCAATCTTTTCCTACTGTTGCTGTAGCCTGAAAAATTATGCAAATGTATTGCTGCTGAAGAAAGGAGGGAAACCAAAACAAGTCTAGACAACAGAACTGCCAGCTCACACCAGTATTGTGCCACGGTGAAATAAACCAGGTCGTTCAGACAAAATAGCCACAAGTGAAGGTCTCATTGGGAATATAGCTGCTTGAATAGGAATGGCTCTAATCTCAGCAGTGCCACAAATCCCCTTTGAGAAAATGAATTTTGGAACACTTTAAATTTTTAACTGTTTTTCAGTTTCCATGGAATAGCACTGTGCCTCAGGCCACTCTCCTAACATTCCTGGCTTGCCCTGCTGTAACAATCTGTAAAACCTCATCCAGTCAGATGATTTGGGTTTTAGTATCAAGTTGCTTTGGAGAACATTCATGGTTGGAAGTGTGTAATAATATGTTTTATTATTGCTGTAAAAAAAAAGAAGAAAAGCTAGAAGAGAAGTGGTTTGCTTTTGCCCATTGGGGAGATCCGGTTTGCTATTACATTCTATGCAATGATAATTAATGACTCCACAACCAGCACTAAAAAAGTGTTCCCTGGCTAAAATTTTCAAAAGTAACTAATGATTTGGGGTTTCTTTGCTTTTATGTGTTCAGTTTGAAATACCTTAGAGAGGGACCTGGTTTTCAAAAAATGCTAAGCACTGACTTTCTGCAAATCGTCTACCTTCCTCTTAAAACCTTCATACCCTGTAATTTTAAGGCCATGGTAGATGCTGTTTACTGGTAGCAAAAGTATGTCAATTCACAAATTAGTAATAGAGCACCAGAGTAGATCACAAATAAATCCATTTCAAAGGAAAATATTTCAAAATGATACCTTCCTTGCACCTGCAAGAACAGACTTCTAGACTCTTGGGATGATTGGAAGCTACTTAATGAACAAGCATGTAAGCAAAAGAGGGTAGGCTAGGGACCGGTTCTAGCAGTTGTTTTGTATTACTCAGTAAAAGAAAGATCAAGACCACATCCTACAGTCTTGGGTGGTGCTTGGACATGCCAAGTACTTCTGAATGTCACTGTATGTGTTGCGCCTGCCTGAAGCTGTCCTGGAGCCAGGCTGTCCTTTGCCCGGCAGGAGGAATCACTATTAACACCTGTGCAAAGTGGGGAACCCACAACTGCATCAGAAAGCTGATGTTTCAGCCTTGGTGTCAATGCTCATTCAAGGTACGCAACGATGGAAAAAGGAGCGTCATGGATGTTCTTATTTCATCCACCCAAATGACTCATCTTCAGAAAAATCCAAAAAGGCTTCTAGGTCTTTCCCCCAGCTCAGCTGCACTGGAGCAGGCAGAAGAAAGCAAGGGACTGAAGGAGAAAGCAAGTAACTGCTTCTGAGCTCTTCCTCCGCCACAGTGATTACACCAGGGTATCCTTATTTCACGCCCCTCTACTTCTAGTCATGTTCAGTTAGTCGAGATTAAAGCCTTTGGACCTATGTCTCCGCAGCTTGGTTCCAGTCATTTAAGCAGCCTTGCCTTTTCTTCGAAGTGCAGTCCCTGGCCAGGGCAGGCGTGCTGGATGTTCAGGTCAACATTTCAAAAATATATTTCTCTTCTGATACTTGAGGTTCTCACATTTTTAAGTGCAAATTTGCCTTCTATTCATTTAGGCAAGATACAACTTTTGGGCCTGTAAAATTAACAATGAGTATGCTTGCAAACAAGCAGATCACCATGCTGCGGCTGATTTTACGTGCAAGCAAAACTGTCAGAGGTCAGTGAAGGCAAAGCAGGGTAGCACTTGGTAGCTCAAGGTGCCCAGCTGCATGGAGCTGGCTGGCCTGCTGATGGGGGTTCCTCAGTTCTTAATCCTAAATCTGTCCCATGCTGGGATTATTTTTGTTAGATTAGACACCAGGCAAGGCTCCGCACTTGGGTGATCTTGCTCTACCTTCCCCAGGATTGTCCACTTTTGCTTTGCAGAGGTCTCTGTCCCTATTGCAAGTCCCTCTTCCCAAATCTTGTGGTTTATCTAGTACATGCTTATCATCCTTTTGCTTCAAGGTGTCCTTTGCTGACAGGATTTATCCATGCACACCAAGAATTCCTCAGCAGGATAATGAAAGGAGTTATTGTTTTACTCCAGCTCTCTTTCCTTGCTATTTTCTTAGATTTTCCATCACTAATTCTTCTCCTCTGCCTGGCTCAAGGAGAGAAGAGTGTTCATCTAGTTCCAGACTGAAGGGAAAAAGCCTGAAGTAAGGAGGCATCATCAAACGATCACACTTCTGACAACTGCTCAGGCTTTCATGGGCAATCCTCTGGCTGTGTGTCACTATGGCCTAGAAGAGGCACCCTAGCACGGGGAAGTCCTACCACTATAGCCGCACCACAGTTCTCACAGACACACAGCCTTCTGGGCACAGGGCAGGGATGCTGGGTCTGCAGAGAAGGCTGCTTGCTATGCCAGTCAGAATTGAAAGGGTGCTATTTTGCTTTGCTGAACTACAATTTGATTTTACAACTCCTGACACACTAACTGAGGTTTGGTATGTGACTGATGCTGCTGCTTGGAGTGAGGGGAGAACATGTGCCTTGACTAACTTCATCAAACTTTATGAAGTTCTGTTTGGAATTTAAAAAATTTATTTAAGGTCTATGCCGGCACTTGCTTTCTCAGAATTGCTCTAGGCTGCAGAGAGCATAAACCCTGGAGAAGGGAGTGGGAGAAGGTGCTTGGAGCCAGAGCTGCAGAGCTTGCCAGCATCAGGCAATTTTTCACGCAGAACCAGGATCAGGCAGGGACACACTAAGAAGCAACGATCCGGCAGAGCTGGGCTAGGGAAACGCAGTTAGTGTGGTAGCTCAGGACTGGTGAAACAACCATGGTGGCTGATAGCACAGAAAGTGGGCAGTGTCACCCAGGAGCGGCAGGCTGAGGGCACTGTGCATGGCATGCCCAGCAGTGCTGCGCTGCATTGTTGGCAGCACACACAGGAGCTGGCAGCATGCCTGGGAAATAAACATTGAAAGATGAAAGCAGGCCAATGTGGGAGGCAGCAGACTGCTCGGTTTCCAGCCTCTGATCACCTTCTTCCAAGCCCTGTTTCTTCACAGTGTCCCCTTGTCCTCCCACAGTGAATGGATCATTGCCCTCCAACGGGAAAATGAATTGCCTTATGAAAAAAGGGATTGCCTAGATGCTTCCCCAGAGAACTGCTTCGCATTCAAGGGTGGGTGCACATCCTGAGAAAGAAGGTGATCTGATTTTTTTTTAATAGACTCATTGCAGCTTCATAGCCTGGAGCATCCACAATTGCCCATGGCTTTCTCGTATCCTTCTAAGTCTTATTGACACAGCTCTTTAAGATGTCCATACCAACACATTAGTACAGAAATATCACAGCAAGTAGCATCATGCGTTGAGGTCTCAGTGTTGATCCCTCGCACCAATGCTTCCTCCCAAAATCTAAGTAGAACCCACAGCTGTGCAGGTCAGGCTGGTGAAGCCTGGGGATGATAACCACCAGTCACACAGTCCCCATCCTGCTGGGCTCTGGCTACAGCCTAGCTCCTCTGGTATTAGGAAATTTTCTTCTTGTTTATAGCAAGTAGCAGCCTATTTTCTTTCATTTCCTCCATCCTATCATCAGATCCCCAAAATGAAGCATATGGTAGTAAGAACAAAGCAGTTGATTATTTCCCTCTATTCAGTTACTAGTTCTTTGCCGGAGTAGCAGACCAGAATGGCAGGTGTTTTCATTAGGTGAAGACGACTGTTGCTGAACCTTAATCCTGACAAAAATGGTAACACCAAGAGGATTTGCTCTATGAATAAGAAGAGATATAGCAAATCTGGGGGTTTATGTTACTAAAACTTTATATTTCTGAGAAGTTTGTAAGTATCTAGCATAAAAATATTTACTACAAACTAGAAACGAAAATGAATGTTCGTTTGCTACAGAAAGAATTAAAAAGGGAAACAGCCTACAAGTTGAAGTTAAAACTGACTTATGGAACTTTTCTAGAAGTGGAGTCAGTACTGGGTAACTGCAGAAAAGATTGTCATGGTTTAACCCCAGCTGGCAACTAAGCACCACACAGCCGCCTGCTCACTCTCCCCCTCTCCCCCGCTGGGGTGAGGGAGAGAATTGGAAGAGTAAAAGTGAGAAACTTGTGGGTTGAGATAAAGACAGGTTAATAGGTAAAGCAAAAGCCGCGCACACAAGCAAAGCAAAGCAAGGAATTCATTCACCACTTCCCGTCAGCAGGCAGGTGTCCAGCCATCCCCAGGAAAGCAGGGCTCCATCACGCATAACGGTTACTTGGGAAGACAAACACCATCACTCCAAATGTCCCCCCCTTTCTTCTTCTTCCCCCAGCTTTATATACTGAGCATGAT
>NW_008824421.1:1655867-1658702 GCF_000699105.1 Pygoscelis adeliae | reverse complement strand
GCACAAATCCAAAATATAGCCCCATACTAGCTACTGTGAAGAAAATTAACTCTATTCTAGCACAAAGATAAGTGACGCTTTTGAAGCAAAATCTCTCAGGTGATGTGGTGATATTAAATGTTACAGAATCACAGAATGGTGGAGGTTGGAAGGGACCTCTGGAGGTCATCTTGCCCAATCTCGCCTGGTCATGCAGGATCAGCTAGAGCTGGCTGCCCAGGACCATGTCCAGATGGCTTTTGAATATCTTCAGAGATGGAGACTCCACAATCTCCCTGGGCAACCTGTTCCACTGCTTGGTCACCCTCACTGTGGAAAAGTGTTTCCTGATGTCCAGGCAGAACATCCTGTGTTTCAGTTTGTGCCCATTGCCTCTGGTCCTGTCCCTGGGCACCACTGTAAAGAGCCTGGTTCCATGCTCTTTACATCCTCCCTTCAGATATTTATATACATTGAGATCCCCTGAGCCTTCTCTTTTCCAGGCTAAACAGTCCCAGCTCTTCTAGCCTCTCCTCATAGGAGAGATGCTCCAATCCCCTAATTGTCTTTGTGGTCCTCTGTTGGACTCTCTCCAGTAGCTCCGTATCTCTCTTGTACTGGGGAGCCCAGAACTGGACACAGTACTGTAGGTGTGGCCTCACCAGTGCAGAGTAGAGGGGAAGGATCAGCTCCCTCATCCTGCTGACAACATTCCTCCTAATGCAGCCAAGGTTACCGTTATCCTTCTCTGCAGCCAGGGCACATTGCTGGCCCGTGTTCAACTTAGTGTCCATCAGGACCCTCAGGTCCTTCTCTGCAAAGCTGCTTTCTAGCCAGTCAGCCGCCAGCATGTACAGGTGCCTGGGGCTGTTGCTCTCCAGGTGCAGGACTTCGCATTTCCCCTTGCTGAGCTGTTAGACTAACTAGATCCTGGCTATGCTGCCTCTGTATTTATTTTGCCTGTTGTTACTACTTGTTAGCTCATTCTTTCTTGCACTGTCTATGTAGGACTGCCAAGTGACAATTTAGCTGCATCTGTGCTGGGTGCACATGAATCCTTCATGAATGCTACCCTGTTCTAGAAATGTAAATTCACACATTGGCCTCATCAGTATCATTTTGAATGCAACTAACATCAATTATGTATGTTTCATTATATTTTTCATCCTCTTCCAAGGTGCAGAATTGCTTATACAGTGTATTATCTCATCTTTGGGGTTTTTGCTGGTAATGTATATGCTAGGCTGTGTGCTGTATGCAGAAGTGCTCTGAAGCTGCCTCCTCTCCAAGCTGAATGAGGCTTGTTACTTCAGCCTCTCCTCACAGGGCAGGTGCTGCAGCTTCCCCTTGGTGGCCTCCACTGAACCTGCTACAGTTCATTGAGGTTTTCCTTGTGTTTGGGGACCCAAAACTGAACAGACTATTCTACGTGTGGCTGAGTAGAAACCAATAATCACTTCCTCTGGCCTACTGGCTATGCTTCTGGTGGTACAACCCAGGATGCTCTTGGCCTCCTTTGCTGCCAGGACACACTGCTGGCTCATGGCCAACTTGCTGTCCACCAAGACCCCATATCCTTTCCTGCAAAGCTGCTCCCCAGCCCACCAGTCCCCAGCCTGTATTGTTGCAGAGGGCTCTTCCTTCCCAGGTGCTAGACTTGTTGAATTTCCTTGCATTTGTCCTTGCTGAATTTCATAGACTTCCCATCAAGCCATTCCTCCAACCAGTCTAGGTCCCTTTGAATGGCAGATCTGTCCTCAGCATTTCCACTGTCCCACTTTGGCATCACCTGCAAACTTGATGAACACGCACTCCATCTCCTCCTCAAAAGACACTGAGAAAGATGTCAAACGGAACTGGCCCCTGTGCTACTCTGCTTGTGTCCCGGTTTCGGCTGGGATAGAGTTAATTTCCTTCCTAGCAGCTGGTACAGTGCTGTGTTTTGGATTTAGCATGAGAATAATGTTGATAACACACCGATGTTTTAGTTGTTGCTAAGCAGTGCTTACACTAGCCAAGGACTTCTCGGCTTCCCATGCTCTACAGACTGAGAAGGCTGGAGGTGCACAAGAAGCTGGGAGGGGGCACAGCCAGGACAGCTGACCCCAACTGGCCAAAGGGACATTCCATACCATGTGACGTCATGCTCAGTACATAAACTGGGGGAAAGCTGTCCGGGGGGGCCGCTGCTCGGGGACTGGCTGGGCATCGGTCGGCGTGTGGTCAGTTGCTCTGTACATCACTTGCTTTGTATATTCTTCTTATTATTATTACTATTATTTTATTTCAATTATTAAACTGTTTTTATCTCAACCCACGAGTTTTCTCACTTTTACTCTTCCAATTCTCTCCCCCAGCCCACCAGGGGGGTGAGGGAAGAGCGAGCGAGCGGCTGCGTGGTGCTCAGCTGCCAGCTGAGGTTAAACCACAACAGCTTGCTACTGGCTTCCAGTAGAGTACAACCCATTGACCCCTACCCTCTAAGCCTGATGATCTAACCATTTCTTTCCCCGTCTAACTGTCCACCCCCCATAGTGCAGTGTCCCAGTTTGCTAGATGCAGAAAGATGAGACGCGCTCCGCCACTTTGGAACACCAAGTTGTCTTTTTGTACTGGTGCAGCAACGAGCGATTCCTTTGTCTGATGTGATCAAACGTACCTCATCCGTACTTTAGCCAAGCAGTGAATTTGCTCCCTCTTACAGGGAGGGAGAGGAAACTGTTTTGAACAGGGTATTAATCCCTTCCAACAATACCCACGTGTCTTCAAGAGTCTCAATTCATAAGCATTTAGGAGCCCCTCCTGCTCACAAGGAACCGTTTGGCTTCTCCAAATACAACGCTATGGCAGCGGGGG
>NW_008824421.1:1641252-1654459 GCF_000699105.1 Pygoscelis adeliae | reverse complement strand
GGGCTGGGTGTTAAACCCGCCCCAGCCCGAATCCGGTGCCGGCACCCCGAGGCAGTCGGTCGGGGGTGCCCGGTGTCGGGCAGCTGGCGGGAAGGCAGCGCCGGGTTGCTGCTCCTCCTGGGCTTCCAGGTTAATTTTGAAGCTGGTGCAGGAGCAGGGGGGTTTGGTCGGCGGTCTCCTGTAGCTGAGTTTGCACGCATGTTTGTCCACATGGAAATCACCCTTGCAAAATCGCTATTAAAGAGTCTTCAGGGCACGCAACCTACTGCGAACCCCTTCTGCGGAGGGCTGGTGCGTTAAACATCAGGCTGCTTCCCTCATGAGCGCTCACAGAAGTTTGGAAGTCGTCCTTATATGCATCTAACGCAAAGTTATGAATGGCTTCTTGGAATTGCAGAAGCAGTAAATCGTGTTATTTCTGCTGTTGTTAACTTTGTAATTCAATACTTGCACTGAATCACAATAGCTTAATCCCGTGGAATACAGTTCTGTCTCTGATATGTTTGTTTCATCAGGTTTGTGAATCGTCTGAGCATGTATTCTTACGAACACAGGGTGTACAATAGTTATGCTTCCATTCCCTGAATACTTACAGAATGCTTCTCTCTCTCTTTTTTTTTTCTGTCTCCTCTAAAGCTTGTCAAAGTTTTCTACAATGTTTCTATGATTGTAAACTGTAAATTTTATGCTAATCACCATATGGGGCACCATATCCCATCATGTGAGGTGTGAACTCTGACCATGCCATGCAAACCCTACTATGAAAAATACTGTGCTTTTCCACTGAAGTTCATTCCATTATGGTTTGTGATACTGCCTAGTTTGGTAAAGGTACAGCTTTTCTGAAGTTGTTGCAATTTGTGTGAGGACTGCTTTTGTTGGTGCAGTATACTCCTATAACAGGAAAACATTTTGGGGATAGATGTGGCCCAAGTGAACTATTTGCAGGGAGATGACATGAATGGATAGTACTACTAAAGCTTGCATTTATATAACCTTACTTAAAAATAATTGTGTTCCATAAATTTTCACAGAAGTTGACTGGATCTCATTTTAAATTGTTCTGCCTCCTTCAGAGGACAGGTGAACTAAGTATGGGCATTGGATATCAAGATGAAAGTGAAAATCTTGAGAGTTTTTTTCCTGGCTTTAAAACATTGTGCAGAAGACTAAACCGCATTTTCATGGCTATCTAAATATTTCAAATGCTTCAAATACATTTGAGTGTTCTGTTTTCTTGAGTGTTTACTTTATCTTAACATCTTTTGTGTAATTATTTTTTAAACTTAAAATTCCCTTAGAGATGAGCAATTGTATTTCACAGGGCACTTTTTTTTTCCTTCTGGGTGAATGGCAAAAAAGACCCTTCTGTGGTTGCAAGTACCATAGTAAATATTTCACTAGGTTTTAAATGCATTATTATTTAAAATGTAGCTTTAGAGTAGTTTCACTTTAATGATTTTGTTAACATCATATGAGTTAGGACCCAATACTGGAAGGAGATAGCTTAGTTGCCAGACCCTTTAGTGTGAACTTCTTTACAGAATCAGTGTCTTAATGTGCCATTCTAGAAGTGCTTTTATTTTTATTACAGGATTATACAATGAGGGTGTAGTTCCTAACTTCCTTCCATGTAAACCTAGTTAACTTCAGTTTAGGGATGTTACTCCAAGATACAGTACTCTTGCAAAAGAGACTTTTTAGTCCCATTCCACCCCACAAAGTGTATTTGTGCAACACGGAGGTTGTGATTTATGGGCGCCAGAAGTTTTGAGTCCAATGAATTATTGAGGAGGATGGAATGTCCTTTCATAAGTCCATTTCAGGAATGGAACCCCCCACAAATGGGGTTGTGTCACTAGGAAATGACCATGGAGTACATGATAGCCCGCAAATGCCGTTTGCCTTACTCACTTAGATCTCATAACTTTTCTTCTGAGTTCAAATCTCTCATGGGCCACTGTGCACACAGATGACATCAGGGTAATTCTGTAGTTAAATTGTGTTACATCCGTAGAAATCTTGAAGTGTGGTTCACACACATCAAGATTTTGTGTCATGCAGGTTTGTGCCATTAAAGGCTCCCTGCTGAAGATGTCATGCAGCCCTCAGCCTGAACATAACCCCTGTTACCTTGAATATCCCCAGTTGATGGGCTTGCTACAGTGAGATATTGAAAGGAGGCAAGTTAACAACCTCCTGATTCATTCTGTTGTCAATCTGTAAACCAAGATACTCAAGTGGATCTGGTATCAAAGTAATAGCCTTAGCAATAGCGTTTCTGTCGGAACAGATTTAATTCTGTCTTTTTGTGGGTTTTGTACATTAATAACTGTGGCAGAGTGAATTAGCTATACTTTCAGGGTGCATTCTTTGTCAGTCCAAAGCAAACTACAAAAAAGAGAAAACAAAATAATTCTGAGACCTGATGGACTGAGCTGCTGAAATCTGTTCTGATTTTCCAGTTGGTCTAAATGTCTTGCATGTACTCTGGTTTCAGAATTGCATTAGCAATACAACCGGCTAGTGAATTCAGACAGCTGGGTGTAGCATGCAGTAGCTTGACATGACTTCATATGTATGAGAGCATTGGAAAAATGGCTGGGTTAGTCCTTGGACTAACTTCTCTTCTAGGTCTTTTAATGATGGCAGGTACATCTAGGAAAGAGAGAGCAGATGGAAGGGATTAGAAATCAACTGTGTTCTATTAGAAAGGGTTTTTTTTTAATCTTCTTTGAAACATGTGAAACCTGTCACTCTGCTGCAAGGTTCTAGAGAGATGACTGTTCATCGAATTTGATGTGGCAATTCACATGTTCTCCTGATGGACTAATAACCCAAGATGGTATAACATGGATTTTTCTGGTCTCATTCATTATGTTTAAATTTAAAGTGAGAGATGTATTTTAGTCTAATCAAGTGATAGTGATGATTGCTGTTAATAGTTGTAAATTACCTTGTCCTGTGATAGCCTGTTGCTAAATAGCTCAATTTTTGGTGGATACTTCATGGGATTCAGATGACTCCATGTAACTTTCATAAGTTAGGTTTATCTATTCTTAAGATTTAGTTAAAGTGGTGATGTTTCCTTTACTGCTACAAATAGTGAAAACAAATGTAAAATCTAAGCAGGATACCTTTTTCTTCACTAAAATGTACATTCCTGACTTTGTAGAATGAAAGAACTTTTGATGTAAAGGCTTCACCATAAACTCCTAAAATACTGATTTCTATTCCAAAATACTGGAATAAGCTGGCTAGTTAAGTAATTCTTGAGTAGCTCTCTGTTTTAGGCTGATTTCCTTGCCTCTTGTTTCCCCAAGAGCTATGCTTATGCTTGGTAGTTTCTTCAACCTTACGGGGAAGTTAGTACTTAGTATTTATGTTGTGGTATTTATGCCTAGAGGCTTCATTAAGGCCACAAGGCTTGGTTGTGTTGAGCAATACGCAGTGCCTCCCCTCCATCTGATCATGGCCTGGACTGTATTGAGATGCCTGCTGTCTTCGAAAGATGTCTACCTAGTTTAAAAAAAATGCATTTTGATTTATGGGATTTGGGATCAGAAGGACTACCAACTTTTCTGATACTGTTAACCTATGCATTAGTTTGAAACAAACGTGCAATTGCTCCATTAAATAAGAAGTGCTCTGAAACAATATGTATTTGTGTGGTTTGGTTGTTGGACAGCTTATTTTAATCTTTGAGCTATATCTAGTTAAAATATTGTATTTAAAGTTTAGTAAATGTATGCTATACCTTCTGGAGCCCTTATACTTTGTCAGCTCTATAAATTAACTCTGACACACTGAATATTTTTCACCAGCTAACGTAGCTGTTAGTTAAGTTAAATAAAGGAGACAAGCCCACATGCTCTCTCCATGCATACAGCTGGACATCTCTGTTAAATTTTTCAACAAAAATGAAATTTTGATTGCTTTTTAAAGCTTCATGAATACACTAATTGGTGAATCATCTAATGTGCAGTTTAGTTTCAGGAAATATGAAATGGCTCACTAACTTCATGGTTATAAGATTATGCAGACCCTGAAAATCTCAGTAAGAAAATGTGTGCAGTGGTGGTGGTTGATATTTTTGGCTGCGAGAGAGGTTGGCTAAAACTCAATGTAGTTATGCATAGTCTGCACTAGTTTATATGGTAGAAACTCATTTGAAGAATTATCTGGAAGGAAGAAAGAGTAATTTTACAGGTTTATCTGCTCTTGGGACCTCATCCAGATTTTGTTAAAGAAGTTGGCAGTCAGGAACCTCTTCTGGATCTGTAATTGGTCTTGAATTCCTGGATAACGTGGTAGTTGCTTTTCACCCTGTGTTTTTACACAGCCATGGTCATTTAATTCTTCAGTCTTAATGTTGGACAGCTGCAAAACATTTAAAGCCTATCTTTGAAAGATTGGGATAAGAAGGAGGGGGAGATGGAGGCTGCCCAGATAAGTAATACTTCTTGAGGACTCTGAACAATTTTCTTTATGCAGCCATATATGGTGTGTTCCTGGCTAGCTGGATACTACTTGATTATGTATTTTGTTGTCAGCTGAAGTATTTAAACCAGTAGTCCATTCTTGTGAAAGTTTGGGTCTCTACAGTAGTTGAAGAATCAAAGGGGTCAGGAATTTGCTTTTCTTCTTGGTGCAGCAGAATAAGAAGAAACTCAGTGCTGTGCATAAGGTCTCTTTGTAAAATCAAGGTTTTTATAGTAAATATCCTCATCATTGTTGAAGATGCATGAAGCATTCTTAGAATATTGTTGTATTGCAATACATATTGTAATTCTTACAAGCACCAGTTTCTTACAGGCAGAAGCTTTTACAGTGTTTGGAAGTGCTTCAGTGATTTCTCGTTGGAGTATATTTACAGAGGTGGAATTTGGAAGATTGTTTAAAAATTTTAGTACAGTAGAAGCAGTTGAAAATAGTCTTCCTTCAATACTAAGTCTGATAACATTTTTGCTCCTCCTCAGCAGAATGAATTCTCATAGTAATTCAAAAGTCAGCCTGGCACCCAGATGAAATCATTTGGGCCTCATTGTTCAAGACCCAAATGTCAGTCATAGGATTAAGAATTGTAATTCTGGGGTAAAAAGATGTGGCAGTTAGCACCTTTTACTTATTTCCATTAGGCTAGTAGAGACACAAGGACTGCAGTTGAATTAATTAGGCTTGATCAAGACTCTGATAAAACCGATCAAGATAATTTCTTAGAATGTTTGGCCTTTAATAGCAAAAGCTTAGGTTGTAGTGATTGCTTATGCCAGTTTGACTTAATTTTCTTCATGGAACTTGGCTAGCTAAGGATGAACATGTTTAATAGGGCAGACCTTTTCAAGAAACAGGATACTTGCAGAATTTGAACACCAGACTTCCATCTCCAAGATGTCTCTAACTTCTGATACCTTGAATTCTGTCTGCTTAGGTACATCTGCTTTTATATTTGACTATATACTCTGCCTCTGTACCTTAGGTTTTTGGTTTTGCAGTAAGGCCTGTGCAGCAGAGTCTGATTTACTGACTGACTCGCTTATGGAAAAAGTACCCAATACTGAACTTTGTTTTTGGAGAGCTTTTACATTTGGCCTCTGTGAAGAAGGAAGTATTTTAATAATTTCACTAGTGCAATAAGAGGTCTTTTGCTCTTTTGAAGTAGCATATGGATAAAGTGAATTAAGTTTAGACTGCAAATTATCTTTAATCTTCAGTTGACTGGAGTCTTTGTGTGATAGATTTGGTTAAACACTTATACTGCTTAGTTGATGCTTTGTTTTCTTAGACCTTTAATTTTCACATTTCTGTTGGAATGGTGAATTACATACTTTTTCTTAAAATATATGTTAAATCTCACTTGAATAGAAAGTGGAATTCAAATACACAAATAGCATTTTAAAATTGGTTTGTAGTTTATTACTTCAGATGTACTGGATGAGTAGTTAAACCAGCAATTTTATCAAAACACATTTTTTTTAATTTAAAATTTGTTCAGTAAGTTAAAATTTCTATTCACTTGTGTCTTGCAGTATTTTAGACGTGGTAGATCTCATTTCTCATTCATTGGTCTTACTCATGGCTTGGAAGAGGAAAATAACTATGTATTTTTAAGCTGCCAAACAGTTGTGGTGGTAAAACTATTAATACTTAAGATTGAGAGATCTGGCTAAGAGGTTATCTTTACTAAAAGAACATTCCTTTCAGCTAAAAGCTGGCAGTCTGTGATTGTTTCCAACTCCCCACTTCTGAGCTAGGATAATACCGGGTGTGCCACTCCTGTAGGCTCCACCAAGACCCATCTCTCCATATTGTCACATTATTTACTGCTTGAGTCCTCCTTAAAATTGTGGCTGTTAGCAAGGGACTTAAGGAGTCCATCCCTCCCACGGATGGGTACCTGGCTTTGTTAACATTGAAATGATTGTTTTTCCTTGCCTTTTTCCTTTTTCTGAAATAGTATTTAGGTTGGGTCTCTGCGATCACTTGTCAGAGAACCAGGAGAGATGCTGTCAATGTTCTCTCACTGTGATCGTAGTTAATAAAGCTTCCGTTTGACCTGTCCTAAATTGTGCCTGTGTTATTACGTACCTGGAGTCCCCCGATTCTCTGGCACAGTTTCTCAATTTTTATTCAACCAGTTTGTTTAATCCATGATGTTTTCCTTTCTTTTCTCTTCTGGGTTAGTTGGTAATGGCTTGTTGAGGGAGACCAGCTTGCCAGGGAGACCAGCTGGCATTGGCCTGAGAGAGTGGGCTGGGGTGGGTGATGGGATGAGGGGGTGCAGAGGGGTGATGGGGTGATGGTGATTGTGCTGTCCTTTCAGACTGCAGTGACTTGTTCTCTTTTAAGTCTGTCTCATCTAGCTACACCTTTAATGTAAGAAAAGTCTCTTGAATCCAGTGAGCAAAGTTTCTGCTGCCAAGATCTCACTGAGTATTTCTGCAAGTTCTTGCCAGTGGCTTAACTCATTTGGACATTTGACGTTCCTTAGAACTTAGGCAACAAACATGATCTGCTTTGATTTTGCTTTGTTTTTACTTATTTGTTTGTTTACTAATAGTAAGTCAAGGCCTTAATGCAGATTGTCATAATGCTGGGTAGATTTGGCTATAAATTGGATTTAAAGTTTTGGTATCAGACCAGCTTTATCTCAAAAAAATGTATGTGGTTTATCTATTGAAGAAGTTCCTTATAATTATTGTCCTTAAGATCTGGACGCCTTATTTATGGAAGCAAGAAATTTGACAACAGGACCTCACAGATGTAAGACAAATTATATGTAATAATTTAGATTAAGATTATGAGATTAAAATTTGTTAATATAATCTTGGAGAATGCAAAGGTACTACCTCTGGGTTTAAGGCCCTGAACTGCAAAGTACAGGCTCTGGGAGAGGATATCAGGGATGTGTTAATAAATAGTTCACCTGTTCTTGTATTCCTTGCTGAGCAGCATGTATTGGCCAGACAGGTTTCTTACTAGGTGTACCTTTTGATGGTCTGGGCTATTCTTATGTTACATCCCATTACTGTATTTCAGGAGTGCATCATTTGCCTGTTAGTATTTGGTGACATCATTAGTTTATAGCCTGGTTTGGCAATTAACAAAATTCTGTCCTATCTTGGATTATGACATTGTGATTGTTGGTTTCTTTTGATGACTTAGTTATCTTCAGAAGAAAATGTTTGAATGGACTTCTGGAGAAAATCTACATTTATTCTGTAAGCTTAATGTATTGTGCACTGGTAAAATTGTAGAAATACTGGTTTTCTAATTCCTGCTCACTTTGAGGATGAAAATTCTTTTTTGTTATTTATTATAAAGGTAATTTAGGAACTAGTCCTCCAGTATGACAATTCCAAAATAACTTCTCTTATGGTCTTCTATGGTGCTTTCATGTCTCAATTAAAATATTTGCAAGTTCAGTAAATCCACACAGTAATCTATATTATAGAGGTATTTTTATTGCCAATTGAATTGTATTCTAGCAAAATTTATTTGAATGAATAGGAGGACTCTTTCAGATTGACCTGCTGATCTACTGTTTCCCTTTACTGGAACTAAAAAGAGAGAATCTGGGAATCTGTCAGAAGTTTTAATTTTTATAATGCTGAAACAGTTGTGCTATAAGAAGTGAGAAAACTGCTTTGCCTCAAGAGTCTGTGTTGACCAGTGTCAATTCTCATGTGCAGATGATATGGCTTTGTTTTCTCAAATTCCTTGGGGTCTGAAGCATCTGTTAGAGGATTTAGCATTTTCGTTGGTAGAACTGTTGGTCCTCATATGCATATGACATGGTTTTGTTCTGTCAAACTCCTTTGGGAGTGAAGCATCTGTTAAAGGGTTTTCAGTGTTTTTGTCAGAAGGAATGTGACTAAAATTCAAAACTATCAAGTAATTATACTCATCTGTAGCTCAGAGTTGCTTAGGTGGCTGACTGATGACCACTGCATTGAACAAATTTTCTATTTTGATATTTGTCTAACAGTTGTGAACAGAATAAATGAGGTTAGGGGCCTTAAGGTCCAGACCAGTAGAGTAATTTGTGTCTGATAAAGTAGTAGTCATCTTGTATTTTAGATTAAGGTTTGGACTTAGGTTCAGTATGGCATGTGGTTTTGGAAAACCATTTTGTTCTACTGTAGACCATAGAAATGTATATAATTCAGGCAAAACTGACTTTTTGTTGATTAAACTTATACTCCTTTCTGGGACTAGGTCTGGAAGCCAGCTTCTAGGGGCTAACTCTTAAGAGGTCTGGAAGTTAGAAATCTCCCTGCTTTTGCACGTTATTTGGTTCGTCCCTTCCCCACATCTGTTGATTGCTGTTGTATTTTTTTGGTGAGTGCTCTTTGGCTTTTTTTGCAACTAGTTTTGATCAGAATTTTAAGAATGGAAAGAATTAGCATAGTAATGTATCATCAGTTGTCTTTTTGAGGCTATCTATATTTAACTGATATTTGGAAATCCTTGTTGGTAGTGAGCTCCAGAGGAACTTTACAGCCCTGTTTTCAGCAATACAGTTGGTTTATTTGGGTAGAAAATATTCCCCTGAGCCTCATAGATGACAATAGATAAGCTGAAGATTTGCAGTTATACCTATTTTGTAAATGGTTCTTAAGATATAAATGACTTTTGTCTTAGTCCTGTAAGTTCTTGCCTATAGGCTCAAACATTATCATGTTATGAAATCACTTTTTGTTTCAGTTATGCAAATAATTCCCTTATTTTGACTGTGTAGCAGTAGAAACAAAGACCGCAAAAGATCTACATAGCCCATGAATTCTATAATTTTTTAAAACTTTAGTCAAATACGAGAGATGAATCAATTTTGTACCATAAGCCAATCATCTCAATGCTAGTAAAGTTAACATGGCATACTAATAGTATATCTACGCATGGTTGAGGAGTATGTCATCCCTGTACTTGCTTTAAAGCCTATAATAAGTGAAAAGAATGTCGATTTGCCAGTTTCGTCAACAGAGGCTTGATTTCACATAAGTTTCTTAATGGGACACTTGCAATGGCATTTTCTGTTTTCCTGAGAAATATAGAGGCACTAAGATTTTTTCTTTCTTTCTTTCCTTATAATCCCAGAGAGCAGTGAGTAAAGCAAACTTGAAAATTGTGGAGAAAAGACAATATTGTTATGTAAGGAGATAAAATGCCATACAGCTGTGGCTTACAATTTGTTCATTACTGTGAAATTTGATAAAATTATATATTTTTTTTAATATTAATGCTTGCTTTGACAAAAGTTTGATAGAGCAAAGATGTGCAAAGAAATAGTTTTGTCCTTTGTCATGCAGTACAAATCTAGAAGGAGGCTACTCTTGTTCAGGGTCCGTTCCCAATTTTTTCCTGTAAGCTCACCACTTGTATCTCATTTTCTGAGTTCTCACAAATGTTGCGCTTGGTGTCTTCTGTTACTCACAGACTTGCTTTTCTTTGTACCATTAAGTTATAGCTCTAATGCCAAAAAGCCTACTTTGCAATTTAATTTTGGCTGACCTGAAGAGGGTCAGTAATTATAGTTACTGTTTCCAGCAAGTTGAGTTTTTCCAGCATTCTTTTTATGAAGAATGTGACTGTGGATTAATTGAACATAAAAATGAGTCAAAAACTTTTTGCTGCCAAAGGCAAACATAGGAGTAGGTGCTAGTAAGGTTTTCAAAACTGTGTTACCTAGGTAATTTGTAGATCTACTGTGAGCTATTGCTCAAGGAAGTATAAAACTGATTTAATTCAGTGAGAAAGTTATTGGGGTACAGCTTACTTGTAAAATAGATAGCAATTTTGTGGAAGTTTTTTAATTTTCACTTAGGCACAAGTTGACGTAGAGGCATTTTTAAAGCCTACTGTCTCCAAGCTTCCTGCCAACAGTGACATTGTCATCTCTAAAGCATGGTACCCTGTCTTTTTTCAAGTTATTCTGAATTCAGAGAGGACAGTAAGTTAACAGTTGTTGATTTAAGAATATGCTGACATCATGGATGACACATCTAACAGAATTTCTTCTCTTCTGCCTTGCTAGTTTATGCATATTCCTTTAGTGTCCTGAAGGGGCTGAGGAGGCAACCGTGGTGCTCTGCAGCAGCAGGATGATGTACTTTAGTCATTGAATAGTGTGTGATAGTATTCAGCTGATGCCTCTCTTCTGAAGGATATTTTAGTTCTGCGGTTTCATTAATCACTGTAAGTTTTCCTAATGCTCAGTATGCACTTTTCTTTCATAAAAACACCACAGTACTGGTATAAGGAATGATCTAGAAGGAAACACTTTGCAAACGTCTGAGTTTGTTGTTAGCATGGAAAAGTAGTCTTGATCTTAGCTGTCATTACTGTGCTGTCAGAAACCCTCATGGTTTGCATATAGCAGGAGTTATGGTGGTGTTACAGATACAGCTACATTGGCAAAAATTCTGGTCTTTGATTTGGGACAGTGATGGAAGCCAAATCAGGAGAAGAATGTCAATGTACAAAGCTACCTCTCTGTTACAAAATCTTACTTGATAGGCCTACCGATACAGCACCATTTGCAAATCCCTTAAGCATAGTTGAATCCAGTGCTTCTGATCCTTGTTTCTTACTCATCTAGGTTTGCATGTGTATTTTATAATCTTTTTACTAATTTTGGAGTTGAACCATGTATTTAGCTCTAATGGGAAGTGATTGTACTTCAACATTCAAGGCAGCATAGGTAGTTAAATGCCTCTATGCAGGAGCTAAGCCTGGGGCTCAAATAAATGCATGTAGAAAATTGCTACTCAAAAGGCTTTGCAAGCATACCTATCCTATACGTGCAGGAATTAAGTAGATAAGAGTAAACTGTGTATTCATGTACTTTGGTTGTCATATGGGAGTGCACAGAAAGAAGATAGACAAGCCTCCTTGGTGAGGAGCAGCAGCAAAGGAGTGTATCATAAAGTGAGGGAGGAGAAGGAGGTGAAATCAAGTTCTGTGTGTTTGGAGTCTGCGGAGCTGGCACACTGCAAGCTTCAGTAGTAGCACAACTGCTGATGGTGGTGATACCAAACTCGTGTGCGATCCCTGGGCTGTAATGTAGTGAGGGGGTGCTGTTAACAGAATTATTGCTGCTTTTGCATCTTTCTCCCCTCTCATCAGGTAGAAAGGACACATGACTATGGAAATCTGTTGGGGGGGATATCTGTTGGGGAAACACGTTGAAGTCCTTGAATGTGTCCAGAGGAGGGCAACAAAGCTGGTGAAAGGGCTGGGAGGAATGTTCTATGAGGAGCAGCTGGGGACTTCGGGCTTGTCTAGTTTGGAGAAAAGGAGGCTGAGGGGCAACCTCATTGCTCTCTACAGCTTCCTGAGGAAGGAAGCTACCCTTTCCCTTGGAGAGGGAGGTGCTGAGCTCTTCTCCCTGGTATCCAGTGATAGGATGAGTGAGAATGGTTCAAAGCTGCACCAGGGGAGGTTTAGACTGGACATTAGGAAGCATTGCTTTACCCAGAGGGTGGTCAAACACTGGAACAGGCTTCGTAGAGAGGTGGTTGATGCCCCAAGCCTGCCAGTGTTTAAGAGGCATTTGAACAATGCCCTTAATAACATGCTTTAACTTTTGGTCAGCCCTGAATTGGTCAGGCAGTTGGACTAGATGATCGTTGTAGGTCCCTTCCGACCGAAATAGTCTATTCTATTCTATAAAACAAACAAACTAAACCCCCCCCAATGACAAACAACCAGTATTTAGACAAAGGTGGAACTTTGGACCAGGTGTAGCTATATTCAAAGGTATTCCAATTTTAGGCTGGCTGCGTGTAGTGCTCTTCTCGTGATACTTCAAATAGCTTTAAATTGCCCATAGTGGAAGTTGAGCAATGGTAACTGGAAGTAAAGAGTTAGTGGCCATGGCTGTTTCTGGTTTTACTTATATATGATTTGAGGTAAATAGGATGTCCAGGACTGCTTGGAAGAGTGTCAGAAGAGTGAAGAAAAACCTCTCCTGGTCATTGTGTTTTCTTACAGTTGAGGTGGGGTTTTTGCCTTCCTCAGGCTATTTGAGGGGTCTTACCTGGTCCTCGTGGACTTTAGCTCCTGCTTATTGTGGGTCTAAAAGCCCTTCATTTTCTGTAATAACTTAAGAGAATATTATCTTCTGTATATGTCCATGTTGCTTTACTTTCTTGTTTGCTGACTCCACTCAGTGCTCTTAGGATGGAGTATACCATTGTACAAGATCAAGGCTGTTAAGTCTTCCAATTTATAGAATCATAGAATCATTAAGGTTGGAAAAGACCTAAGATCATCGAGTCCAACTGTCAACCCAACACCACCATGCCCACTAAACCACGTCCCTAAGCGCCTCATCTACACGTCTTTTAAATACTTCCAGGGATGGTGACTCAACCACTTCCCTGGGCAGCCTGGTCCAATGTTTAACCACTCTTTCAGTAAAGAAATTTTTCCTTACATCCAATCTAAACCTCCCCTGGCACAACTTGAGGCCATTTCCCCTTGTCCTATCGCTTGTTACTTGGGAGAAGAGACCAACACCCACCTTGTTACAACCTCCTTTCAGGTAGTTGTAGAGCACGATAAGGTCTCCCCTGAGCTTCCTCTTCTCCAGACTAAACAACCCTGGTTCCCTCAGCCACTCCTCATAAGACTTGTTCTCCAGACCCTTCACCAGCTTCGTTGCCCTTCTCTGGACACGTTCCAACATCTCAACATCCTTCTTGTA
>NW_008824421.1:1630449-1641235 GCF_000699105.1 Pygoscelis adeliae | reverse complement strand
TCACTTCCCTACTCCTGCTGGACACACTATTTCTGATACAGGCCAGGATGCTGTTGGCCTTCGTGGCCACCTGGGCACACTGCCGGCTCATGTTCAGCCGGCTGTCAACCAGCACCCCCAGGTCCTTTTCTGCTGGGCAGCTTTCCAGCCACTCTTCCCCAAGCCTGTAGCACTGCATGGGGTTGTTGTGGCCGAAGTGGAGGACCCGGCACTTGGCCTTGTTGAATCTCATACAGTTGGCCTCGGCCCATCGATCCAGCCTGTCCAGGTCCCTCTGCAGAGCCTTCCTACCCTCAAGCAGATCAACACTCCCGCCCAACTTGGTGTCGTCTGCACACTTACTGAGGGTGCACTCGATCCTCTCATCCAGATCATTGATAAAGATATTGAACAAGACTGGCCCCAAAACTGAGCCCTGGGGAATTTAGTGTAATATCTCTGAGGCTTGCAAAGGTCACTCTCATTTGCCTTTATACAGTGTTTTCTGGAGGAAACAAGGTGGCATAGAGTGTTAATGTTACCTGATCTCAATGAGTAAACAAACAGTTGGAATTTTTAGAGAGGAAGATAGTTTCATGTTTTGTGTTTGCTGGATCGTCCTGCTCTCTCATTTCACTGAACCTGACATTGTCCATTACACAAATAACTCCGAGAGCATCTAGTTGTTCACCCATCATTTTGCAAACTCTTAATGGACACTTTGAAGAGTTGTGATTCTGTATCATTGACAAAGTGTCCTGTTTTGTTGCTCAGCGAAGTGCATTGCTGCATAAGTAAGAATGGGAGTTCGCACGTGAGTCATTGTTCCCACTGGTGTTCTTCCTTCATCTCTTTACTTCCATAGATAATGGGAAGCATTAGAAAATTTTTAAGAGATGCTGTATTCAGTTGTTTATAACTTTGCTGAACTCTAATCTTTTGGACTGAAATACTTTGTCTCTTCTTTGCCTTGAGTTTAATCTTGTTTAAAGCTTTCAGCCAAAATTCTTCATCTGTTTTCAGAAACAACTAGAACAATTGTCTGTGCCATTTTTTTATGGCAGTCTCTTCTTTGAAATATTGTAGTGCACCTGTGAACTGGAACATGTACTTGAAATTTGTTAGTGGGTGACCTCTGGCTGAGATGTAATGTTTTAATTTTATACGAAAATTGCCAAAATTGAGCCAATTCTCTCTTTGAAAATTTGTGATCTGGACATGGCAACATTTCCTTGTGGAATTCCCTGGAGACTGTCTGCACTCTGTGTGCTCAGCAGGATTTTTCTTTCAAGTACATCTCTGGACTGCAGTAAGCTGTGCAGAGCCTGGGAACCAGAATTGTCCTAAGTTAATTGGGGGGTTGAGAGGGGCCTTATGGCACAATGCCAGGTGGGAAATCTGTGAGACAGCCCTGGCACACGTCAGCTTCAGAATCATGCACTCATTCCTCCTCCTCTCCTGTCCCATCAGCTCCCCAATACCTCCAGACTCCTACCTGTACTCTTGACTGTGACTTTGTGTTAAGACTTTTTTTAGAGAAGGTGAGGTATCCATACTGGGCTAAAGCTTGGCTTCTCCTGTATGCAAATAAATGTTACTTTTGAGCATAACAAGAACGCCACTCGTCATACTAATGTGTAACTGTGGGTTGTAGGGACCGTACTCAATCACTTCGTACGAGTAGGGTATATGCATTTGGTCAGTACTGATTGCTGTGACAGTCATCCAAAAAAGCTCAATCTGATTCTTTAGAGACCTTAACAGATAAAATCTGGAAAGACTACTGAGACAATGAACCTAAAGGTTTTTTCTTCAGGAGTTCCAAACTGGACCAAGTTTGGCTGTACTTCTGTAAGGATAGCAGAGGATGTTCCACGCAAAGTCCGCTTCCTGAATTTATAAGATGAGGAGGTGGGTTTTTTAAGACAGCCAAAATGTAACTTTTTTTAGACGTTTTTCCTACAACAACTTCAACTTTGAAGAACTATTTTAGGTAGCTACCCGGCCCATAAAGTTCAGACTGAATCAGAAAGCTACAGAAAACCACTGAACGTGGTCAGTGCTTCCCTGAATGGGAAGCATTAGGCGATGGTAATAAATAAATTATAAAAAAAAAAAGGGGGGGAAAAAAATGTTTTCAAAGGCATGTCCCTCTTGTTGGGAAGAAGACTTTAAGCCCACCAAGTAAGCTGAATTTATCTGCTGCTTTTGAGATGGTCAGTTCAAGCTTTAAGAAAGATGGCCTCGCCTGTTGACACTGTACAGCTTAAAGTACCCTTTTTAATGCATTTCCCCTGTAGCAAAATCCATGTCAATTATGTGAACATTGAAGTTGTGTGATATAACCTTCACTGAGTTTTACTGCTGTCCTTCCTCTGAACTAGCAGCAGAGCCTACTGTGGCACTGTGAACTTCACAGGTAGTACCCGGTTGAGCAGGAGTTTCTTTTCCATGTTCATTCGGTATAGGAGAGGACAGACAGATTTTGCTGAAAGATGTTCCGGTCTGGCTGCTTATCAGAAGAGCTCTTACGAAGGTAAATCTTCATTTTTCTTCAAATCATGACAGGTTTTAAGTTACCTACAGGTTAGTCCTGTATGCCTATGTGCCACTGATGCCAGTGCTGTCAGAAATTTGTAGTCTTATGTACACTCAAACACTAGGCAGTGTTCTCTGGTTTTCCCCTCCTTCCTCCCACCTGACTGATAGACTCCTGCCAATCTATAGCAGAACAGTTTGAGATCTGTGTGAAGTTGCACAACTGGTTTTAGTTATTCAGACCCTTTAGCTTTATCTAATGGTTTGGGGGGTGCTCAAGCTGTGGCTAATCATGGGTATCTCAAGAAAATTTCTTAGTTTTCATCTACGAATGAGAATTTGGAATTCTCATTCTTGTGATCACCGTGCATGTTTTCCATCAGGAACTCCCAGACACTGTGTGACAGTAGCTAGATGTGGAAACTGCCACATGTCTCCTAATGATAAATTGAGGAAACTCTACATCAAGAATCAAATTCTTTTTCATCATGGATCATAGCTTCCTGAAATCATTTATTGAACAGGTTGTCTCTGTCTTCTTGAAAATGCTTATGTAGATGGTCTGGTATTTTAAGTAACAGTTGAACCGTCTTTGAAGAAAACAAAGAGGAAAAGTTCTTGCATTTCTATGTTAATTGTTTTTCCTGTTAACAGTGTTATGGCTCCTGGATCTTCTGAAATGTACAGTATTTTTCTAGATGAGTCTTAGTCTCAAGGCTTCATTTTATCTTTTTGCTGCACAATTATGACTTCCATTTAATCTTCCATTTAATAAAACGTTTCCTGGTATAAGGAGAATCTGTTTTGACATTAAGGAGTGGGGTTTCACAGAAATAGCTAAACCAGTGTTAACAGCTCTCTGCTGCTGGTAGAGATGGTTCTTCTCCCTTTCTTTCTTTGCATAAGACCCCAGAGCTTCTCCTACCCTCATGTTGTCACTTGTCTCTTCTGGCTTCTTTTTCCTAGCTGAAGTGCTGTTTGTCTGTCTGGTGCTTCCATTAATTAGCTTATAGTGAAAATAGAGGTCAGATGAATGTTGGAACTGGTGCAATGGGTTGGGAGGGAGAAGCAGGAATATCCCTTTTAATAGCAGCAAAAGCAATGGTAGGTTAGTTATCACGGACTATCACCCTTAGGGTGCCCTGGCTATGGCTAAATTCTGTTAATGAGAAACAACCTAGAAAGACCTGTACTCTTCTGTTCCTTTCATGCAGGGGATGGTAAATTATCATCTCAAGCTGATATGGTAAAATAGCATCTATCACTCACTTTATCTTCCTTGTGTTTTAGGGTTTGTTTGGTTTTGTGTGGTGTTTTGTTTTTTTTTAAATACCTGCTCTCTGACAAGTTCATCATCCAGTAATCATTGTCTGATTTAGATTTGTTCAGTTTTACATGGTGCTACAAACTCTTTTCTGCATGAAATGCAGTCTTTTACACCATTCATACATCTGAATCTCTGCTTTCATAGATTTGATTAAGGGCAAAAGAGGATTATTAGTTTTATTAGTCTGTGCAGCTGGTAGTGCTGTTGTAGAGATTTGTTTTTGTAGTCTGTTCCTTTGCTGCATCTTCTTGGAGTTCCTGCAGCCGATAGCTTATACTTACCCATATCAGACAGGAGCCCATAGATACTTAGTGACTTTCCAATACTGAATGAGTTGTTGTGTGTGTTGGGTATTAGAGTGGTATCACAGGTTAGCGAGTTGCCTTTTTCAGATAAACCATTTTCCTATTGATTAATAGGAATGCACATTAGCTAACCAGTGGGTTATTGGTCTATGACTAGGTCTTGGTGCAACAATCCTTAGTGAAAACTGGAGTTAGCTTTAGGATTAGATAGACGACATCAAAAGGCAAAGCATTTATGTATTTTATTTTCAGAAGAATTTAAGAGCCAACAAACATGTACATTTTTCTTAGAAAATTCTCATCCTGTGGGGGCTCACTTACTTAACATACACAGGTGCTTCTTTGCTAGAATAAGCATTTCATTCAAATAGTTTTGATGTAACTGATTGCATTATGTAAGGGCAAGAAGAAAGATGTAGCCACATCTTGACAAATAGCATCACCTCCTTTGCATCACACTATGCAGTAGGATCCAGCTCTCTAAAGATAAGATGGTAACATAATGATGTAGTTAACACCTCAGTTGTAATGGATTGAGGCAATAGATGCTCTTAAGAGGAAAGACAGACCTGACTTTTTATCGATGCTTGTTTAGTCTCTCTGATGCTTATCCTGTGCATATAGTGATAGTCTTACATTTTTGGCAACGTAAAGAGTTAGATTTTTGTTTTTTGCTTGAAGCTTTTATGGTACACCCCAATACTATGTTTTGAATCATGGACATTCCATTTAAAAACATGGAAGTCTCCTTGCTCATGAGTAGAGACCAAGAGAGCCTCTAAATTTACTCATTAGTCTTCTTTGTGTAAAGGTGCAGAATACAAAAGGAGAGCAGGTTTTGCAAAGAGTTGGCTTCTTTGCTGTGCTGTCACTCTGAGAAACTTTTTTGTTGTTGTTAGAGCAGTAACTCTAAACTTAGTAATTTATAATCTCATTACACTGAGCTTTTCCGTTTAAAGATTGCTAATGGATCTTTATATTAGTACTGCTTAACATCACTATCAATTAAAGGAATCATGCAATTGTTTATATAAGATGTTCAATTAAAAACAGAGCAGCATGCTCTGTGGCTGTTAGGGCTGGTTTGTTCTAGTGATACCAGTGGTGTGGCTACCAAGTGGTTCCATTATAGCCTCTTGATTTCACAAACTCCATAATTCTGCATTAACACTTATTGACTGAAACATCTTTCATACCGAGACTAGGTACAAGTACTGGCTTTTTCTTTTAACACTTCTAAATCTCCAGTTATTTAAGTTATGGAAATATTTGTGCTACTGTACATTGTTGGAATTCTTGACTAGCAAGCTAAAAGTAAAATGCCTAAAACGTGAAACTTGGCAGAGGCATAGATATGGTCTCTGCCGAGCACTTTACTTTAAAGAAATTTAGTTCTGACTTTTCAATATTTATACTTAAACTGTCTTGCACAAAAAATAAAATCTGAAATATATTCATATGTATATTTTATATATTAATACTTATAGCTTGTGTGTGTCTCTCTATATAATTAGATACTTGTTGGTTCAATAATATAAAACTCTGCTAAGCTAACAAACTGATATATTTTTTTCCTTTACTCCTAAGAAAAATCTCCCTACCTCCGGGGGTGAACCTGCAAGGCTAATGCTTTAAACTTTTTTACTTGAATTTTAATATTGCAAAAAACCAAAGGGCAGAATTTCAGAAAGCTTCAAATTCGTGATTCCTAGTAAAGGTCAAAATATATTCTAAGTGTCTTTTCACACTTTTGGAAGTCCCACTTGAAGTAGTTTGTTCAGTCTACTTTTAGCTAGTTTCCAGAATGCTGTGGGGGGTTTTTTGTTTGTTTTTTTTTTACTTTTTTCCTTTCCTTAAAGATGCACTGTAATTTGCTATGTATCATAAACTGTCACTGCATATGCTTTATATGTCCAATATGCAGACTATCCAGGACAGTCTTAGTTTTGATTTTCTGGCATATTAGTCTGTAATTTTAAAGTTACAATAATGCCTTTAGTTAATTTTTGGTGGCATCTGAAAAGCGAAATTTCAATTCTGCTGCCATTTAGTAAGTGTTGATGTTGCAGTTGGCTGTGCCGCAGCATGACCCTGCTCAGCAAGGCTTGGTGGGCACTCAGTGGCAGAGCTCGCAGGTACAGAACCATAAAGCACGGGTTCCTTTCAGCTGGAAAGTTGCAGAAAAATGTTTCTGATAGCTCTAACTGGATATAGTCTAGGATGAAGTTGCCTGTGGATCAAAGTGAAAACATGAAACAGGCTAGACCTACTGGCAGCCTTCCAGCTGTTTCTCCTCCTTCTTTGCAGGGTTTATATTCTTTTACCTACCCTGGCCCAGCCTAGGGAACCAGGTGCTTGCTGCCAATTAGTCTTGTCAAGACAGCCTAGAGCTTCTCTTGACAAGCCTGACTGCTGACAGCAGCTGTGGGGTAGTCTTAGGCAGAATTTTAACTCCTTGCTGGCCAAATACTTTGCAGGTTAATTCCCCTGGTCTCATTCAGCAGTTATTCAACATGCTTCTGTTTTATGAAAACATGTTTTATACAGAAAGTGATCTAAGGTTGCCAGTGGTGCTATAGTGATAGAGTTTACTTGTCAAACTTCTGGCATGAAAGAATGTAAGTTGGGAGTTAAGTTATTATGAAGGTCACTTTGTAAATTTGTGGATGCTATCAGAACTGTCCATCCCAGGCCACCTTCTACTTCATGTAGAGCATAGCTGTAGCTGCTGGGTAAGACTCCGGGCTGGTCCAGCCATTTTCTCCCCAGTAGCTTGAAGTTTAATCTCTCTTCAGTATTGCAGTGGCACAAGGGAGTTTGACCAATTTACAGGTCATCCATTGATATAGTTGTACTATAAATTATAATTTAATGTTTCATATTTTTAAACATTTCAAGTAATTTATGTTGCTGCAAAGAGAAGCTCATTTTTAGTTGTGGAATTTTCCTGAGTCGTCTTGCCTCTTACATGTGCGTATGACCTTGCTACTATCAAGTAAGTGCTTTGCTCTAGTAATGTTAGCAGTGAACAAAAAATGCAGATGCTATCTATAAAATCTGTTTTTTTTATTTTCATCAGAAATGGCAAATTTATGAACTGAGCAACTCAGTGCAAGAGGTTTTTTTTAAGTACATGTAGCCATATTTAGTCTTCAGGTTAACATGAGCTTCTTTAATTGCAGTTTGTAAGAAATCACAGCTTAGGCTGTCACTCTCCTCAGTTCTTGTGGTTCTAGAAACTTTTGAACTTTTGGGTCCATTTCACTTGAATTTGAAAGAAAGGCAGCTTTTTTTTAATGTCTTGCAAATTGCATGAATAGCAGTACTGCTTTTTCCTATATAGTCACCATTGTAGATACATCACTAGAGAAAGACAGGTAGAACTTTGTTTTTATCAATTTTTAAGAGGTGGTGGCTAGCTATTTTGTATTGGAGAATATGATCTTTTGCTTGGTCAGATAGAAAGGAAACATGGGAAGTAGCTGGGTGCATGAGAAGAGCTCTGTGTGTAAAGAAGATGCTTGTAAGCTGGTGGGGGGCAAGGGTACTATGGTGAGGGAGAGGCATTAGGTGGGGTGTTGAGGTTTTGAAAAATGTAGTGAGAAGAAATAAGACTGTTAAAACAGCATAAATTAGTCCCAGAACAGAGGAACAATCTGTTTGCAAAATAGCCAATTTGCAACTGAATGAAATGCTCTGTTTACAAAATATCTTAAATTGGATGTTTCTACTGAGCTAGTCCAGGATGTGGGATATGATTGACCCATCTTTTCAGCTTTGCTTCCAATTTCCTTTGCTTTTAGTGAGGCATAGCTATTAAGGTATGCGTTTCCTTAAGTCAGAACTCCCAAGAATTACATATGAATAACCATTAGATCACTCTTTATATCGATTTGAGACCTATTTATATTTTAGAACTTGATAGACAAGGATATGGTTCATTAGTGTTCTTAAAAGCAGAAACAAATTCTGCCCTGCTAGGGGAGAGCTCCATAACTTTTTCTGAGTACTTAGGGCTTTTGCAGAGGTCATCAAGAGGGCTGCTGTACTTAACTTGAACACTGACTGGAACCATTTATTCTGCCCACATGAATTTAAAAAAAGTATATTGGCAGCTTCTGTTTGAGGAGAGTTAAACGTAGCAGTACAGAAAACATTGTTTCAGCGAGTCACCTAGAGTTCTCTTCCGTAGCGGGTACCTTTCCTAATTTAACGCTTTTTCTTCTACTTTTTCCTTTACTTTTTCAAATGGATAAGGTGAAGTTCTGAGTTGCCTACTTAGGGTTTGTGGAGGTAATTTAAAAGAAAGTGCTTCCATTTAATTATAATTAGAAATACTAGCTTTGCTCATGATAGTTGTATTATTATCCACTAGACTTGTGTAAGTACAGGGAAAAGAGTACTTCAGAAAAAATTGTCTCTTTATTTTTGGTTCAGTGTTGTTCACGTTCTGTTTTTCCATTGATGTTTTTTCTGTTTCAGGGATTTTAGATTTTCTGAACAGAAAAGAGATGGATGCAACTGTACAGTGTTTTCTAATCTAACATGTGAACACATGTAGTCCTGACATTGTCCTTTTTAAACCCCAAAGCCTAGTAAGGGGTTACAAGGATGTATCCCACTGTTCAAAATATCTTGGAGGAATATTTTTGAACTGAAGTTACCAATCTGTAGCTGCTTGGAAAGAAACTGGCAGAACATCAGCTATCCAAGCTAAGACTGCTTTTTGCTCATTGTGAATCTGCACAAGGAGGGGGGGAGATTACATCTTTCAGGTTGGAACAATGGCAAAATATCATTATTTTTTTTTGACTTGACAGTCTGCCAGCTTAAGTCCTTGAAACTTGTAGCTTTCCCTGTGTTTTAGCAGGACGCATCAAGCCAACTCAGCATTTTATTTTTGAAGTAAACGTTTTCAGTGGCTGAACTTTCAACATAAATGTTTAAAGCAGCAGCTTAAATAGAATCCTAATTTCTCATTTTGCAGCCAGAGCTCCCCCCCTGTTGATTAATATATAGGCTTCAAATTGAGATTTCTCTTCAAAGTAGCTATCTAAGGTCTTAATATCGTGAGAACAAATCAGTGCTGCTGTGGAAGGAAGCAGTCTTGCCCTGGCTGCTGCTTCCTCCCTCCTTATCCGCTCCTCCCTTGTGTTAACGTGAATGTTTATACAGAAGTCATAAACCAGATGGAGTAAATGATTGAGACTTTTTCTGAGAATTCATTTTAATCTGGATCAGTTCCCTGAGCTGGTTGACTGAGCAGCCGTATGGTGTACAGACCACTCCTTCACCAGCACAGGTGGCCAGGAAGAGGCTGATGCCATTTCTTCTGGTTGCAATGCTGACTTAGCCAATTTTGTGTGTTGTTGGAATTACAGCTCAGTATCCTTTACCTCTTCTTGGCAGGTCTGAGTTCTGATTTGGGGGTTCAGACCTTCAGATTCTTCTCCCTACGCAACTGCACTTCCAAATTATCAGAGCCTGCTAGGAAAAAAAACCAGTAGCACTTTGCCCTAATAAGGCTTTCATGAACACTTGAGACACTTGGCCCCTTTACCTTGTCTAGTTAAAAAACCAACAGCCATCTCCTCCTTCCAGCCCTCCAAATCCAAATCTTCAAGCTGCCTGCAGTGAGCACGTTCTTGTGTGTGTGTAGAAAAATGCATGATTCCACTTAAGCCAGCATATTCCTTGTTTTTTAAGAAATGTTGTCTCTAGTATTACAGTAGTAATTAATTATTTCTGGAATGTGTATTGGAAGGGAGGAAGTTGCTTTGTAATCCTTAGGATTGCCCTTTCTTCCTTCCTCAAGTGGGTTACTTTAAACAGTAGGTGTTTGCCAGCCTTATTCATTTTGACTGAATAAGGTTGAGGAGTGCTTATGTGAGCAGCCTTGTTAGTGCATCCCTAGGAGCAGTAGCCTATAGCAGGCATTTGGCAATGTGCAGATAGAACATTAACCTCTTCAGCAAGCATACCTTAATGGAAGCAAATGTCTTTAATAACGGAGCCTCTCATCACTGCTAAGAGAATCATTTTAAAGTAAGGAACAATCCAAATAGAAGTGTAGTCTCCCTCCGTTCCTTTTTACTTCTACCTCCATGGTCCAAGGTGATGTCCACCAGTGTCACTGAATGTGTTAGCCTGCTTGCCCGTGTAGGCTCATGCTAGCATTGAACTAAACAGTGTGCAAGGAGCAGAGAGACTGTGATTTCTCTCCCTCCCATCTTTTCCCTCCCCTTTCAGGTTATTGGTTTTTTGACTTGTAAGAATTGTCTGGTTTTGTTTTCCTTCAATGTTTTGTCCTTGTTATCTTTCCATGTTTTGAAGCTATCCTCATATGAAAATACCAAAACAAAGAATCTTGTAGATTCTTGTTTTTGAAATAAGCATACTATACCTGTTTTGTAAGGTGTCATACATTATGCAGTGTATCAGCTTTTGTGAAGATGGTACGTTTTTAGGAGTTAATATTTTGAATGTAATTTACCGTATCAACTAATTTTTAAATTGGGTAACACTGTGAGAATGAAACAAGTGGGCAGTCTTTAGGATAGAGCACAACCTTGGCTTTGAATGTTCCTCCTAGGAAGTGACAGGCAGAAAGCTCTAGCTAGATCTTGTGACACTTCTG
>NW_008824421.1:1625135-1630432 GCF_000699105.1 Pygoscelis adeliae | reverse complement strand
GAATTTTCACAGTAATCTATTAATACGTGGTATTTCAGGATTACAAACAGGTTGTAACTGTTGTCTTTATTTAAATACCGTATTACACAAATTGTTTTCCTGGCTGTCTTTGCAGTTTCATCATTTGTACACTCAGAATACCTGAAGACTACACTTATGCAAACTTCATGGCTTTGAATGTCTCTAAACTTACTGTAAATGGAAATATAGTGTTAAGATACTACTGCTCATTGCTTCTGTAATCCCTGTAGAGTGCTTACTTCCAGTTATTTTTTTAAGATAATTTATGCCAGTTTAAAGTAGATAAAAATAATTTTTAGTTGAAAAGAGATTGTTTTAGGAACATTAGTATAACTTTTCTTTTTCTTAGGAAAAAATCTACAAATTGATTAATTCACTTTGTGCATTTTGTTGGAATTAAATTTATTTTCTGTTTAGGCTAAAATAACCACTGGCAGTCTCCTTTGTAAAACCGGGATGGCTTTAGGGCCGGTTCAGAAGTCACTTGTATTTTGTCAACCTTAGTGCTGCCACAAGAAATCTGTGAAACCACACATCTGTTGCACATTGATTTAAACTAATTTAAAATTACTAGATTGAATATTAAATACTTTACCAATGAGTCAAGTTTTATTCTGACAAAAGGTTGAGAGGTTTAACTGAGACAGTCACCCAAATTCAAGAAACTGTTTTCCATGAGTGAAGGATGGTTCCCAAAGCAACCGCTCCCTGCTGGAGCCACCGGGCAGCTTGTCCAACAGGCTGTGTCAGCTGGCTAGCAGTGGTGATGTGATAGGTGGTACATTGACTATTCATGTTTCTGAGCAGAACTGAGGAATAATAGTGATGTATAAAGTTAAGTACCGTTACGCATGAAATTTCAAGATAAGCTTCCGTGTCCTTTTTGTATTTTTAATGAGTTATAATGGTTAGCATGCAGCCCCTTTGCCACCTGTGCCCAGTAAAACAGCATTACTGGTTTTATTTGGAATGCAGGTGTGTCTTCAGAGGCCTGAATGACCTAATGTTTTAAGTAAGGCTTTATTGAAAATTGTATAGCCCTTATTCTAGCAACTTCACCTTTCGTTTGCTCTGTTAAGGCCTTGCTCTGAACCAATTACAGTAGGTTTTACTGCCTCATGTTTGTAGACTTGCTAGGAACATAATGGGGAAAAACGAAATGGGTGTAAACGTTAAAGTCGCAAAAGAACTTTACTTCTGCTTTAATCTTCATTTTGTATTAAGATTTTGTACTTGTAACTCTGTTGCTCTCTGGAAAGCTTTCTTTTATGGAACCTTTCAATAGTAGTAGTACAGCCTAACTTTAAAAGTGTTTCAGCAATTTTAGTGCTTCCAGAGGTGAATGGAAACTAATAATGTTTAGTACTTACTCTGACATTACTCTGGAGTTTCTGCCTAGGAATATTAACTTTTAATATTCACCTAGTGATTGTTCAACCCCATAGTTTTTTATTCCAGTAAATGTGCATCATATTTGAATATTTTTCTTCCTGTTCTGCAAGTTCCCAATGTTTTCTGTTAACTCTTACTGCTGTCCTGGGCTTGGTTCTAGTGTGGAGAAGCAAATTATTCTCCTCTGTCCTGTTACTGTTAGATTTCTGACAGTGGTGTGAGCATTCTAAATCCTTCAGCTCCTCTTGGATTTCTGAAAAACAATGATGATTATTTTAGGGAAGTGCTGACCTACTCTTTTAATAAAGAACCTGTCTTGTATTCCACTTACTTTCCCATTTTTAGAATCATGTTTCGTATTCCTCCTGCTTCACAATCATATAACATCCTTGTGGCAAGTACAGCAGTTGCTTACCTGGAAGAGTAATATTAGAAAAGCGTGTATTTTTAGCTGCCTTTTGATGTGATGTAGCAGCTGGAAACAGGGAGGAGAGGCAGTATGAGGTGATCTGACAGTACTGCCAACCACAAATTGGGAACCACTGCTTTGGACTTGAGACCAAAACGTGGGGAAACCATTTTTACAGGCCTGAGTATGCCTATTGTGCCTGGCACTTCAATGATCCAGATGCTGAGGCTTCGCTCTTGGTTCTCAAAAGCTTCATTTGAGGGTCCTCCCCTGGACTCTATTTGATGAATGCTGTTAATGGATGAAAAAGAAAGTTCTGTGAAGCTCTTTATGTTAATATGTATTAAAAATATATAATGAGCAGGCAGTTCCATGCACACATTTAAGATATAATTAGTAAAATATCCGTTTGATACTAGTGACTAATTAGAATATCTTTTAATTTAGATATTTACAACAACTAACAAAAATACCGTTTTTCTCTTTGTAGTAATCATGTCTACAACTCAGAGAAGGAACCTAGCAAGTTCATGTTGAGGTACTTTCTCAGGACAAGATACAGTGACTCTGCTTTTCTGGGTAAGAAGGGTATCTATATTCTCTTGAGTATAACAAAAAGTACTTAACCTTTTAAATTTAACTTTTGAAAAGTACAATCTGTCAAGCCAGTATGGTGGGGGTTTTCTGGGTAGGGGGTTTTGTTGTTCATTTGTTCTTTGTTCTTGAAGCTTTCTGGGCAAGTGTAGAGAACTTTCCACCCATCTAACAGACTAAAGACATTCTAGACTAATAGTGCAAAGGAAGAGCAATACTGAGCAATTGTAGAATAAAAGACACCACTGAATAGTGTATGACTGTTTGGTTAGAAAAGTAATTCCAGTTCATTGTCGCAAAGATGTGTACTGTTTCTAGCCTGATTTCCCAAGGGAATGGAGGTTATATACTCTCTCTTCCTTTTCCCTTCCCAAAAATTTTGAACATCTCTGTGACTAGGAGGAGAAAGAAATGTACAACTTGAGAGAAAAGTGGGTAGAAGTCAACCTTATATATACTGTGTTGTCAGGCTGGCAGCCAGCAAACATATGCTGCCTCCTGGTCAGTGTGGATATTCTGAGACACCGCAAACAGCTATGATTATTGCGATGGCGTGATACATGGTTGTATGGTTCCTACAAATCTGTACGTGATCTGACTTTGTTAGTTCTGCTGCTCTTAGAACTCCCCCAGTCCCCCAGCTTGGTCGAGGCAAGTCCAGAAAAAACAAATTTAGGAATTTTTTTTTTAATCAGGAAGACATTCCTTGCTTATTTGCTTACACGCTTTGACTTTTACAGAGAAGTCTAGAGCATCTTCTTTGTACAATATTTCTCTGCAAGTGTCTCCCTCCTTAATAATTACTTGGATGTTGTTCAGATTGTCATTAGCACTGTGTTCTAGGTAACTTGTACCAGTAATCTCCAGAGACTGTTAAGGCCTGATTTCCCCACCTCCCCCCTACCTCCCTGCATCCACACTAAACTCTTAAGGTTTTATTTTATGCAACTGGATGTAGATACCTAGCTTGCTGGGTTTGCTGAAGTATCTGAGGAGGGGGTGGGGAAGAAAGCTTTTGCTTCTTTTGCTCTCTGTACCCATAACAGTTAGGTGTTTCACGTTCATTATCCTTTCATGATTCTCACGTAAGCTATACCTCTGACTCTCCCCCAGTCTCAGTGGATTCTGCTATAAAGTCACGGACTTAGAGCTGTGCTTCGATCTTGGGGGACTTCTAGTCTGGATCGCTAGAGTATTGCTTACTTGTTTATCATCCGCGTTATTTCATGAGACCCAGTGCATTCAACCACTGCTTCAGATTCCTTTCTAGCTGTGAACAGAAAAGAACTGCAGCAACAGAGGAGTGTTGCTTCAAAATAATATGTTTCCAAAGAACAGAGCAGTTTCCCTTAAGAGTTAAATTGGATAAGATGACATGTTTTAGTCCTTTAAGTTTAGCACTTCTCTCAGAACTTAATTAGATCTAATTTAGCTTGGCATTGCCTGACTTTTTTTTAGTACAGAATTAGCCTGTTTCTGTCCTAGGGCAGTCCTGTGTTTTTGCCAGTCTTGTTCCAATTATCAAACTCAGTTTCTAAAGAAGTAGTTGCAGAATACACACTGCTAATGGTTTTATCTTTTTACTGTATCTTCATGATTCACTGTCATCATGTTTCTGCTGCGGAACTGCTTTCTTTTTAAGTGCTCTTACTAAAGATAGAAAAGCTCCTTGGGCTCTTTCATTCTTTTATATCTTAAGTAATAAAGCTGGACAGTTGTTTTGCGGTTTTTTAGATGTTTCATATGTATAACTTTTATTAATATATCAGAGACTTTATAATTGTAAAATTCTGCTGATACCTTACTGCCTTTCCTTGTCTTTTGGTAATTGCCTCATCTAAGAATGTTGAATGTTTTGTTCCCCTAGATTTCTATTTTCGTGCTAATTTTTTTAATCTTCTTGGTTATAGCTTGGAATTTATCAGACCTGTGGCTGGAGCTTGTGCTTTTAGCTGGTGTATCTGGACGTTTGCAGTCCACTTGTTGGATTTCACTAACTGCTGTCATAGTTGGGAGTGACTTCAATAGTTCTTTTTCAGGATTTGTTTTACTGCTGCTTATTGCAAGCTTATCAGGGAGTCGTACCTTACATATGACTTAGAAATTCTTCCTAAAATGAAGAATTTTAGACTGCATATTTCCTGTCCATCAAATACAACTATACAGACCTACCTGCGTGCCTACAGAAAAATGGGAGGGCCGCTTGTAAATAAAATGTTTGTAATTTCCCAAATATTTTCTTCATGGTGATTTTTCTAAATATCAAAATACTGTGATGCATGTCACTTCCACATAACCATACAAACACTAGGGCACTCTTTCAAATGTAGTATGTTCAATTAACAGTCATCTTGTGTCTGTAACTTAATTGTTAACTGAAGATGTATCCTCATTTTTTTAACTATTTTTATTTCAATATTTCTTCTCCTCTTGAATTTAGATAACGTAATCCATGGATAAAGTGGGAAAGATGTGGAACAATTTCAAATACAGGTGCCAGAATCTCTTCAGTCACGAGGGTGGAAGCCAAAATGAAAATGTAGTTGTGAACTCCAGTAGTTGCTCATCTGCTAAAGAGAAAGCTATCCAGATAACTGATTTGGCTCAACAACAACCCAGCAGCCCTTTGAGAGAAAACATTGCTTTGCAATTAGGTTTAAGTCCTTCAAAGAATTCAGCAAGGCGGAACCAAAACTGTGTCACAGAAATTCCTCAGATTGTTGAAATAAGCATTGAGAAAGAGAATGACTTATGTGTCACCACGGGAGCTAGGCTTGCTCGAAGGGACTCTTATTCTCGGCATGCTCCTTGGGGAGGGTAGAAGAAGCATTCTTGCTCTACCAAAACCCAGCGCTCCTTGGATACTGACAAAAGAATCAGT
>NW_008824421.1:1608783-1625119 GCF_000699105.1 Pygoscelis adeliae | reverse complement strand
CTTGGATACTGAAAAAAGATTTGGTAGAACACGAAGTGGTTTGCAGAGGAGGGAGAGAAGGTATGGGGTGAGCTCTGTCCATGACATGGATGCAGTATCAAACAGGACAGTCGGTAGCCGTTCTTTGCGACAGCGTCTACAAGATACTGTTGGGCTGTGTTTTCCCATGAGAACTTACAGCAAACAGTCCAAACCTCTGTTTTCTAACAAAAGAAAGATCCATCTCTCTGAACTAATGCTTGAGAAATGTCCTTTTCCTGCAGGCTCAGATCTGGCTCAGAAGTGGCATCTGATTAAACAACACACAGCGCCTGTGAGTCCTCATTCAACTTTTTTTGACACATTTGATCCTTCCTTGGTTTCCACAGAAGATGAAGAAGACAGGCTCAGAGAGAGGCGTAGACTTAGTATTGAAGAAGGGGTTGATCCCCCTCCCAATGCCCAAATACATACTTTTGAAGCTACAGCACAGGTTAATCCATTGTATAAACTGGGACCAAAGTTAGCCCCTGGTATGACTGAGCTGACCGGGGACAAAAACATAACACCTCCAGGGAACTGTGACTCTGAAGAGGACACGACAACGCTTTGTCTGCAGTCACGCAGGCAGAAGCAGCGTCAGATGTCTGGAGAGAGCCACGGCCACATCAGCAGGCAGGGGGCTTGGAAAGTGCATACTCAAATTGATTACATCCATTGCCTTGTGCCAGACTTACTTCAGATCACAGGTAACCCATGTTACTGGGGTGTGATGGACCGCTATGAAGCAGAAGCACTTCTGGAGGGTAAACCCGAAGGCACTTTTTTGCTCAGGGATTCTGCGCAAGAGGACTACCTCTTCTCTGTGAGCTTCCGTCGTTATAACCGATCGCTACATGCACGCATTGAGCAGTGGAATCACAACTTTAGTTTCGATGCCCACGATCCCTGCGTGTTTCACTCCTCCACTGTTACAGGGCTTCTGGAACACTACAAAGACCCTAGCTCTTGCATGTTCTTTGAACCGTTGCTTACTGTATCTCTGAACAGGACTTTCCCCTTTAGTCTGCAGTATATCTGCCGGGCAGTAATCTGCAGGTGCACTACATATGATGGAATTGATGACCTTCCTCTACCCTCAATGTTGCAAGACTTTCTAAAGGAGTATCACTATAAACAAAAAGTCAGGGTGCGATGGCTGGAGCGGGAACCTATAAAAACAAAGTAAATGGAAATCAGAATAAGCTTCTAGAATATGCTTTTTTGTGTGTGTTACAGTTTAACTGCGGCGAGCGCACCAACAACGTCTAGCTTTTCTGCAATATCCTATTTAAGCTGAGTGTTAGTATCCTGTCAGATGCTGCCTGCTGTTAATCAAACTAAATTGTGATGCCTCTTGGAAACAATAAGCAGACACAATTCTGCACGTTTTTCATTAAGGCCTAATGAAAATATTTTTGCTAATTTCTAAATATTTTGTTTCCCTTTTATAGCTGTAGTAATTGGATGAAGAAACTATGAGGCATTTTCCATGGGGCATTCATGTAATGCTAATAAAGAAAGGCTTTATTAGAGGAGCATTTTTGCTAATATTTGAAGTATTTTTTTAAAATTATCTTCTTAAAAGCTTTCCACTACTCAAAGTACTAGTTTAGCTCACAAACAAGTTTCCAAACACTAGTGAATAAGAGTATTTTCTTTTAACGAAGAGCAGTTCATTAGAAGCAGTCCATTAAGAGTTAATGGTGTTTTGATGCTAACAGATGAATCATGCTTTTCTCAGTGTATAAGGTTTCCTAATCATTAAGACTTGAATATGCCTGCTCAGTACTGTAATTCTATTTTAAACACTTGGAGATTTAAGTGGCATTGTTAGCAAAAGTAATACTGTCCTGGACAGTTAAATACCTTCCAGTGTGAATTACTGATTCAGTGGCAGGACACAGGATTAGATTATTGCCATGAAACAAAAGGTTGCATTTTTTTCTAAAACAGAGTTTGGTGGCCTGACTGCTGGTAACTTACAATGGAAGGTAATAGTGAAGAGAAAAAAATGTTTAATTATTTAAAGTCGTCTGATATTTTTATGGAGAAAATTACAGGTGGTTGAATTATTATAATCAGAATACAAAATCTGGCATATCTGAAATAAATGTCAGGTTTCAGAGGTACTGTTACACTTTATTTGTAAATATCTTTCCATTTGCGCTTTTAAAAATGTTTTAAAATGATATGCACTGATTATAGTTTCAACAGATTACTTGGAAACAAGGTTCTAAGTTCTGTTTGCTTATTTAATTGGAGACAGAACTTAAAATAGTTCTGTCTTGGACACTTTTGCACTAAAATTTTGTTGGAATGCCCTGACCCCCGTTTAACGTTTTGTACCAATTATGAGTGCTCCCTAGTTTCTTTACCAGCTGCTACAGTATGTTATTACTTACTTCTCTATGGCAGTGACCTGTGCGAGGTAGGGAACGTTTTGGCTGCAAGTACAATAAACGTTATTCTTGTATGCTACACTAACCCTTCTATTGATGTATTTTTCTGCTTGCTGTGCCTTGTTCTGGCTTTTTGTGCTAATAAAGTACAGTATGTTCAGTGTTATACTTGTATATCTGCTCTGTTTTTATATATTCACGTAACTTGTAGCAGTTAACTGAATTTTTAATAGGCTTTTCTTAGTACTTAGTATAGGTAATGCACAAATACTGTGCGGTTGAATATTGGTTGGTCAGCACACCATATCCCTGGGTTTTGTTACATGCTTATCAGAAACCTAACAGTGTACACCACTGAATAATGTTTCTGTAGTCACTGCAAAGTAATGGACTTGTCTGCAGGCATAGAGCATTTTACAGTTTTTGTAACGTAAAGGATAAATGTTAAGCAAAAAGTATTGAAAAACATTATTGATTCCCTGTAATGGTTGCTGAAGGTGTTTCAGCTTGTTACATAGCTAACTGCTAAGCTTAATGTTTTGATACTCCCCACTGAATAAGGAATGCTTATTCCTGTAAATTGACAGTACAGCAGTGGCATTTGTTCACTTTTAGACTATTTTAATAAATAGATGTACACGCAAACTGGCCAAATGTCCTGTTTTTACCAAAGAATACTGTCAATTTATGTTGGGGTATTTTTTTAGTGAAAAACTTGAGTGGAGAGGTGCAATTTCTGTTCTATCAAATATTTATCCCAAGCTATGACAAACCAAAGTATTTGACAACTTCATCTGAACTTAAGTAATGTATACATTTATGTTGGTAGAGCTTAAAACTTTTACATCAACGGTGTTGTCATTTTTCTTGAACTTACGATGCACCTGAAGGGGAATGACTTAAATAATTTTGTAACGACTGGAACAGCACTACACAGAAGCTCATACTGCAAGGGGTTAATCTGAAGCACCCAGAAAGCACTTTAAAACATGTGTTTATATGCTTGTGGAAAATTTGTGATCCTGTTATGCATTCTTTGTAGTAGCTTACCTTCTTTCATGTGTTTAAAAGACTTCAACTGTTAAAATGGAACTTTGTTTAGAATATGTAAATACTAAGTTTATGTAAGTATGTGTACAAGTGTGCTAATGGTCACTTAAGTTTTGAATTGTGTGTGTGTCATTGGATATGCAACTCCTGGTTTAAAATCTGCTCTAAGCATAAAAAGAGGAAAAAAAAGTCACCAGCATGAAATTGCACCCAAGTGTACCTTCACTGTGTCGTTCTCACTGTTCCCTCAGTTGGATCGGAATTCCAGATGAGTTTACTTTAAATCTTGCTTTCAATATTAGTATTGTACAGTCAGCCTGCAACCAAGCTTTGTCCCAATGTAGGGACCTGTTTTTTGTTTACACCCGTTGCAGTTGCTTGTCATAAACTAGCTGATGAGATTCTAGCTGTGACATTATCAATGTGGTCAGGAATACACATCCATTTAACTTTTTTATCATGTGGTGGAATCTTTGGAGGGAAAAAAAAATAAAAACCCCAAACCCTTATCTCAGAAAGTTTGCTCTTGCATTTGTTTAAATAGTCTTTACGGAGAGGATTTATTGCTCCCTTAAAACACACAAAAAAGGAATGATCTATTTCTCTACAACTTTTTTAATGCTTTGCTTCACTGAAATATACAGAATAACTTGCTAGTGTGGTTATGCTAAAAGTAATCACTTTTTAAATTATGGTAGACTTGAGTGTTGACTACTCAAGTTGCAGTGTATTTCTTAACGAATACATTTTCAGTTCTAAATGCACTAAAACTTTAGTATGTTGAGAATGCAAGCAGTTGAGGGCTCATTTCTGTTTGAGGAGTATGCTTTAGCCTTCTGATTTTGTTTAGAAAATTTTACACGTCTTCAAAAGATACGCACAAACCACTGATTTACTTTTTTTTTAAGAATAGGATTCAATGTAATAAGGTATGCTAGCATGATTCCAATCTAATTTGGTTACATGACAGATAAGTATTTGAGCCTCAATCTCGTAAAGTGTTCTTTCGAGGTGATTCTCATTTCTGCAGAAAGGGCTATAGAAAGGGCTTACTCAGTAGCATTATTTTGCAAAAGAATCTTACAAAGATCTTCGACCATATTTGAAAAGAACAGGGCGGTGGTGCTATGTGGGAATTAAGATCTTTGAATACTTAGCACAACTTGGTGGTTTTGTTGCGTGTAAATACACGCATCATTATATTTTAGAAAGTCAGCAACAGCTGCAGTTTACCAAGATAAGGAAATTAAAATAATTGTAATTTCTGTATAACATGTTATCTAACATTGGAAAATTACTGTGTAAATAAATGTCATTAATGCATTGATGTACAGTGCACGGAGGTTTTTTACTCTAACTGGATCATTGTTTGTAGAACAGAATTACAATTATAAAAATTAGGGCATTAAATGCAAATCTCTTTAGAAATCTATCTTTATGTGCCCATGGAATTGGAGAAAACTACTATATTTCGAATATATATGAGGGTCTACAGGTTGGGTTTTGTTATCAGTTCTAAAGGCATAACTCTTCTGAAACTGCTCTTAAGGACATGTAGACACTTGTCCAGATAATCTACTTGTTAGAATGAAACTCCTCTTAAGAAAATAAGTTGAAGTCATGTTTTGCATTTATGTACTTTAAATTTTGTGTGTATGTGAAGACTCGTTGCTTACAAAACGATAGTCTTTAAGTCAGAAGCATACAGTCTTTGAAAGACCTGTCTGTGTATCCATGGTGTTTGATAAGATGAATTCAAGCCTTTGCTAGATGTCATCCTGACAGTCACTCACATCCTTAAGTCCGTATTTAACTTCAAGGTTCTGCACTACTTAGAAGCAAGCAAAGATTCTGAATTTCTATGATACAAACCCAGTTTGCTGTAGTCTCCACGTGCAAGCCAAAATATTTGCAGAATGCTTTAAAGCTTGTCTCTGCTGCAAAGTTGCATGTAAGACTGTCAAGTCAGAAGTTGCTGAGTACCTGAGAGATGAATCTGCAGGGAGCATGTTTGTGTGTGTTTGTTTTTCCCCCAAGCTACCTTGAAATACAGTATTTAATGGAAAAATATGAATTGAATCTTCTGTGATTCTTTCTAAAATAACAATATTTGTCTCCTTTTAAAACCATTCACATCTAAAATCATGAAAGCGCTTTTTGAGTCTCATTTCCCTAAAGTGTTGTTGTGAAATGGTCATGTATGTGCCAAACCTTAGTCTGCAACAATCTACATAGCCCATATATATGTGTGTGTGTGTTAGTAAGATGCCTCCAAGCATGTGTGCATTCATGGTCTTTTTTGAAGCTACCTGAAGTGCATTAATACGGTGAGCATTAATATACTGGAATTCTAAAAATTCTCTCTCTAACTTTCTGTCTGTGCACGGCATGCATTGCAAATAAAAGGACTATTCTATTTGTATCTTCAGCTGTATTTGTACATTATAGCCAGTTGATTGGTGTGTGTTTTCCTGCTATTGCCACACTTGCCTAAACAGTTGTCTCCTGACTGTGACTGAAGGAGATTTTTTTTTGTTCATAATTGCTTTTTAAAAAAAATCTTACAATAGACAGAAATCAAATCAGTTGGCTTTTAAGGGTTAACTCTTAAAAAGCATGGTATAACACTGCTAATTGCTCTCCCTCTTTGCAGTATTGATGTACAAAGAATCATTTAGCTTGACCATGGGTTGTGTCTACCAAATGCAGTTGACTTAAAATGTCTGAATTTTAAGCTTTTTTTTTTCATTTTTAATTGAAAATGCTACTGATGAGGTCTTTGAAAAGAAAAAGGCTTGATGTTTTCACAGCAAGATACATAAAGTAAATGTTTTGTAATGAGGTAAGGATCTCTTGAAGATGCTTTTTAAGACGTTTTCCCCCCTCACTATGTCTTAAATCAAGACTCTTTAAAAGAAAAAAAAAAACCACCTCTTGATGACTTTAACCTTACAATCATTTAAAGACTGAAATCTGGTGCTTTTAATTTGCTTGCATGTTGCCATACTGATTTAAGAGTAGTCATTTCAAGAAGCAAATTTTAAATCTGTTATTTCAATGAAGCATTGCCATTTCTTATTTTTATAAAATACTCCATCTACAAAAATTGTGTATCAATAGGATGTTAACCTGATACCGTCTTTACCTCGATAACAATAGATTTAACTTGCGTATATGCTTTTCAAGCTGAGTAAATGTTCACTTTGTAAATTTGCATTAAAACTACAGCTGTTATCAGCTAGGTTTCCTAAGGCCAACACAATGTGTTTATGAGCTGAAGCTCTTGGTGCTTGACCCTTTTTTTCTGTCTTCAGTAGAAAAAAAAAAAACCCCACATAATTGTGTATGTGTGATAGAGCTAATGTTGCGAATTTCCTTGTTAAGCACACAGCTACACTGACAAGCAGAAACATATCTGAACTTGCTCGTCTGGAGTAGAGCAACCTCTCTGCTTTCTCAGCAGGAGTTGTAACTTGGTGGCACGTTGGCGAAGAGGAAGCAGAACTAGGTTTTGTTCTTCTCCGAGCAGCTGTTAAATTGAACGTGGTGTGTGCTTCCTGGGCGATAAGGTATATTAACTTTTTAGAGCCCTGAGAATTTTAATAGCTTTGGGAAGATACAAAAGTACTTGGCTGCTTTGTCACTTCTTGCTTTCGTACTTGTAGTTTTGCAAAAGCATGAAGAGAGATCTATTAAAATTGAATCTATGTAGTCAGCAACTGTATAAGCGCTACTTTGTAATATCTTTACGGAGATAGCAAATTCCTACACGATTATATTTAAACTGCTTTGGGAGAATGAATGATGACACTGTGGGCACAAATTAATTCATATTGCACTACAAACTTTCTTACCAGAAGCCTTCATTCTTGCAAAAAAACTATGCTATCCCTGCACAGAAAAACTGTAGCTTTGGTGATGCGTTCTTTGGTAGGTGTCCAGAAAAGCGGCACCCAGACGGTCCCTGGACCTTTTCCTGACATTCCAGTTGAAGGGGCCCTGGCAGGCCTGCCGGGCACTCGAGGAGTTGGCTGGCGAGCGTGCCGTGCCGAGCGTCGCCCGATGCCAGCACCTTGTAAACTGTGCTGGTTTAGGTCTCCCTAGCTTAGGTGGTTTTTAACCCGCTGCAGCTTAAATGTTTCTCCACCCTGCCTAATTTGTCTCTGTTAACTGGTTGCCAAACTGTCTTGCATCTTAATATAGTAAGAAATTAATGTGATTTATGGCTACCCAACCAGTGTATTAAGTAATAGATGGCTCTGTCTTAATAAATGGGGTATAAACTACCATATTGTTTTCTTTTTATATTTGTTTGGGAGCAAAAAGTTGTGGTTTTAATGAGTTTATTTTAAGTCTATACTGTAAATGCATATTTTTACAAATAGTTATTGTACATGTCAAAGGGATAAGTAGTCATTAGATCAAAATAATCAGTAATTCATATTTATTCCAGTCCATTTCTGTTGCATCTAAAATACTTGAGTGAAGAGATCCAGAGACTGGTAATTATCGTCTTTAGAAGTTTTATCACACTCTGAAATTCCAGCAAGCTCTTAATTAAACGAGTTTTCACTTAATTCTCAATGGTTTCCCCCCCCCAAGCTGTAGGCTGAATACACGTTTTTGTGACATAAACGTGTGCATTCTAGAGCACAGCCCCCATGAGCACAAACTGAGGAACAGAGGTAGCTGTCGTCCTGTAAACTGAGAGATTTTCTCCTTTGCGCCCTCTGGGAGCTACTCCTAAAGCAAGTTGGTGCAAAGTCTACAGACTGTGAAAATGGGGCAAAATGCTGCTGGTGAGGAGTTACAGCTGGGCACAGCCACGGCCATGTGATATGCTGAAAAAGTATTGTGGGCTTCTCTGTCGACCTATTTCAGGCTTCCTAATTTGTTAATTCTTTTTTTTTTTTTTAGAGCATTGCTCCTAAAAAATACATTCAGTCTAGGTTCCTTTGGAGTCTTTATCTCTCATCACTAGTGAACTAATAGAAAACAAACCCTTGAAAACAAAATTGTGGGCTTTTGTCTGTTTTACATAAAGATTGCCTTCGTAGTCTTAGCATCACTGAAAAGTGCAGAAGGTTAATTGTCTTAAACTTGGCTAAAATAAATCCATAATTGATTAATAAATGAAAATTATGGGAATTAACTTATAGTGCTGTGTTTGAAATATGAAGCTCTAATTCTGTTAAACTTATGGCAGAGGTCTTCATTCATAATGTTCTATGATTAAGTATTTTGGGTGTTTAGGTAAGGAAGACACAGGCACAACAGTATTTCAAAAGGGTTTCAAAACACACCAGGTGATCTGAAGCTAAGATTTCTGGACTCAGTCTCGTGTGTCACTTTGCCTAGAGGAGGGAATTTTAGGAGTCTGTCTTGGAAAGCTGTTCGTGTTGTGACTTTGCAGGATGTCAAAAGTACATAGGTATCCAGAACAGAATATATAGGTATGTAGAATAAATATAGAGGCTCTAGAATGAATGCGCTGGCTGCACTAGCGCAAGTTGTGCAGAAGAGAATATGTACCTGTAGCAGTGTTTCTTGAGCTTCTTATTGTCCACACAAGCATTTATTTGGTCACCCAAATCAAATGCTGAGAAGCAACACAAGAGCTTTCCACACAGTAGAGATTCCTCAGGAATCTCGGCAATGTTACTGCCGCCGAACCCAGAGGACCCAGACAAATGAATCCGTGAGAAGGGTTTGTGGTGTCGCTTCACCTCTGAAGCAGCTGGTGGTGTGAGGAGCATTAGTATGGTTCCGCATCTGAGCTTCCCAACAGTCAATGGGGTAGCTCAGGTGTGGGTGAAATAGCACTGGCATGACCTGCTTGCGAGACTGTTCTCACTTCGCTCTCCCATCAGGTGTCCTGTGGCATCTGGGAAGTCAAGGTTGTAAACCGTCAGTAGGGCTTTCGTAGTCTCTTCTTAAAACTTACCAAAATGAACAAAATTTGCTATTGATAGGGTCTCTAATCTTCAGAATAGTGCTAGTTGTAGCTCTCATCTGTTACGTTAGGAGGAATATGTAAATTCCTCAGTTTTAAGAGCAGGACACAGACTTTGTAAGAAGGTCACAAAGAGCTGCTTGGAATTGGACTTGCTGGATGTGGGGTAGGTTGGACATGTTGCTGCTCGCTAGCTCGGGTTTCCCTTTAGTGAGAGAATAATGATGATACTTGATCCGTTTGTGAAATACTTTGCGCTCTAGTGATGAGCAGCATAATAGAACAACTAGCCTGTGTTATTTGGGAATGTCTGACACCCTTCCTTCACCGAGCAGTAGACCTGAGGTACGTATGTGTCCACTCTCAGTAGTTGTAATTCAGTGTTTTTGCCCAAGTGGTAACTGACTGCTGTGGACATGATAGATAGGATACACAGGTATGTAGGGCACTGAGTACCATACACCCTTTATTTCCTAACCCAGCCCTTTGTCAAGCCACAGTTTGGGTCTTCCCTGTGTAAAGTGGTGTTTCCTCCTTGCAAGCTCCTTTGTGGAGACATTGTATTTGCCTCCTCGCTTCTGTCATTTTATTTTTTGTATCCAATCTGATAAAGCTGATAACCTGCGAGCTGTGTGCGAGGAGAATTTCCTGGCATGAGCCGATGAATTGCTGAGATTGTTATCGTTCTGTACTACAGAAGCACCCTGTTTTATTTATACACCGTTTGTCTTCAGCTTCATTATGTGCCAAGAAGAAAAAAGCCAGACTTTTCCTTCAAGCGATTGCTTGTATAACCATTCATACTATGGGCGTGCGTATGCCTGATACTTAAGCCAAATACTTTTCTGCCCTAGTGATGTTCGTAAGGGTACTCTCCTTCCCTCCCCCCCAGTCTGGCACACACGTTGTGTACTCTTGGCTGGAGGACGCTTTCACCCTTGTTCTTCTAACTGTCCAGTTGAGCTGGAGCTATCAAACTTTTCTTTTTAACTGAAAATTTGCTTTCTTGTCTTTGTGGGCATGGCTTTGCATAAAGGCTGTGGCTTTAAGCTGTTCCAGATGTGTCGGAGCCATCGCTGACCATCAGATGAGTACTGCCAGTGTTTATGCTGTTCAGGAAAAAGTGGGAAGCATTCTGTGAGCAGGGGTTTTAAGCCAAGGGTTTGCAAGAAGCATCAACAGCTTCAGCTATTTTTTTCTGGAAGATTTTAGCTTCAACTTGATTCCATACTTCAAGGAGTCTTAATCCTTATGTCGGGTCACCTCAACTAGATTTTTTTTTTTTTTAACATTAGAGGGGAAAGGAAAAGAAGGGAAAAGGTACTTGTAAACAATTCCAGCACAAACTTCAAAAGAACCATTTCCAAGACTGGTATCTGTATCACTTTAAGAGCTCCTGAATTTCTCAGATGTCTGGTATCTCTCACAGGAATTCAAGACTGGCACCAGCTCCAGAGATACAGTTGCCCAGAAAAGTTGAGTAGTGCCCTGAAACACCGCTTGGCTGCGGCTCTTGGTAGATGCCTTGGAAGTCACTTTCCAGCAGGTCATCGCTTACTGCACTATGTACTTCATAGACATTGGTGCCCTCTAGAGCTTGCCCTAGATCCTGGTTTCTGGCAGGTCAGGCCTTTTAACAAAGGTGCCATTTCTAATCCTTGCGCTCCTCTCAGGACCCATGTCACCTGATGAAACAGCCTAAGATGGTCTGAGGCTCTGAATGTGGCTCAACCTTCCTTTGCTTCTTGGGGAGACCTATTGTAGGTGGAAAGAGAAGGCGAGGCACAAGAGTTGATCCCCATCTCAGACTGGACAGAGAATGGCTCTAGTGGCCAACCCTGCTTGCCATCCGCTGTAGCTAGAGAGCTTTTACTACCCTCCTGTAGCCAGAAGTCTCAGGTTCACAGGAGAAAATCTGGCTTGGCTCCTGCCTGAGCGAGCCTGCGGACCAAATCCCTCTGTCCTAACAGGGCCAGTTCTGGCATCCCCCTTGTCATGTGCAAGATAAGAGATTCTGCCCAGCTTGCCTTGGTTAAGGGTAATCGAACAGGGCTCTGCTCAGGCTGCCTCTTCTAGAGCACAGGGATAATGTCTCTGTGCCCATATCATGAGCAATTCGCACTCTGAGCTGCGAGCTGCCTTCAGTTTTGCGTAAGGAGAATTTCTGCAGTGTTATTGTCCCCTTCAGGTCACTTCAAAGGGCTCCTCTTAGTTTTCTCAAGACAATGCCTAGTCTCGTCAAGTCCATTGTAACTTGAGTCAGTAATAACTTACAATTTCTTTGTTTTGCTACAGCAAGTTTTGTCAAAAATAACTAAGCAATTTAGTAATCAGTAACGTTGATCAAGTAGGCACTGATCAACATCATGTTTCAGACCTGCTCACAGATTTTTAAATCACCGTCTCCATTCAGAGCTCCATTCATTGCCCTCAGTCCGTGAGTCATATGGTCCTTGGTGTTAAATCATGGCTTTGCTTTTCTGTTGGGAGATACCCTAATTAACAGTAGAATGAATGCCAAAGCCAAGTAATTAGAATCTCTGCTTGAAGTTTAGTCATCTCTTTTCCCCAGGGATGTGTTCCTCCCTTTTCGTTCTGGCACGCTGTTGGTATCTGAGCTTCTTAGTTAAAGTTTGTCTACAGCCATCTTTGCTGCTCAGACACTGTTTTTCTCCTTCATCCTGCAACTGTTAGAAATCTTAATGATTTAGAAACACTTCCTTTCATTCTCTTTTAATTTTCCTCTCTCTATGTTATTTTAAAATCTCTTTCCTTAGGCAATATTTAAACTGGTTTAGACATCTACGAAGATCAAATCACTGAGCCCATGGCAACCATTCTGATGGCAGTCAAATCAGTGAAAAGGGTGAGCAATACATGCCCTTACAGCTGGCCCTCCCTGTACTGTCTCTGTCTTGACAAAATTACCTTTTGCACTTGCTTTACTTTTCTATCTGAGGCAAGTTTCATTTGTGCTAATTACCCTGTTTTTTCCAAAACTGCAGATGCTTCTATCTGAATAGTCCCATTTTATCTTGGATATCGAGGAACCTTTTGGTTTTCTATTTGAACACCATGAAACTGCTTGGGAGGACCTTCCACAACAGAAGTCCAGGGCTCAGCTATTTTATCTAAAGGTTGTTATACCAGAGAGCTGGTTGCGACACCACCTATAACGAAAGTGAGAGGGTGGAGATATTAAATGTGGTTAAAATACCGCCCACCAAAGCTTGGACAACCTGGATGGACTGGGTGAAGAAAGCAGCTACCTGGAACTGTGGTTGCATCTTTACCGAGGAGCGTGCTGATGTGGGGGTTTCCAGGTACGGTGTCATTTCAGCAGAACAGTACCCTGGCTCACAGCTCTCCTAAGGACTGCAAAATACTTCACCACGTCGTTTGCTCAGGTTCAGGGGGTAGCAGGGTTGTCTACCAAGTGAATAGTCTGTGGAAATGGACGTTGCTCCTGGAAAAATGACACTTCTGTGACCTGTTCTGAAAATACATTTAATCAGAGTGACTTTAATAAAGGGGGAAATATATACACTACAGCTGCTCCAGACACAAGGTAAGCAAAGCGCATGCCGCTGGGTGTTGTGTAAATGGTCGCAGGAGTACTCCGACACCTTTCAACTGGGATCTAGCAAATATGTGCCTTAACAGATAGATTTATACTTTTTTATTAATTAATTTTCCGAAAAATTACAAGCTTACTGAAGTCATACTTGAGAGGGTCCTTTTCTGTGCCAAACCAATCTCTTTGCATGGATGAGGAAAAGGCTAGAAAACTTTAAGCGAATGCCTTCACTTAAAGCTTTTTGAACTAATCAGTAAATGTGCAAAAGGAGTTTAAAACTTTCTTACAATGTTTTCATGTACAGAATGACCTTCCAAAGCTGCAAGATCATTCTACAGCTTACTTAACCTAATGTATGTGTGCATATATATATATCTCTCTCTCTCTCCAGCTTCCTCCCTCCCACAACTTACTGTGCAGTTGTGTTGGTCAGCATACACGTTAGACGAAAGTCAGACGATGTGCTCGGCATGTGCGTGATGGGTCAACAAGTGTTGGAACTCAGGGAAAAAATGACAGGACTGGTCATTGGACAGGAGCTCAGATTCCTTCTGAGCTGTACGAGATTCTGGAAGTGCCAACCAGACCTGGATCGGCATGTTGCCTGCAATTTTCTGTAGGGTAGCTTTTAGATCTAGAAATACGGAACTTGTAGCTGCAGGTTTTAATTATTTCTGTGTATTGTCTTCACTTAATTGGTTTGTTCTACAGTGATTAAATGCTGTTGTTTGAGTTGAGAAATTACTATGTGTTTACAATGGGGACTTAAGGGAAAGATTTGAGGGGGTGTTTTATTTTGGGAACTTGAGTAACTAGACTCAGAAACAGTGGACTGGGTTACGCAGCACTGCCTATCTGTGTGGGGCTGTGAAGTGTTCATGGGTTACCTTCTGGGGTGCACCCCACAACCTTAGCTCCCCGGTCAGCCAGCCTGTCGAATTACTGCAGCTTTTGAGCTGCACGTTTGTATGTTGTTTGCATGGAAGCTGTGATGTGGGGAAGGTGCATGCTCACCTCTTTCCTCAAAATGTCTCACAGCGCGGACGTGCTCTCCCAGACCCTCTCTGTGAGGCCACAGTCCTTCAGGAACACAGTTGTGCTTTGTTCCCTGTTAGCATTAGGTCACTCATCCAAATAAGAGATTTCTTGTTGTGCGTTTGCTGGAGGAAAGCCTGAGCCTCCATTATTCCTTGCTTACCACATGTGGCTTGGGACCCAGTGCTGTTTGGTGGCCTGTTACACTCCCTGTGTACTCATCCTCTGTCATATTATCACGTTATGGGCTGACTCAGCTTGCTCTTTGTCCTCAGCAAATCAGCTAGGATTGCGCGCCAGCGTTCCCTGTTGCCCCCAGGTCTTCTGTGGGTATTTACAGTCAAACAAACTTTTGGGGGATGACACATGTGGTCATCCTGGAACATGCTTGTCAAAAGCAGTCATACGTGGCTGCAGCAAAGGTCTCTCAACTCGTACTCTTACAGAGTTGAGATGGCTGAAGGTTCAGCCTGCTGTCTTCCAACAAATGAAACGGGCTTTGGGAGACATTGGTAGGTAATTGTTAGTTGTATAAATTTCTCCCTCAGGACACACCCCAAAGTTTTGATCACAATCCCAGCAATCACTCATGCAACAGAAAGGGTCTTCAACCTCCCGAAGATGATTAAAACAGGTCATGGAAACATGAAGCATGGTAACTCACCCACAGGTGTTATCACTTGAATGAGGTCCTACGTCTCTCTGTGCTTTGAGTGTATAATTATGACTAAAAATGTGGACATACTTAAAAATAAACTCAGATTGTTGGTTTGTTTTTTTTTTTTTGAAGCTGGCATGGAGGCAGCATAAGGAATTCACTGCCTTTTCTTTCATATAGTGATTGTAGAAATTTGAACAGAATAGACCTGCTGTTCTGGTGATGATGCTTGCTGGGATTTTTTTTTTAACATCTATCTTGTTAATATTTATGTAAAATTTACTTATCCTAAAAATGTCAAATGGGTATATAGAAGACCTTCAGAAATTGTGGGTTTTTTAAATTATAGATTAGTAGCTGTGATATTAGAGCTTTGCACTGCAAACTGGGACATACCCACATTTCCATTCATAATGGGACTACTCATTTTTGGATGAAATCTCCTATTTGTAAATCCTATTTATCACGTGAAACAGTAATGGCCTTTAATGGCAACACCTGAAACGTTTAATCTGTAAAGAGACACATTACAGTACTCTCACTAGTTTTAGTGTCTTGTATTGTAAAAGGTAAAGAAAAAAATCAATTAACCAAACAATCTTTCTGTTATCAGAGCTAGAGATAATAGTCTCAATATGTGTCATCTTTACACTGAATTTTGTTTGTGATAATGAAGGAAGTCAGACTGATATAACCTTGATTACTTCTGAGTACACAAAGCCCCAATAGTGTGTTTCAGGTTTGAGGGTTTAAAAAAAAATAATTTAAAGCAGTCTGCATTATTTGTGGATTTTTTAAGTCTCTCCTGAAGCCAGGGAGGCCTGAAAATACTGAATTCATCACATAAAAATTATATTCATCTCTAGGCTTGATACCTTAAAGAGCAGAATGTGGCTGGTTAAACTGGAAGATACTCTTAGAGATGTGCTGAATGATTTGAGGTAATGGAGAAAATACTCTGCTAAGTGTAAGTGTGGAGATAATGGATCGTGATAATGTGGAGATGGAATGCTGTTGTCCTTGTTATGGTAGCTGAATGCTGACAACAGCTTTTTTTCTAAATTCAGAGATAATTCAAATCCCCATGTGCCTCAGCTTCTTTAAGAAACCTTAACAGAAGCAGGGGACTGCTGAATTGCAGTATTGCAATTCACAGCGTATTGCTCCAGCAAAGTCAGTCTGTTACCACTATGTTCGTTAGGAACCCACAGGATTGTGGGTTCGAGTCCCATCTGGGTCGTACCGTGCACATTTTGGGTGACCCAGTGGCCTAATGGATAAGGCATCAGCCTCCGGAGCTGGGGATTGTGGGTTCAAGTCCCATCTGGGTCGTACCGTGCACGTTTTGAGGGAGAGAGATCGGTGGAGCCACACCCTGCCATCCCTGAGGCAAAGGCAGCAGATGGGGGCTCCACGAGAAGCAGAGGATCCCCTGCCTTCTTGCTACCAGGTAGAAAGAGGGGACCTAAGCGACGGGGGGGAATGGAAACAGGTCCCTGCTCGGGGTGCCAGGCGAACCCCTGCCCGACCTCCCTCACCTTCCCAGTTGCCCTTACACAACAGATATTGGGCCCTGGAACCTGAGGGCCAGGCAAACGAGGATGTAGATGAAGGTCCATCCAGGAGGTTGCCCAGGGTGAGGC